>NC_060146.1:94587004-94894063 GCF_021461385.2 Schistocerca piceifrons | reverse complement strand
AGGACGACATTCTGGGTTTCATTATTTAAAAAGTCTTCGAGCCGCTCACATATCTGTGAGCTTATCCATACGCTCGTACCTTCATTAACTGCCTGAGGTGGGGCACTCTGTCGAATGCTTTCCGGAAATCTAGGAATAGGAATCTGTCTCTCGCTCTTCATCCATAGTTCTCAGTTTATCATGTGAGAACTGGGCAAGTTCAGTTTCGCACGAGCGATCTTTTCTAAAACCACGCCGATTCGTGGACGTAAGCTTCTCAGTATCAAGAAAGTTTATTACACGTTCAAGCATTCTGCAGCAAACAGAAGTTAGACACATTCGTCTCTAATTTTAAGGGTACGTTCTTTTACCCTTCTTGTGTACCGGAGTCACCTGCGCTTTTTTCCAGTCGCTTGGGACTTTGTGCCGGGCGAGAGATTCACGAAAAATGCAGAGTAGGCACGCGGCCAGTGCGGTAGAGTACTCCTTGTGAAATCTAACTGCGATCATACCTCGTCATTTATTTACTTTCAAATCTTTCAGTGGTTTCTCTGCGCCAGGTATACTTATTACTACATACGGGAGTCTGTCCTAACGTCAAATGGCGGTATCTTAGTACGGTTCTCCCGTATGAACGATTTCTTCAAAGTGAAATTTACACTTCGGCTTTCGTTTTGTTGTCTTCAACTGCGACACCAGACTGGTCAACAAAGGGACTGAATGGAAGCCTTAGACCCGCTTAGCTATTTTACTTAAGGGGGGTAGGATGTCAAACGGGCCGACTTGGAGCAGGAGAGGCACCACAGGAAATTTTAATTTCCACTGTCTATACTTTTACAAATAAATTCATGAAACTTTAACAGCATGACCAGGAAGGATTTAGGATTCATACTCATAGCAGTGGAAGCTCAAAAACGTAAAAAACACATTTTTTTCATGTGAAATTTCATCATTTTTTCACTTATTACTGGCTGCATTTGTTGTTATAGGTACACTTTTCTTCCTAAGTAAGAGAGATTCTTCGATGACTTTTGCACAGCATAGAAACCATAGTTACAGGTGTATGAAACTCTAGAAGTTATTTAATTTATGAAAAAATGAATGAACTCTTACATTTTAAACTTCATGTTTAGAAAAAATTCAAGTTTTATAGTTAATTATCTCAATTTTTTCCACAGTTGTTTAATAGATTTGGAAAATTCTAGAGTTTCATACATCTGCAACTACTGCTTGTGTGCTATGAAAAATTCATCGAAGAATCTCTCTTACTTAGGAAGAAAAGTGTACCTATAGCAACAAATGCAGCCAGGAATAAGTGAAAAAAATGATGAAATTTCACATGGCAAAAAAGTGTTTTGCTACGTTTTTGAACTTCCACTGAGAAAGTGTGAATCCTGAATCCTTCCTGGTCATGCTGACAAAGTTTTATGAATTTGCTTGCAAAAGAAGTATGGACAGTGGAAATTAAAATGTCCTGTGGTGCCTCTCCTGCTCCAAGTCGGCCCGTTTGACGTCCTACCCCCCTTAAGACCAGAATTTCCTCGAGTTCTCTTCCAGATCTTTTGCTAAGGTGTGATGGTGGTAGCTGTTGTATGCTTCGCGCATAGGTCTTTTCACAGACACATGAACCTCTACTAACTTTTCCTTGTCGTCATTTGTTCGTTCCCTCTTGAACCGAGAGTGCAACGGCCTTTGGTTCGTTAGCATCCGCCAAATTCCGTTGTTAAAGGCATAGTCCACGTCCCTGAGGCCTCCTGTTGTGCTGTTACTGCTTTTCTACTGACAACACGATACTCCTCGTCTCCTTTTACACTGGCGGGTCGTGACCTCGAATGGTTCAAATGGCTCTGAGCACTATGGGACTCAACTTCTGAGGTCATCAGTCCGCTGGAACTTAGAACTACTGAAACGTAACTAACCTAAGGACATCACAGACATTCATGCCCAAGGCAGGATTCGAACCTGCGACCGCAGCGGTCCCGTGGTTCCAGACTGTAGCGCCTAGAACCGCTCGGCCACTCCAGCCGGCTGACCTCTAGTGTCCGAATACTTTTGATCAGGTATGAACTTGATACTGTCATTGATGATCTCATTCGGTTCACAAGAGTGAATATGGGACGATTTACCTCACGTACGTATGGCGGACTCAAGTTGATTTATGACTGGAACACACACTGGGGCCGATGACCAGTTCTGCCGCAAACGCTACTCTTGTAGAACGCAGAGGGAGAAACGACGCTCGCGACAGCTGGATCCCGCCTGCGTGATTTACGCGTATGCCTGCCCCGGGGCGGTCCCCTGACCTCTTGCGGACACCCGGTAGAATGCGTGCACGCACACGCACACGCGCGCGCTCGCAGGTACAGAGGGACGGTCAGCTCCCATGCGGCCGGAACCCTTCCCGTTTTTTCGCGTTCGGCGGCCAGTGGGCAGTCGGAACAGCTGTTGTGGCGTGGCGCTGTTTGCACGCCACTCGTGCCACCCAGGTATACGCGGCGCGCCGTCGCAACAAAAAGCGTCCCCGTTTCGCCAGGGCTGATGCAAAGTTGCGCGGTGCGCAGCAGTTGTGTCCTCATCCTAAACGAAAACTTCCTGCAGCATTGCCGACAGAATCTTGTACATGGCTGCACGTTCAGGGACCGTGAATAGTTACAATTGAAAGAAAATCAGCCCTCGGTCACTAATTTGACCGATGGCTGATTTTCTTTCAATTGTAACTATTGCTAGCAGAGATGTGTGTCTTGTAGACAACGCTACCAGGTGTAGTAACTTGGTCACCGTGATAAGTCTTGTGAGCATGTCAGCATCGAGACACCTCTTAAAAATGAAATGGCACCAAGGCACCAAGAATGACATCAGAATTGGAACAAAAAAAGAAAAAATAGAAGTGGACTGTTTAGCTTTTGCAGACGATCTGGCAATAATTACAGAAAACGAAGAAATAGCTCAGAACTACCTGGAGAAACTACAAGAAGTTTCGGCCAGAGCTGGACTGCAGATTTCATTTGAAAAAACCGTGTATATGTCTAATCATAGAAATAACAAGAAAAATCTTATTACTAAATACGGCAATATTAAGAGAGTAGAAAAATTTAAGTATTTAGGTGAAATAATTCAAGTGAATGGTTTAGACAAGAGTGCAAACCAGGCGAGAGCAAGGAAAATGGAATTTGCTTTTCAAAAAACCAAAGACATATATAACAAAAAAAACATTTCGATTCAAGCTAAATTAAGACATTATAAAACTGTCATTAGACCAGAATGCCTGTATGCATCGGAGTGCCTAACTCTTAACAAAAAGGGGGAAATAGAAAACATGGAAAAGAAAGAAAGGAAAATTTTGAGAAAAATATTAGGACCGAGAAAGATTGGAGAAGAGTACAAGCTAAAGAGTAATAAGGAAATATACAAAACTATTGAGAAAGTGAGTGAGGCAATGCGTAAACGCAGACTAACGTTTTATGGTCACCTGTCGAGGATGGATGGAAACAGACTAACAAGAAAAGTGTTTGAACATAGTAACAGGAACGAAAAAACCAACAATAAATGGATACAGATGGTGAAAAAGGATTTGGCCTATTTTAATGTCACCCGTGAGTCAATCAGGGACAGGGAAAAGTTTAGACAAATAGTGAACGAAATTAAGTGTTTTCCAGAAGAAACGAAACTAAAGAATAATAACAGGAAATGGTCGGAAGAGCGGAGGAGGAACCACTCGAAAATGATGAGGAAATATTGGGAAGAGAGAAAAAAAGATCAAAAAGCCGGGCAAGTGAATTGTTGAACGTGGTCCAAAGATGGCCGAAATCGAAAGAAGAAGAGAAATGGAGATGCGGAACCACCGGTGTGGGGAGTCTTTGAAAGAATAGGTGAGGAGAGCAGATGAGGTGAGGTGTTTCTGAGCTCGCTTCTTGGACTAACACTAAGTAGCCGCTAAAAAAAAAAAAAAAAAAAAAAAAAAAAAAAAAAAAAAAAAAAAAAAAAAAAAAACTGCATGTTAGGAAATTTCCTGGCAGATTAAAACTGTGTGCCAGACCGAGACTCGAATTCGGGACCTTCGCCTTTCGCGGGGAAGTGCTCCACCAACTGAGCTACCCAAGCGCGACTCACGCCCCGTCCTCACAGCTTTACTTCTGTCAGTACCTCGTCTCCTACCTTCCAAACTTTACAGAAACTCTCCTGCGAACCTTGCAGAACTAGCACTCCTGAAAGAAAGTATACTGCGGAGACGTGGCTTAGCCACAGCCTGGGGGAAGTTTCCAGAATGAGATTTTCACTCTGCAGCGGAGTGTGCGCTGATATGAAACTTCCTGGCAGATTAAAAATTTGTGTGCCGGACCGAGACTCGAACTCGGGACCTTTGCGTTTCGCGGGCAAATGCTCTACCGCATCACACACATCCATGCCCGAGGCAGGATTCGAACCTGCGACCGTAGCGGTCGATCGGTTCTACACTGAAGCGCCTAGAACCGTGAATAACTTCAGGTCCTGTATAGTTGTCAAGGGTATCGTAAACCATTCTTCCTCAAAAATAAAGTTGAGGTACCGATGGTGGAGGTGGATAGTGATAGCACCATTTTGTCTAAATTGGACCACAAATGCCCATAATATTGAGGTGTGGTGGCAGAGGGAACAGTTCAAATGGTTCAAATGGCTCTGAGCACTATGGGACTCAACTGCTGAGGTCATTAGTCCCCTAGAACTTAGAACTAGTTAAACCTAACTAACCTAAGGACACCACAAACATCCATGCCCGAGGCAGGATTCGAACCTGAGACCGTAGCGGTCTTGCGGTTCCAGACTGCAGCGCCTTTAACCGCACGGCCACTTCGGCCGGCGGGAGCAGTTCATCGTCGCGCTCACGAAACCAGGATACAGGATACGATGTGTGAACAGAGGCTTTCTCGTCTTGCAACGCAGCACTGGGGAACGAACATTGTACCATGTGACGAACCTGATCGTTCTGAATGATCACGTAATCCTTCGCGGTAATGGGACCTTGCAGAGGAGCGATGCAGTCCATGCTGTACCGCGATATGGCTGTCCAGATCATCATTGAACACCCGCCATGTTTCACTCTTGGGACGTAAACTCGGCGAGAAGTTAGAAACAGTGTGAAACTAGACTCGTCCGTCCGAATGACTTTCTTCCGTGGCTCTACATTGCAGGTTTTATGTCTCCAGCGCCACGTTTTGCTGATACGGGTAATTACATCACTTATGAGTGATTTTGCAATTCCAGTTCGTCGTGCACATCTGAGCTTGTGCTGCTCCCTTCGCGTTGTTAAGGCGCTGACCTTACTGGCGAGTGCGACATTCAGTGCTGCAACGAAAATTTCAGCTGTCGTCCTCTTAGTTTTCGTCATAATCCTGTGCGGTGTCTGTGGTGTCACCGCCAGACACCACACTTGCTAGGTGGTAGGCTTTAAATCGGCCGCGGTCAGTTAGTATACGTCGGACCCGCGTGTCGCCACTATCAGTGACTGCAGACCGAGCGCCGCCACACGGCGGGTCTAGTCTAGAGACGCTCCGTAGCACTCGCCCCAGTTGTACAGCCGACTTTGCTAGCGATGGTTCACTGTCTACATACGCTCTCATTTGCAGAGACGACAGTTTAGCATAGCCTTCAGCTACGTCATTTGCTACGACCTAGCAAGGCGCCATATTCAATTACTATTCTGAACAGATAATATTGTGAATCATGTACCGTCAAGTGCGACATTAATCATTAATGGGTTAAAGTTAAGCATGAAACTAATTTTGTCCGCTTTCTGAATTCTGATTCCTTGTCATGTTCCAGACCTCACGTCAGTATAGTTCTTCCCTCCTCACGCCAGCCTGCGTGAGCTAAAACGCGTGCATTTCGGCCTCCATTCCTAACACGGTGTTGGCTCTTCTGCCAACACAACAGTGCCCTTTCGTCACTTTTGTCCGCATTATGATTTAGTGGGTGATGTTTCTCCGGTTTCCCTCTAAGCGTTATAAATCTACTGTGCGGTGCCACTCGAAGCACCAAACATTTCTGGAACCGTGGTTACGGAAGCACCCACCATATGAGTACCCACAGTTTGCATGGAGGTACGTTCCGCGTAGGCAACTAATTGAAGGCAGTTTGTTTATTGCCAAACGCGTTTCGCTTCTTTTATTTATGAAGCTTCTTCAGTGGTCTGTAATACATATTTCTTTTTGTACACATAATAAATGTATTGTGTGGTAGTTACAATATGTTACTATGCTACATTTTGTCATGGTTTTCTCTCGTTTTTCAGGTTAGAATAAACTTTTGTAGCAGAAATTTTGTGATGTGAAATTATCATTCGGTGTTACTTGCGATTTCCAACGCTGTTACCCCGTGCATGTGGTGCTGGAGATGTATTCATTAGTCTCCATGCTCCAGTTGGCCGATTTCTGGAGTTCTTTCACCCACATTTGTTTCGACACATCGCTTACATCAGTGACACTGTACATTTTGTGTTCAACATATGTGTGTTTACGGTGTGTAGTGTTACCAACTGTCGCAGTGTGTGTACCTTGCCGGCCTGTGTGGCCGAGCGTTTCTAGGCGCTTCAGTCTGGAACCGCGCGACCGCTACGGTCGCAGGTTCGAATCCTGCCTCGGGCATGGATGTGTGTGATATCCTTAGGTTAATTAGGTTTAAGTAGTTCTAAGTTCTAGGGGACTAATGACCTCAGATGTAAGTCCCATAGTGTTCAGAGCCATTTGAACCATTTGTGTGTATCTTGCGTCTTGGTGTTGTGTGCATGGTTGATATTGCATTTGTTCTGTGTGTGTGTGTGTGTGTGTGTGTGTGTGTGTGTGTGTATGTGTGTGTGTGTGTGTGGGTGCGTGTGTATTTTGTGGTGTGAAAATGTATTGTTCTTTGTGAGAGTGGAATTCGTAAGTAACACCGAACGATAATTTCACATCACGAAATTTGTGCTACGAAAGTTGATTCTGACCTGAAAAACAAGAGAAAATCGTGCAAAAATCTAACATAGTAACATATTATAACTACCGCAAAATACATATACTATATGTATTAAAACAGCCACGTATTACAGGCCACTGAAGACGCTTCACAAATAAAAGAGCGAAACGCGTATGGCAATAAACAAACTGTCTTCCATTAGTTGCACAGACGGAACGTATCTCCATTAATTTTGAAACAACTGTATACATACTTCACGCAGAATATTTGTAAATTTAATTCAAGCAAGGCCTGTCATGTACAGTAAATGATACTGCACGACATTCATAGTCTCCGAGACAATATACTCTGGCAGTCTCTAAAATTCTACGATTGTAAGTAAAAAATTATACTTTACGGAGGTAGTCTGATAAGTCTGGCGAAAAAGAAAGAAAAAAACGTAAATTCTCAATCGGTACGTCATTCGCTCTATACTCCACAATTTTAAGTGTTATTGAAAGGCGTATTAATCTTTAATCTGTTTCATTTGTTGCATTTACAAAAGTCATTTCACTGTTATTTTTTCAATATGTTATGAACAGTTACATATCGGACCGGTGTAAATTTTTATGTGCAAAGTAACTAGGAGTTGAAGACATGAGATTATTGATACATTATCGAAAAATGGTTCAAATGGCTCTGAGCACTATGGGACTTAACTTCTGATGTCATCAGTCCCCTAGAAGTTAGAACTACTTAAACCTAACTAATCTAAGGACTTCACACACATCCATGACTGAAGCAGGAGAGGTTGTAACAATGGAAAATTGTGCTGAAATGCAGGAGGATCTGCAGCGAATTGACGCATGGTGCAGGGAATAGCAATTGAATCGCAATGTAGACAAGTGTAATGTGATGCGAATACATAGAAAGAAAGATATCATTTAGCTGCAATACAGCAGGTTAGCAACTGAAAGCAGTTAATGCCATAAATTATCTGGGAGTACCCATTAGAAATGATTTAAAATGGAATGATCATATAAAGTTGATCGTCGGTAAAGCGGAAGCCAGACTGAGATTCATTGGAAGAATCCTCAGGAAATACAATCCGAAAACAAAGGAAGTAGGTTACACTACGCTTGTTCGCCGGCTGCTTGAATACTGCTCAGCAGTGTGGGATCCGTATCAGATAGGTTTGATAGAAGAGATAGAGAAGATCCAACGGAGAGCAGCCCGCTTCGTTACAGGACTTTTGTTGAAGTATCGAGAACATACCTTCACCGAGGAGTCAAGCAGTATATTGCTCCCTCCTACGTATATCTCGCGAAGAGACCATGAGGATAAAATCAGAGAGATTAGAGCTCACACAGGCATACCGACAATCCTTCTTTCCACGAACAATACGAGACTGGAATAGAAGAGAGAACCGATAGAGGTACTCAAGGTACCCTCCGCCACACATCGTCAGGTGGCTTGCGGAGTATGGATGCAGATGTAAATGTAGAAGCTGCGACCGTGGCGGTCGAGCGGTTCCAGACTATAGCGCCTAGAACCGCTCGGCCACCCCGGCTGGCTTCGCCTTTAACAAGAGCGTTCTACACAACGTGCGATTCCATCGCATACCCTTCTCGCCAAATTTCGCAACGGCTTAGAAAGCGGTACCTCCGTCGTCAGCACGCGTGACTGTGGCGAGAGAAGCTGCACGCTCGAACTGGAAGAGGCCGTACTGCATAACGCTGAGGAGATCCCGTCAGCGAGTACACGAGCAATTTCTTTCGCTGTTGGCTGAAATTATGAAACAAGTGATGTACTGGACAAGGCCTAATCAGTTATTTGTAAAAGTGGTCACGTTAACAACAATTTTCAAATGGGGGACATGAGTTCGAGTTCAAAATATTATCTACTCTGTCTCCTCTATAAATCCTAGAAATCTGTAACGGGAGTTTCCGAACAATCTACGCAGGAGCTCTGACCTCGGTGGTTACTTTGCTGTGCGCCAGATGCGGGATGTTGCAGGCCGCCTGGCAGATGTGTGTGTGTGTGTGTGTGTGTGTGCGTGTGTGTGTGTGTGTGTGCGTGTGTCAGAGTGCGGCGCCAATTCCAGCGGCAGCTGGCCCACATTGTGCACGCAGCGTGGCGAGGCGCGGCCGGCCGTTGCAAAAAGCCAGCGTTGCAGCCCCGTCCGGCTCCAGGTAGGCCGCGCTCTCTCCGCCACACGCTGGCCCTGCAGCTGTGGTCACACGTAGGGCCCGCCCTACAAGGGCGCTGAGAGGCCGTCACGCCCCGAGGCGCTGACCCGCCCTACGGCCGGCAAAAACACCACATTCGTTGCGACGCTGACGTCCCACTCTCTATGCAGATCGACCTACTTCCAGCCGAGCGGCCTACTTCGTCGCAGCCAGCGTGTCACTAACATCCGACTCACGACGCGGTTTAATAAGCAATGTAACACAGATTTTATTCTGAAATCGAGTTCGTCTGGTTCATGATTCCAGTACTCCACCTTATTTCCCACAATTTTAGCTACAAAACCCTACTTGGCAACATCTGCGTTCAGCGCCACCTTATTCGGAGGACCTGTATGCCGCGTAGTACCACTTTCCGACGTCATAGCCAACGCCGCATCAGCAACTTCCCCCTCATTCACGTACTGCTTAGTTCGGAGTGCGTCCTCTATTGCGCCAAACAGACGGAAGTAGGAAGGTGCGAGATACGGGCTGTAGGGCGCATGGGGAAGAACTGCCCAGTGAAGTTTCGTGAGCTCCTCTCGCCTGCGCAGACTTTCTCAGGCCTCGGGTTGTCACGGAGAAGGACAGGTTCCTTTGCATTTCTGTGACGATGAACGCAGTGAAGAGGATTCTTCAGTTTTTTGAGGGTAGCACAATACACTTATGGGCTGATCATTGCCACATTCCAACACACACACACACACACATCTAGCAGGCTGCACGTTTAAGGCGAGCCGCCGGCAACATCCTGCGTCTGGCGCACAGCAGTCGGGAATCGTGTCCATATTGCAAAGTAACATCAAACAGAATAAGCCCTTCAGAGACCCAGAAGACTGCCTTCATTACTTTATCGCCTGAAGGTGCGTCTTTGGTATTTTTCTTCGGAGGAGAGGCCGTGAGGCACCAGTCCACGGACTGCCGTTATGTTTCCTGTTCGAAGTGATAAACTCATGTTTCATCACCTGAGACGAAGTTCGACAAAAAATTATCACCATCAATTCCGTAGACGGAGTTATTCGTTGCGTTTTGCGATCTTCTTTTAGGAGAGGACGAACCTAGAGGGCTGGCTGGAGTGACCGAGCGGTTCTACAATCTGGAACCGCGCGACCGCTACGGTCGCAGGTTCGAATCCTGCCCAGGGCATGGATGTGTGTGATGTCCTTAGGTTAGTTAGGTGTAAGTAGTTCTGTTCTAGGGGACTGATGACCTCAGAAGTGAAGTCCCGTAGTGCTCAGAGCCATTTGAACCATTTTTGACTGTGATCCGTTGATCACCTCGAATGAGAGTGTCCGCACGTTCCAACACTGCGTGTGTCACAACTGTCTGCTGCCAGCCTGCATGCGGGATAGCGGTCAGGTTTGCGCGATCTCGTTGCGATGATGACAGACGCTTCGGTCACTGACTCAGCGTGCTTTTGTTCACTGCCATAGAGATTCTGCATACGCCTATGAATATCTGCAATGCCCTGTTTCCGTATTTTTCCAACTGAAATTGGCCGAGAAGGATTATTAGTGATTGACTGTCCCTTGCACAAGTTGAGAGGTGGCATGAGCCCCCTCTCACATTTCTATCTTACTCTGAATAATTCGATTTTCCTCTCTAGCTGCATGCGGTGAAAAGTTGCTATTCCTTCACACTCGGACTTCCCACGCAGCGTCTCTCGTCACCCGGGTGGTCTGGTAACAGGCGAGTTCTGCTGAGCTTGAAAGGGTTAAGCCGACGGGTGTGAGTGAGTCGAGTGGATGCTTTCCAGACACCGACATTGTCATAAGAGCTGGGGCGACACGCCGACAGGGGCCTGACAGAGCGGCTGGGCTAGAGATTCCGTTACTTCGCAGAAACTTAGTGAAAACACTTTCTGGCGGGCTACCAGTGAGGCATGGAAATGACTTGTGTTCCCGAGCAGTCTTGGCGGGCAAATTTCCGCGTTTCCTGCAAAATCGTAACTGTGATTGGCTTGCTCAGGGGATAGCTCCCTGACATAACAAAATCGGCGCAGAAATTGGCGCCAAGTATCTCCATTGGTGGAACAGTAGTGCATCGGCAATAGAGTGGAATTTTCCGCCGGTTTTCGAGTTGCTGATTGGAACGTTTTAACCACGGCCACTGTCGTGGGGGCGGGAATGATCTGTGTTCGGCTTGTATGGGTGCTTGAGAGAGTCGTCTCTCGCCTTTCGGTCGGAGTAGGTTACAAGACTGAGCTCTCGCTGCTCTGGACAGCCTGCCTTCTGTTGGCTGTCTAATATACTTTCATTTAATTGTAACTGTTTCACGAAGTTGCTGAAGTTTCGACTTCAACGTAACTTTCCGAGTACAGTTGGCAATTGAGCGTTCTGCATACAAGCGGCCTATGTTGTCCGTCTTGAGCAGTTTTGGCTAAAGTTCACTGTGTCGGAGTTACTGTGTGACTTCGCTTGTTAAAATCACTCACTGTACCATCAGTGATTGTGTAGCGAGCCTTCTTCGTCTCCCTCAGAGGCGTATTTGTGTTGCTAGGATGCCTTTGTCTGGAACAACCAGACCAGGTGAATTTGTTTTGGCTATACTCGCGACATTATCATCACCACGATGGGACGTCGAAGCAACCAGCAATCGCTTCCGGTACGCCAATCGTGTCCTTGCAGTTAAGAAGACAGCTTGGTAATGTATGTCCGCAGCACCGGCAGGCTAGGGAATTTTGTTCTGTGATGATCAGAGCTCAGCAGAGCGCGCCTGTTCTTTTCTTACGTGGTTCTGTCTTGGGTGTTCATTCTCTGACTTCTCACTACTGTAACAGCAATTAATGTTGGGTTGGCTCGGCGTTTCTCTTAACATTTGAGTAGCAAGGATTTGGCTCCACATACCACTTGGTCATAAACGTCACAAGCTAGTTTACGGACAACTTCACCTTCACAGCGTTTATTTGAGTATCCAATTTGTCGTATTGTAAATGTTTCATGTGTTGTGTTTATTATTTTGAGTTTAGTCATAATAAATCAAATTGTTATTTTGGACAGAACTTTCATTCTGTCGATCGGTAGAGCAACCCTTTCATTTCTCACCACGTTAATGAAACTTATTTATCAAATTAATTTCTATCAAATTAAATTATTGCAGGTGCCAAACTCTTTTCTACTCCACTTGCAGGGTCGATTAGAGTCAGTTCGCGTTTCTTCTTAGTCCATGTGCAACAGGAAAAGTCGGAGTTAGTAAAAGGGGGGGGGGGGGGGCTTAGAGCATCATTTCCGTATGAAGATTCTAGAAGAATTTAGTTTTAAATACACTGCTAGCCCCGGCACCTCGCACATTGCGCCAAACAGACGGAAGTAGGGAGGTGCGAGATCCGGGCTGTAGGGCGGATGTGGAAGAACTGCCCAGTGAAGTTCTGTGAGCTCCTCTCGCCTGCACAGACTTGTCTCAGGTCTTAGGTTGTCACGGAGAAGGACAGGTTCCTTTGCATTTCTGTGGCGACGAACACAGTGAAGAGGTTTCTTCAGTTTTTTGAGGGTAGCACAATACATTTATGAGCTGATCATTGCCACACTCCAACACACACACACACACATCTACCAGGCTACACCTTTAAGGCGCGCCGTCGGCAACATACTGGGTCTGGCGCACAGCAGTCGGGAATCGTGTCCATATTGGAAAGTAACATCAGATAGAATAAACCCTTCAGAGACCCAGAAGACTGCCGTCATTATCGCCTGAAGATGCGTCTTTGGTATTTTTCTTCGGAGGAGAGGTCGTGAGGCACCAGTCCACGGATTGCCGTTTTGTTCCCTGTTCGAAGTGATGAACTCATGTTTCATCGCCTGAGACGAAGTTCGACAAAAAATTATCACGATTAATTCCGCAGACGGAGTTATTCGTTGCGCTTTACGGTCTTTTTTTAGGAGAGGAGGAACCTAGAGGGCCGGCCAGAGTGGCCGAGCGGTTCTAGGCGCTACAGTCTGGAACCGCGCGACTGCTGCGGTCGCAGGTTCGAATCCTGCCTCGGGCATGGATGTGTGTGATGTCCTTAGGTTAGTTGGGTTTAAGTAGTTCTAAGTTCTAGGGGACTGATAACCTCAGAAGTTAAGTCCCATAGTGCTCAGAGCCATTTGGACCATTTTTGACTGTGATCCGTTGATCACCTCGAATGAGAGTGTCCGCACGTTCCAACACTGCGTGTGTCACAACTGTTTGCGGCCGACCTGCATGCGGGACAGCGGTCAGGTTTGCGCGATCTCGTTGCGATGATGACAGACGTTTCTGTCACCGACTCAGCGTGCTTTTGTTCACTGCCGCAGACTTTCTGCATACGCCTATGAATATCTGCAATGATCTGTTTTCCGTATTTTTTCAACTGAAATTGGCCGAGAAGGATTATTAGTAATTGATTGTACCTTTCACAAGTGTTGGGACAAAAATAAACACGGCGAGTACTGGATGGCTTGAACAAAGAAGATGCTAGCCGAGACAGGAGGATGCGGTGTTGTACTTGACCACTAACGGCACTTGTGCAGAGCCCGCATACGTTGTCACCATCCTGGTCTGTATAGCGGCGAATGCATTACTGCTACATCTACACGGTTACTCTGTAATTCACAATTAAGATCCTGGCAGAGGGTTCATCGAAACACCTCCAAGTCATTTCTCTACCGCTTCAGTCTCGAACAGCGAGCGGGAGATGCGAGCACTTAAATCCTTCTGATTTCCCTTATTTATCATGACTATCATTTCTCCCTATTTAGGCGGCCACGATAGAGTATTTGCACAATAGAAGGAGAAAGCTGGTGATTAAAATGTCACGAAAAGATCCTGCCCCAACGAAAAACTCTTTTGTTTTAATGATTGGGCCCCAACTTGCGTATCATGTCTGTAGCATTCACTCCCCTATTCCGCGATAATACACAACGAATTTCCCTTCTTTGGACTGACTTTTTCGATATCCTCTGTCAGTCTCATCTGGTGGGGATTTCACATCACACTGCAATACTCCACAAGCGTGGTCTCAGCAGTCTCTGCAGCAGACATGTTGCGCTTTATAAGTGTCCTGCAAATGAATCGCAGTTTGCTTTCCTCACAACATTATCTATGTGATCTTTCCAATTTAAGTTATTTGTAATTCTAATCCCTAAGTACTTAGTAGAATTTACAGCCTTTAGATTTGTGTGACTTATCGTGTTACCAAAATCTAGCGGATCTCTGTTAATACTCATGTGTAGGACTTCACACTTTTTATTATTTAGAATCAATTGCCACGCTTTTCACGATACAGATATCCTGTCTAAATCGTTTTGCAATTGATTTTGATTGTCTGATGACTTTACAAGTCGGTAAATGACAGCATTATCCACAAACAATCTAAGATGGCTGCTCAAATTGTCTCCTAAATCGTTTATGGAGATCAAGAACAGCAAAGGGCCTCTACCACTTCCGTGAGGAATGCCGGGCATTACTTCTGTTTTACTCGATGACTTTCCGCCAGTTGCCACGAACTGTGAACTTTCTTTAAGGAAATCATAAATCTAGTCTCACAACTGAGGCGATGCTCCATAGGCACGCAATTTGATTAGAAGTTGCTTGTCAGGAACCGTATCAAAAGCCTTTTGGATATCTAAATATATGGAATCAATTTGACATTCCCTGTCGACAGCACTCACTACTTCCTGAGAATAGATAGTTGTGTCTCACAAGAACGATATTTTCTGAATCCGTACTGACTATTTGTCAATAAATCGTTTTCTTCGAGGTCGGGAATAAGTGAATTCCAACGTCGGAAGATTGTTAGTGTTCGTATGCGCTTCCGTAACCTAGGTAGAGGAAGTGTTTGGTGTTTCAGGAGCACCGTATTGTGATTTATAACGGGAAAGCGGAAAACATCATCCGCTAAGTCACAACGCGGGTGAAATTGTGTGATGAGTGATCGTGACAGTCAGCCATTAAAGCGGAATGCGACGACAAATAAAAGGACTTCAGCTGCAGAAGTCACTGCAGAACTGAATGTCGCGCTCGCGAACCTTGTTAACATCAAAACTACACGAAGGGAGCTCCATAAGCAGGGAACTGCAGGGAGATTTAAAATTCCGGTGCCAACCATCTAACAACTTTCTAAAACACTGTGGTAGGTGGAAACAAAATGACTGTTCACGTTCGTGTGTTGAATGTATGAGACTGGCGATATACCATCAGGCTTTCGGAAAAACGTAGTCCACATAATTTCGAAGTTATCAAGAGCTGACAAGAGGGAGAATTATCGAACAATCAGCGTAACAGCTCATGGATCCAAGTTACTGACAAGAATAACATACAGACGAATAGAAGAGAAAACTGAGGATCTGTTAGATGACTATCAATTTGGCTTTAGTAAAGGTAAAGGCACCATAGTGGCACTTATGACGTTAAGGTGGGTAATGGAAGAAAGACTGAAGAAAAATCGAGACACGTTCATAGGAACTGTCTACCCGGAAGAAGCGTTCGACAGTAAAAAATAATGCAAAATGTTCTAAATGTTGAGAAAAATACTGGGAGTATACAATGTGCACAAAAACCAAGAACGAGTACTGGAAGTCCAAGAACTAAGTGTCTTATTCAAAAGGGTGTAAGATAGGGATGTAGTCTTTCTACCCTTCAGTTCAATCGATACATCGAAGAAACAATGAGGAAAATAAAAGGAAGGTTCAAGAGAGGGATTAAAATTCAAGATGAAAGGATATAAATGATAAGACTCGCTGATGGCATTGCTGTCCTAAGTAGATGTGTAGAAGAATTACAGGATGTGAAGAATGGAACGAACAGTCTAATCAGTATAGAATGTGGATTGAGAGTAAATAGAGGAAAGACGAAAGTAATGAGATTTAGCAGAAATGATAAGAAAGGGAAACGTAACAGCAGATTCGGGGATCATGAAGTAGACGAAGCTAAGGAATTCTGCTACCTAGGCTGCAAAATAGCCCATAATGGACGGAGCAAGAAGGTATAAAAAGCAACCCGACGTTGGATTAAAAAGGAATACCTAAGAGAAGTCTACAATTATCAGACATTGGCCTTAATTTGCCACGCTTTAGTGGCCGCGCGGTCACAGGCACCATATCACGGATTGCGCGGCCCCTCCCGTCGGAGATTCGAGTCCTCCCTCGGACATGGGTGTGTGTGTGTTGTTCTTAGTTAATTTAAGTAGTGTGTAAGTCTAGCAACCGATGACCACAGTAGTTTGGTCCCTTACGAATTCACACGCATTTGAACATTTGGCCTTAAATTGATGAAGTTTCTGAGAATGTACGTTTGGAGCATAGCACTGTATGGTAGTGAAACAGACTATGAGTCTTCACGGTGATTCCGGAAGGTTTCATTACTGATGAGGACTTATTGATCATTTTAGCTGAACGACCAGGACTCATTTGTGAGGATGATGATGAAGTGGTCCATTTTTTCTGGCCACCACACTTACCAGATCTCTATATCAGGGAGCCTCTGAGGTCCACTTTTTAGAGAAGGGTGTGTGATTCCTATCCATCTTCATCGTCGTTAGCAGAACTTGTCACTATTTTGCGGGAAGAATCCTATGAAATACCCTTTGATACTATACAGGATCTACATTTGTCCACTATTAGACAACAGGGAGCAGTTTCGAATGCCGACGGTTTAGTTCTACCGTGCTAGACATTCTGATGTGTTGTGGTTTTGATACTTCCATATATGTGCACTCTCTGCACATATTTTGTTCTTTTTCAATTTCGTGCCCTTTCTTCTATATCTTCACTACGCCAACATGGTAATTTTTTCATATGGCCATGTTGATGGTAGAGAATGGCCGGATGTCCTCATTCCTGTCGCCACACCCCTTCTCCCCCTTCACCCCCTCCCCTCCATTCGCTCCCTCTCCACCCTCCCCCCCCCCCCCCCCAGCACCACTGCCCCAGGGAAGTCATTCGTGTATGAGTGTACATCCATGTGCAGCAAATGCAACCCCATTTGAAAGTGTCCAAACGTTTTATAAATATCTGCATATCACTTAGGTGATACGTGGGTACCAGCCCGGTATTCATCTTTTTGGATGTGAGAAACCGCCTAAAAACAACATCCAGGCTGAGCGGCACACAGGCCGTCGTTCCGGAACCGGCGCGCCCACCCAAATCTCGGAAACTTGGGCGCTAACGCGCGCCGCTATCCGGCCGTGTAATATTATTCACACATCACTTACACGAATTCTATAGAAATGATTATTGTACAGAGTACTGAGGTATCTTGAACAAAATGGTCTGATCCATGTACACCATCGCGAATTCCAAAAACAACGGTCATGAGAAATCAACTTGCTCGTTTTTCACACGACAACTTCAAAGCCTCGAAACAGGGTAGACAGTTGGACAATGAGGTATCTTGAACAAAATGGCCTGATCCATGTACACCATCGCGAATTCCAAAAACAACGGTCATGAGAAATCAACTTGCTCGTTTTTCACACGACAACTTCAAAGCCTCGAAACAGGGTAGACAGTTGGACAAAGTAAGTCTGAACTTCGAAGACACATTTCTTAACGTCTGTGCCATTTTCGCAAAAATACGATTTTCGCAAAAACTGGCAATGTTCTTGGAGAAAATCTGCAGTCACTGGCTATAAAACAGACATTTTTTTTATTTTTACTGTCCTCGGTAACACTACAACACAATGGTACAGTATTTTTTCGTATGCTTTTCACTCATTATGAATACAAATATTTTGATTGGTCTTTGCATACGATCTATTCAAATGTTGTGGTATTATTTTCGTACAAACTATTGAATACAATTTGTATAAGTTTTGTAAAGCACACATACCTGAAAGGTCAAGGTCGTTGTATTAAATAAAGTCAAAGATAAGGTCTCAGTGGTAATGGGATCTGTGAAATACATGAGAGCAGCAGAGAATCGGAAGCTAGCTGTGAAAAAGGCTGGACGCTATATAGCTCCTATGGAGTGGAGTAACTCCGTGTTGCAACGTTTTGTGGATATGGGCATGCGACTTCGTGACTCGCAGTACAACGTTGACTGATGATTAGGCTGCGAGAGGATTCTGAGAGGACGAGAGGTGTTTGGCTGAAGTATGTTCAAAAGTTATCCACAACTGCAAGATCAGCCTTAAGCATTTAAGTGTTGCCGCCGAACTATTAAATCGCAGCGTAACATTTCAGAAAATCTGTACTATAAAAGATCCGCCAGCGTTGTAGAGTTTTTCTATGGACAGTACGTGGAGTGTATGAAAATTCATTGTAATCTGTGGGAACTGTTTAATCATCTTTACCGTAAACGGGATCCGTACCCTATCAAACCTAACGAACGCGTGTAATGTTGTGAAAAAAAGAAAGACTTTAATACAAAAATGATAAATGTGCCAGAAACTAAAGATAAATTGTTCTTTTATATTGAAAGAGTCATTCTTCCCTGTTAATCGGAAGTTACCACATAAATCTTGTACTACAGCAGTATAAAGTTTTTTTAATGAGGTTCATTAAATCGAAATTACTGAATCTGGCAAATTATAGAAATTCATATACTCTGATTCAGATATATTATTCAATTTCGTATGTCTAACAATTCCGTGTATCGATCTCTTGGCTATCTTATTTCGGCGTTACCATAATGTATCGCTCCTTAGTGTGATGTCATTTATGTAAAGTTATTATATTTTTCATAATGATTATAGGGCTATATCGCTGACACGCATCTGTTGTATAACTGAATCGGCCATTTCTAAATGGCACCATATCCACAAATGCAAATATCCACAAAAACAAAAGCATAAGTTTTAAAATCAAGCAATTCATTCTAGAAAGACAATTGTTTTACATCAATAGTGAACATCACAGAATATATTCAACAACAAAGTTTTTTATTTATAGATTCAATAAGAAGAAACTTATAACTTTCCGCATTTTGTGGAGTAAACGTCTTTTGGCGACGACGTAAGAAATAACATTTTTAATCCACCAATTATTAAAGGACATGGTTTTTATAAATTATTGTAGGAGCCACATCATTAAAAGAATATCTACTACTATATCTTCAGTACTCAGCAGCTACACAACCAGCATCTGTGTCTAGTAAGTTTTTTGTCAAACAATGGCTGTCAGATGGCTGGCGACACAAATTCCACAAATTATAAATTCCACAATTCCACCAGTAATTTCTATAAAACATTTAAAACAAAGGTAAATGATTTCTGAACCCAAAACCTCTGCTTCGAGAAGGAAAAAGGAGAATTCACAATAAAGTCGTCATTCTAAGTGTTTAAAGAAACTCCTAAATTTCTCTCATCATACAGACAGAAATCTGCCAGAAAGTTCCCTTAATACTAACCAGATTCACAAGCACCAAACGAAAAAAATTCACTGAGAGTGAAATTAAAATTCCAAACGTTAAGAAACGACATGATGAAGACGGAACTTTTGCATCTCGCGAAATCAGCTATCCCAAAAACCATCAAAGATATTGCACTGGTTATGCAAAATGTTTGGCAAATTGCGAAAATTCCTGATGACTACAGAACTGTTGTAAGCAGGGAGACAGAACTAATGCTGATTATTATAAAGGGATTCCCCTCCTTCCTGTCACAAACAAAATGTTGCTTCAATTGCTCCTGGAAAACACAACAACAAGTTGAAAGTGAAATTGGCGAATATCAAAAAGGTTTAAGAGCAAACAGATTTTGCTCAGAACAAATTTTTGTCCTGAAACTAATACTTAACTAAAACAAGAAAGTATACAGTAGCTCCACTGATTATAAAAATACTTGTGACTCAGTGGATCGTTAAATTTTGTTCCAGATTCTCAAGTGCCGAGAACAGGAGCTTAACAAGGCGACAGTTATTAGAGAAACGCGAAATGATGCAATATCGGAAGTTCAGAGAAAAAATTTCGGAACATTTTGAAACTAAAGCAGGAGTGAGACAAATTGATGGACTCTCTCCATTACTTGTCTGCTGTGCAAGAGAAACAGTAATCACAGAGTTGCGAAACCTGAAATCAAGTAAATTAAGAAGAAATAATGTTAGGACAAACAGCTTTGCATGTGCAGGTGACCTGCGAATCTGAGATTCAAACTGCTAGAAAACAGATCGAAGTTCTCAAAGTAACAAAAAAAATGGCTCTAAGCACTACGGGACTTACCATCTATGGTGATCAGTCCCCTAGAACTTCCTAAGGACAGCACACAACACCCAGTCATCACGAGGTAGAGAAAATCCCTGACCCGCCGAGAATCGAACCCGGGAACCCGGGCGTGGGAGTTGCGGACTCTCAAAGTAACAGAAGAAAGAGTAGGTCTCGTCTCCAGTAACAATCTGCCACCAAAAATTCTAGTGACTGAATACTGTACGGAAACATCGAAAGAATTTCACATTTCAAATATTTATGGGAATCCAAGCAATAGCCAGGACTAGAAAAGACTGGTTACGAAATTCGCTGTCACGTCTGCCGAAAGCGAACCCAGCGATATAAACACTGTACCATCTCGTTCCTTATCTCGTATGCGCCGATCATTAGCAGATGTGTGCACACAACAGTACAAAATATTTGGTGTAGCAATAGAAGTAATTAGGCATTTCTACAGCTGTGTGTTTCAAAGTTAAATTGTTCTACAAAATAACGGTAACTGTAGTTACTAAAATTACATATAAGTGTACTGAAGAGACGAACGAACACTTGTGCCAAGGCCACGATTCGAACCTGGGTCTCCACATCATTAGGCAGACAAGCTAACCACTACGCCACACTAGCATAGTGGCTTTGCTCAACTGCCTTGGTACAAATTTTCATTCGTCACTCTACATGTATACGTCGTAGACGTTTGAGGCTTGAGAATCTCTCTTCAAGCCCATAGTTTCATTTGACTAAAGAACCTGTGCCTGGGTTTGCAGGCAGGACTCACTGTTTCATTCGCTGTTATTCCAATACAGATGGCCGAGTTTGGGGGGGGGGGGGTATAACAAATGGGCTGAGGCTTGACTGGCAGTTTGGACTGGGGAAGGAGGGATGGTATGGTAGTCTGTGCAGTTATGCTAAGCCACTGTCTGCAGTCATGGACTGTGCGGATGGTCCCGGCGGAGGTTCGAGTCCTCCCTCGGCATGGGTGTGTGTGTTTCTCCTTGGGATGATTTAGGTTATGTAGTGTGTAACCTTAGGGACTGGTGACCTTAGCAGTTAAGTACCATAAGTTTTCACACACATTTGAACATTTTTTTGAAAGCCGCTGTGCCAGGGTGGCTAGTGGTTAGCGCTTCTGCCTAGTGAGCAGGAGACCTGGGTTCGAATCCTAGCATTGATACAATAAAAGATCCCTGGAAGCCCATAGAATCATTTGAAAATTACATATATTTCATTCGAACTTAGCTTTGCTAGTTCTGAGGCTTTCTTACCAGACGATTTAGGAGGATAATTTGGCATCACTTTCTGAACTAAAGTCAATTTTATAATGGAAAAGTCTGATATCGATCACTACAGACGGTTAACACAGACAGAGAGGGGGAGGGGGGGAGACGAAAAAGAAAAAACGCGCGTTGCGTCTGATCGAAAATTTGAAGAAATCTCGTAAAGAACATCATCGCCAATGAAGCAGCTCAAAAAATTGCTCATTATTCCATATTACCTTTTTATCTAGTCTGTCAATGTTCCTGCTTGGTGCACAGCTAGGTGGATAAACGGGTTTGAAGCCAGTGGAGATCAAGAGGTATCACGAAATACGGCAATGTCTGAAGATGACCTCGTTCGTCAGAAACGGCTGCTGCTTACCCATTACGAGCATCTCCGGCTCAGACGGCGATTGTCACGGGTAGGCGAATCCAGCCGCCGAGATAATCGGTCGCCATTCTCGTCCGCTTTCATCGTTTTCCTATCGACTCCGTCTGCAATCCGCGCTGCTTCCTGTCGACGCAACATCGATTCTCTTCGTCTCTCTCTCTCCCTGTCCGTCTCTCTCTCTCTCTCTCTCTCTCTCTCTCTCCCCTGTCGTCTCTAATTGAGCTCTGCAATCGTATTTTTCTCCGCCCATTCGGCAGCCGCTGTTTGTGGAAAATCTGTTGGGTTCTCAGAGAAGATTGGCCTGTTATTTGTGCTTCTTTACGTTCGAGTAATTCTGTAACGGGGACGTATGTTAGAACTTCCACACTCCAACACTGCATACGCCTCACTAAATTTGTAAGTTTTAGTCCGAGACATTAATTATTTTCGATTGTCAGATCGATCGTATTTCCGTTATATTACCGAAGAAACTAAGTGGACCAATTACAGGGCTTGTAAATGTAAATACGTCACGTCGCATGTACTGTAAGTGCCCAACAGAATTTTTTTTTCTTTCTGCTTGGATGGGGAAACTAAAGAAAAAATCCCAATTTCAGTTCCTTATTCCTTGTTCCTTTTATTCCAGTACTCTCTCGTCTGTTTGCTATGTTTTCTCTTACTGTTTCACGCTTCTACCTGGGAATAGTTCCATATTCAGCACTTTTCCCATGAATACTACTGTGTCAGTCGTTTCTTCAGTTTTGATATTATTTTTTCTACGTTATTTTTTACTTCATGGATCCAGCTTGTTACTGATTTTTTATCTCACAATAATGAAAAATATTTCGTGAATCTCCTGTATTGCATTCTCCTTTTTCTCTTTACTTCTGTTTTCTATGTTTCGACAAATTTCAACATTACTACGTAACTTTCAGCCTTTTATAGTTTTTCGTGGGGTAATACATTCCTAACTATCCACCTTTCTAGTGTTTCTAATTTATCTAAATTCCAGCTTTATGCTAAATACTCATTTACATATGTACATTCTGACTTCACTACTGTATAGTAGTGCCTCATTCTTGCGTTTTTAGAGTGGCATTTTTGTTGTAAAATTCGTGAGTTATACCAAATGCCCTTCCCTTTTTATGTATCCTTTCCGCTATAGCGTATGCCCATATCCATCTTTATCGGCATCAGAGTTACAGAAGACAATATGCTTACCTCTTGCATATAGTGTTCACATGAGCTAATATGAGTGCTACTTCTTTACATAATGCATAACTCACTTGCTTTATGCAAACAGGCCTTTTAGCACATTCCAAAGACAATTTCTGAAGACGATCGTATGATTAACCAGTTATATAACGGTAGTAATCAGCATGTGAATTTTGATGTGCAGCTGGAAAGCGTGACGTGCTTTGCATCTGTACATTTTTTTTACAAACATACATTGCCTCATTAAGTCACTTGCTTATGTTGCGGAGTAATGATTGCCCATATGCGCTCTGAAGATTTTTGATGTTATCACGTCGCGAGTGCAAACAGATCCTGTTCAAAATTACCTTGAATTTCGTTTGATAGATCTGTAGTCAATTTGCGTTCTCTGCCTGGAACGATTTGCTTCAGATTTATGAAGAGATAAATACTGTGGCATACTGTTCATCTGTGACAAATCCCACAGTTCAATTATAGTTTCTGTTTTTTGTGTGTTTCAGGAGAGTGAGGGAGGGCGACCGCTATTGTACTGCACTTCTCTAAGCCTGGCTCTGTTTTAATAAATTAGGTACACTGTGACAGCATTGCGAAATGGCTTCCAACTACGCCAGTCGCGAAAGACAAAATTTGGAGCTATGGGATACAGAGAATTGTTACACTTTGAAATTTGTGTAATACCAGTATTTTGTGTTCGTATCAGCAATTCAATATATTGTACTTTATTAATTAAGGTTTCCGTCAGAGTTGCAAATAATATTTTTATTAGTGACTAGTTTTTTATTCTCAAGCTATTACCTGTATTGCAAGGTACGGTGTTATTAACAAAACGTGGAATACAAGCATTTTGTGTGCCCACTTTACAACAGTACAACAAATAAATAAAAAACCGGACAGTTACTGGACAATTAATGTTGCGTCCATTTTCCATTTTATATGGCTTTATGATAAATGGGTTTCAATTTCAGCTACTTTTACACAATCTGATGATTCCATAAAAGGGTTTAACGCAATATTGATATTAAATAATTTCGCAACCAAGACTCTTTTTATTGTGAAATATTACACATTTGTAGTGTTACGACAGGTTTCGTTTCATCGAACATCTTCAGGTTGCCGAGTTGAGGTGAAGTCAAGACGTCAATGGTTTGGTTGTCGTATGTAAATATTAGAGACCAAGTTCAAACATAACACTCGACAACCTGACCGTTAATGTCTCGACTTCAGCACAACTCGGCAAGCTGAAGATGTTCGATGAAACGAAACCGGTCGTATCACCATAAATGTATAATAACACGGTTGGGATGGTTTCCATTAATCATTAACATTAATGTCAGTTGTGGCCTCAACATGGTCAAGATTTTCGCTCATTTTTCTGGAACTAAACTATGAATCCAGCGTACACACTCATTCTCCATGACATAGGCACTAGTCTACTGCTACCTATCGTGATTGGTTTAAAAAAAAACACAGTGGTTTGGACATTTGTACGATTTGGAGGTAATGACTCAGACTGTCATGTACCAATGTTTTCAACACGTAGATACCTCGAGAAATGTGTATAAATTCAACAGATCGACTGACTGTACACTACCGAATTTATGTAGCACTTGTCCCGTAAAGATATGCCCTGCGGTATTAACTTTTTATTGCACTGTGTATCGATATTTTCGCGACATACTGCCGCTCTTTCTGAAATTAGACCAATAAAAGTAACTTTTGCTCCTTTGGTGTTTTTCGATTTGAATCAGTAGCAGCAGCTATTATTCACCACTGCTGTTACTAATAAATAAAAGTGTGGAAATAGGCAAGTAAATACAATATTAAAATTTCAGTAAACGAACAGTATTATACACTCCTGGAAATGGAAAAAAGAACACATTGACACCGGTGTGTCAGACCCACCATACTTGCTCCGGACACTGCGAGAGGGCTGTACAAGCAATGATCACACGCTCGGCACAGCGGACACACCAGGAAACGCGGTGTTGGCCGTCGAATGGCGCTAGCTGCGCAGCATTTGTGCACCGCCGCCGTCAGTGTCAGCCAGTTTGCCGTGGCATACGGAGCTCCATCGCAGTCTTTAACACTGGTAGCATGCCGCGACAGCGTGGACGTGAACCGTATGTGCAGTTGACGGACTTTGAGCGAGGGCGTATAGTGGGCATGCGGGAGGCCGGCTGGACGTACCGCCGAATTGCTCAACACGTGGGGCGTGAGGTCTCCACAGTACATTGATGTTGTAGCCAGTGGTCGGCGGAAGGTGCACGTGCCCGTCGACCTGGGACCGGACCGCAGCGACGCACGGATGCACGCCAAGACCGTAGGATCCTACGCAGTGCCGTAGGGGACCGCACCGCCACTTCCCAGCAAATTAGGGACACTGTTGCTCCTGGGGTATCGGCGAGGACCATTCGCAACCGTCTCCATGAAGCTGGGCTACGGTCCCGCACACCGTTAGGCCGTCTTCCGCTCACGCCCCAACATCGTGCAGCCCGCCTCCAGTGGTGTCGCGACAGGCGTGAATGGAGGGACGAATGGAGACGTGTCGTCTTCAGCGATGAGAGTCGCTTCTGCCTTGGTGCCAATGATGGTCGTATGCGTGTTTGGCGCCGTGCAGGTGAGCGCCACAATCAGGACTGCATACGACCGAGGCACACAGGGCCAACACCCGGCATCATGGTGTGGGGAGCGATCTCCTACACTGGCCGTACACCACTGGTGATCGTCGAGGGGACACTGAATAGTGCACGGTAGATCCAAACCGTCATCGAACCCATCGTTCTACCATTCCTAGACCGGCAAGGGAACTTGCTGTTCCAACAGGACAATACACGTCCGCATGTATCCCGTGCCACCCAACGTGCTCTAGAAGGTGTAAGTCAACTACCCTGGCCAGCAAGATCTCCGGATCTGTCCCCCATTCAGCATGTTTGGGACTGGATGAAGCGTCGTCTCACGCGGTCTGCACGTCCAGCACGAACGCTGGTCCAACTGAGGCGCCAGGTGGAAATGGCATGGCAAGCCGTTCCACAGGACTACATCGAGCATCTCTACGATCGTCTCCATGGGAGAATAGCAGCCTGCATTGCTGCGAAAGGTGGATATACACTGTACTAGTGCCGACATTGTGCATGCTCTGTTGCCTGTGTCTATGTGCCTGTGGTTCTGTCAGTGTGATCATGTGATGTATCTGACCCCAGGAATGTGTCAATAAAGTTTCCCCTTCCTGGGACAATGAATTCACGGTGTTCTTATTTCAATTTCCAGGAGTGTACATGACTCCTGTGACATCCCTGAGTATGGAAGTAAATAGGAATATAAAAAAAGGGGGAAGGTTTATCTGTTTAGCAATAGTAATAGGAGGCAGATTTCAGACTACCTAACAGATCAAAACGAAAATTTCTGTTCCGACACTGACAATGTTGAGTGTTTATGGAAAAAGTTCAAGGCAATCGTAAAATGCGTTTTAGACAAGTACGTGCCGAGTAAAACTGTGAGGGACGGATAAAACCCACCGTGGTTCAGCAACAAGGTTAGGAAACTACTGCGAAAGCAAAGAGAGCTTCACTGCAAATTTAAACGCAGCCATCGAAATAAGTGTCTAAGGAATAGAAAAGCAACTGGAATCACCCATCAGAGGAAAGTCCACTAGACCTGTCAGGATGCAAGTTCGATTCTACACAGAGTACGCGAAAGAACTTGCCCTCCTTCTAACAGCCGTGTACCGCAAGTCTCTAGAGGAACGGAAGGTTCCAAATGATTGGAAAAGAGCAGAGGTAATCCCAGTCTTCAAGAAGGGTCGTCGACCTGATGCGCAAAACTATAGGCCTATATCTCTGGCATCAATCTGTTGTAGAATTTTAGATCATGTTTTTTGCTCGCGTATCATGTCATTTCTGGAAACCCAGAATCTACTCTGTAGGAATCAACATGGATTCCGGAAACAGCGATCGTGTGAGACCCAACTCGCTTTATTTGTTAATGAGACAAGAAAATATTAGATACAGGCTCCCAGGTAGATGCCATTTTCCTTGACTTCCGGAAGGCGTTCGATACAGATCCGCACTGTCGCCTGATAAACAAAGTAAAAGCCTACGGAATATCAGACCAGCTGTGTGACTGGATTGAAGAGTTTTTAGCAAACAGAACTCAGCATGTTGTTATCAATGGAGAGACGTCTACAGACGTTAATGTATCCTCTGGCGTGCCACAGGGGAGTGTTATGGGACCATTGCTTTTCACAATATATATAAATGGCCTAGTAGATAGTGTCGGCAATTCCATGCGGCTTTTCGCGGATGATGCTGTGGTATACAGAGAAGTTGCAGCATTAGAAAATTGCAGCGAAATGCAAAAAGATCTGCAGCGGATAGGCACTTGGTGCAGGGAGTGGCAACTTACCCTTAACATAAAGAAATGTAACGTATTGCGAATACATAGAAAGATGGATCCTTTATTGTATGATTATATGATAGCGTGACAAAAACTGGTAGCAGTTACTTCTGTAAAATATCTGCAAGTATGGATACGGAACGATTTGAAGTAGAATGATCATATAAAATTAATTGTTGGTATGGCGGGTGCCAGGTTGAGATTCATTGGGAGAGTCCTTAGAAAATGTAGTCCATCAACAAAAGGGGGTGGCTTACAAAACACTCGTTCGACCTATACTTGAGCATTGCTTATCAGTGTGGGATCCGTACCAGGTCGGGTTGAGAGAGGAGATAGAGAAGATCCAAAGAAGAGCGGCGCGTTTCGTCACAGGGTTATGTGGTAAGCGTGATAGCGTTACGGAGATTAGCAAACTCAAGTGGCAGACCCTGCAAGAGAGGCGCTCTGCATCGCGGTGTAGCTTGCTGTCCAGGTTTCGAGAGGGAGCGTTTCTGGATGAGGTGTCGAATATGTTGCTTCCCCCTACTTATACCTCACGAGGAGCTCACGAATGGAAAATTAGAGAGCGCGCACGGAGGCTTTCCGGCAGTCGTTCTTCCTGCGAACCATACGCGACTGGAACAGGAAAGGGAGGTAATGACAGTGGCACGTAAAGTGCCCTCCGCCACACACCGTTGGGTGGCTTTCGGAGTATAAATGTAGATGTAGATGAAAAGCCGTTGATAATATCATTAAATACCTTAAAACGACGGAAATGGTGTCGTGAACACTGAAACAGGACTCAACTGTCATACTTCATATTATCCCGAATCACAGTACCAGACTACATCCGGAGTACGTCAGTGTAATCCTACCACGCTGTCCCCGGAAAGTGTTCAGTAGTGATTCTCTGGGACACCGCCTCGCCCCTCCGGCCTCTCTGCTTCCTTATCAGACCGCCGTCTTCATGCAGTACAGTGAACATGGAAACTGAAGTGTTTACGCTTTGGGGTTTTTCTCAACTCACGCGCTTTTGAATCTTTAACCTTGTAAGCCCGTCATTACTTCAAAATTTAACCTCTGTGTTCATAAGATGCCGTGCCACCGATTTTAACGCCTTGAAACATTTCCCTTCATATGAAATGTGGCCCATAAATAAATCTATCGTTTGCTGTACACGCAAAACCAATAAGCCTGAAGACAGCTGTTGAGAAGCTCACTACCGACCTGTGTGCGTTATAACAATGGCGGCAGGATAGGGCTACAGGTCAACCCATCGAAAACACAAAAGGTACTGGGTGGTCATTCTAGGCTCATTTCGAGAATACCTACCTTCTGTAAACCTAAATGGGACAAATATCAACTTTTCTCCCTCATCAGAGAGTCCAGGACTAATAATAGATCAAAATCTAATATGGACTGATCAAGTAGCTACAATGTGCAAGAAAACATCAGTAAGTCTCCATATCTTACAAAAATAAAAAGCTCTTCTCTTTCGACCTGAAAACGATACTTGTACAAACACGTATGCTTCTAACTATTGATTACAGCGATGTTAGCAAAAATGGTTCAAATGGCTCTGAGCACTATGGGACTCAACTGCTGAGGTCATTAGTCCCCTAGAACTTAGAACTAGTTAAACCTAACTAACCTAAGGACATCACAAACATCCATGCCCGAGGCAGGATTCGAACCTGCGACCGTAGCGGTCTTGCGGTTCCAGACTGCAGCGCCTTTAACCGCACGGCCACTTCGGCCGGCGATGTTAGCCTACAAGGTCTTTCTCAGGGTAGCTGACGGCCGCCTCAGCCTGGTTGTGAATGTGTTTACCACATCGGTGATAGTCGACTCTTTCATCATTTTCTACCACCACACGCACGGCTATCGTGGCTGCATGCAGACAAGGGCAGAATTTCTATAGCCTCTCTCTCCTCTACTGTCTTATCAACGTACCGTGTCCCTCACATGTCTCCTTAACTTCGACGTTTTAGACTGAACAGCCGGCCGCGGTGGCCGAGAGGTTCTAGGCGCTTCAGTCCGGAACCGCGCGACTGCTACGGTCGCAGGTTCGAATCCTGCCTCGGGCATGGATGTGTGTGATGTCCTTAGGTTAGTTAGGTTTACGTAGTTCTAAGTTCTAGGGGACTGATGACCTCAGATGTTTACTCCCACAGTGCTCAGAGCCATTTGAACCATTAGACTGAACAACATAGCAAAAGCACCCTTTCCCGTCGCAGCAAAATCGTTTCTGCTCATTCCATCGTTCAGCCACTTTTGCGAAGTCCTTCTCAGTAGCAGGAAACCACTCTGGAATAACCTTCCGCTTTACGTTGAAGAACTGAAAAACATCTCCAGCCTCAGAAGACAATTAATGACATGCCTACTCAAGCATCAATAATGATTACCACTAGGCCTGTACGTGCTCGATACCCTTGCACATCTTTGTTTGAAACCGGATCTTCCGCATTTATTAGTATTCTTAGCTGGTGCAGTCTCCTTAAATTTCCTTCCTCCACCACTCGCTATGCCAGAAATGGTTCAAATGGCTCGGAGCACTATGCGACCTAACTTCTGAGGTCATCAGTCCCCTAGAACTTAGAAACACTTAAACTTAACTAACCTAAGGACATCACACACTACCATGCCCGAGGGAGGATTCGAACCTGCGACCGTAGCGGTCGCGCGGTTCCAGACTTTAGCGCCTAGAACCGCTCGGCCACTTCGGCCGGCTACGAAGTGTCGGTCAGCATTTAATTACTGCAGCATTAAAGAAGGAAGAAAATTTCCTATCAATCTCACTCCTGCCGGCCGCGGTGGTCTCGCGGTTCTAGGCACTACAGTCTGGAGCTGCGCGACCGCTACGGTCGCAGGTTCGAATCCTGCCTCGGGCATGGATGTGTGTGATGTCCTTAGGTTAGTTAGATTTAAGTAGTTCTAAGTTCTAGGGGACTGATGACCACAGCAGTTGAGTCGCATAGTGCTCAGAGCCATTTGAACCATTTTTGAATCTCACTCCGATAAACCTGATAAAGTTTGTCAACTCAAAAGCATTCTACGAAGGAAGGCAACTTATTCATGTGTTAATACCTCACTCGATGGTCAGGGGTAGCTCTCTTTCTTGAATAGCCTCAAGAGGAGGTCTCTATCAGAGCTCTCTGGCAGGTCTGCACCCAGGAATTTAAGGAGCAGACTGGGCCATTCGTGCCAGGTGAGTTTATGGAGCGCAGTACGGGTGTACTGGACGTGTGCTGAGCCCGACGGCGTGCGAGCGGAACCGGTCAGCTCCGGGCGTCGCCCGCCACGTCGCCCCTAATTTAGCGCGGGCTCTTCAGCGTGGCCGTATTGGCTCGGACGGCCTCCCGCTGGGCGCGTGGCGTGACCGCCGGCCACCGGTCAGTAGCTGGTCAGCCGCTGGTCACTCGCCGGTCAGCCGGTCCACCTCCAGCTCCACCTCCACCGGCCGCAGCCAATCGACCGGTTTGCCGTTTGCCGGACGCGTGACCAGCGACAATGGGCGGCGCGGCGCCGGCGGCTGTCACAACACGCGCCGGACACTGGTCAGCCCTCCTGCTTCCTGCTGCCGGGCCGGCGGTTTGCAGCCTGGCGATTATTACCCACTGAGCGGTATAATGAACTTTCCTGACGCGTAAAACGTCCAGGCTAATGCACACGTCGACTAAGGGTAGCGCACTCAGTAACGTTCACGTCTGGGGAGTTTGGTTGTCACCGGAAGTGTTTAAACTAAGAAGAAAGTACCTGGAGCCACTCTCTAGCAATTCTGGACGTCTGGGGTGTCTCACTGTCCTGCTGAAATTGCTCAAGACCGTCGGAATTCACAATGAATGGGTGCAGGTGATCAGACAGGATTCTTACGTACGTGTCACCTGTCAGAGTCGTATCTAGACCAAAAGGGGTCCCACATCACTCCAACTGCACACGCCCCACACCATTACAGAGCCTCCACCAGCCTGAACACTGCTGACATGCAGGGTCCATGAATTCATGACGTTGCCTCCATACCCATACACATCTACATCTACATACATACTCCGCAATCCACCATATGGTGCGTGGCGGAGGGTACCTCGTACCACAACTAGCATCATCTCTCCCTGTTCCACTCCCAAACAGAACGAGGAAAAAATGACTGCCTATATGCCTCTGTACGAGCCCTAATCTCTCTTATTTTATCTCTGTGGTCTTTCCGCGAAATATGAGTTGGCGGCAGTAAAATTGTACTGCAGTCAGCCTCAAATGCTGGTTCTCTAAATTTCCTCCGTAGCGATTCACGAAAATAACGCCTCCTTTCCTCTAGAGACTCCCACCCGAGTTCCAGAAGCATTTCCGTAACACTGGTGTGATGATCAAACCAACCAGTAACAAATCTAGCAGCCCGCCTCTGAATTGCTTCTATGTCCTCCCTCAATCCGACCTGATAGGGATCCCAAATGCTCGAGCAGTACTCAAGAATAGGTCGTATTAGTGTTTTATAAGCGGTCTCCTTTACAGATGAAAAACATCTTCCCAAAATTCTACCAGTGAACCGAAGACGACTATCCGCCTTCCCTACAACTGCCATTACATGCTTGTCCCACTTCATATCGCTCTGCAATGTTACGCCCAAATATTTAATCGACGTGACTGTGTCAAGCGCTACACTACTAATGGAGTGTTGAAACATTATGGGATTCTTTTTCCTATTCATCTGCATTAATTTACATTTATCTGTATTTAGAGTTAGCTGCCATTCTTTACACCAATCACAAATCCTGTCCAAGTCATCCTGTATCCTCCTACAGTCACTCAACGACGACACCTTCCCGTACACCACAGCATCATCAGCAAACAGCCGCACATTGCTATCCACCCTATCCAAAAGATCATTTATGTAGATAGAAAACAACAGCGGAAATACCACACTTCCCTGGGGCACTCCAGATGATACCCTCACCTCCGATGAACACTCACCATCGAGGACAACGTACTGAGTTCTATTACCTAAGAAGTCAATCCGCTCGATACATCTTGAAACGAGACTCGTCCGACCAGGCAACATGTTTCCTGTGATGAACAGTCCAACCGCGCGGGATTGGCCGAGTGGTTTGAGGCGCTGCAGTCATGGACCGTGCGGCTGGTTCCGGCGGAGGTTCGAGTCCTCCCTCGGGCATGGGTGTGTATGTTTGTCCTTAGGATAATTTAGGTTAAGTAGTGTGTAAGCTTAGGGTTCAAATGGTTCAAATGGTTCAAATGGCTCTAAGCACTGTGGGACTTAACATCCGTGGTCATCAGTCCCCTAGAACTTTTTTTTTTTTGGTCATCAGTCTACTGACTGGTTTGATGCGGCCCGCCACGAATTCCTTTCCTGTGCTAACCTCTTCATCTCAGAGTAGCACTTGCAACCTACGTCCTCAATTATTTGCTTGACGTATACCAATCTCTGTCTTCCTCTACATTTTTTGCCCTCTACAGCTCCCTCTAGTACCATGGAAGTCATTCCCTCATGTCTTAGCATATGTCGTATCAACCTGTCCCTTCTCCTTATAAGTGTTATTCACATATTCCTTTCCTCTCCGAATCTACGTAGAACCTCCTCATTCCTTACCTTATCAGTCCACCTAATTTTCAACATTCGTCTATATCACCACATCTCAAATGCTTCGATTCTCTTCTGTTCCGGTTTTCCCACAGCCCATGTTTCACTACCATACAATGCTGTACTCCAGACGTACATCGTCAGAAATTTCTTCCTCAAGGCCGGTATTTGATATTAGTAGACTTCTCTTGGCCAGAAATACCTTTTTTGCCATAGCAAGTCTGCTTTTGATGTCCTCCTTGCTCCGTCCGTCATTGGTTATTTTACTGCCTAGGTATCAGAATTACTTAACGTCATTGACTTCGTGACCATCGATCCTGATGTTAAGTTTCTCGCTGTTCTCATTTCTACTACTTCTCATTACCTTCGTCTTTCTACGATTTACTCTCAAACCATACTGTGTACTCATTAGACTGTTCATTCCGTTCAGCAGGTCATTTAATTCTTCTTCACTTTCACTCAGGATAGCAATGTCATCAGCGAATCGTATCATTGATATCCTTTCACCTTATATTTTAATTCCACTCCTGAACCTTTCTTTTAGTTCCATCATTGCTTCCTCGATGTACAGATTGAAGAGTAGGGGCGAAAGGCTACAGCCTTGTCTTGCACCCTTCTCAATACGAGCACTTCGTTCCTGATCGTCCACTCTTATTATTCCCTCTTGGTTGTTGTACATATTGTATATGACCCGTCTCTCCCTATCGCTTACCCCTACTTTTTTCAGAATCTCGAACAGCTTGCACCATTTTATATTGTCTAACGCTTTTTCCAGGTCGACAAATCGTATGAAAGGATTTTTCTTTAGCCTTGCTTCCATTATTAGCCGTAACGTCAGAATTGCCTCTCTCGTCCCTTTACTTTTCCTAAAGCCAAACTGATCGTCACTTAGTGCATTCTCAATTTTCTTTTCCATTCTTCTGTATATTATTCTTGTAAGCAGCTTCGATGCATGAGCTGTTAAGCTGATTGTGCGATAATTCTCGCACTTGTCAGCTCTTGCCGTCTTCGGAATTGTGTGGATGATGCTTTTCCGAAAGTCAGATGGTATGTCGCCAGACTCATATATTCTACACACCAACGTGAATAGTCGTTTTGTTGCCACTTCCTCCAATGATTTTAGAAATTCTGATGGAATGTTATCTATCCCTTCTGCCTTATTTGACCGTAAGTCCTCCGAAGCTCTTTTAAATTCCGATTCTAATACTGGATCCCCTATCTCTTCTAAATCGACTCCTGTTTCTTCTTCTATCACATCAGACAAATCTTCACCCTCATAGAGGCTTTCAATGTATTCTTTCCACCTATCTGCTCTCTCCTCTGCATTTAACAGTGGAATTCCCGTTACACTCTTAATGTTACCACCATTGCTTTTAATGTCACCAAAGGTTGTTTTGACTTTCCTGTATGCTGAGTCTGTCCTTCCGACAATCATATCTTTTTCGATGTCTTCACATTTTTCCTGCAGCCATTTCGTCTTAGCTTCCCTGCACTTCCTATTTATTTCCTTCCTCAGCGACTTGTATTTCTGTATTCCTGATTTTCCCGGAATATGTTTTTACTTCCTCCTTTCATCAATCAACTGAAGTATTTCTTCTGTTACCCATGGTTTCTTCGCAGCTACCTTCTTTGTACCTATGTTTTCCTTCCCAACTTCTGTGATGGCCCTTGTTAGAGATGTCCATTCCTCTTCAACTGTACTGCCTACTGCGCTATTCCCTATTGCTGTATCTATAGCGTTAACTTCAAACGTATCTCGTCATTCCTTAGTACTTCCGTATCCCACTTCTTTGCGTATTGATTCTTCCTGACTAATGTCTTGAACTTCAGCCTACTCTTCATCACTACTATATTGTGATCTGAGTCTATATCTGCTCCTGGGTACGCCTTGCAGTCCAGTATCTGATTTCGGAATCTCTGTCTGACCATGATGTAATCTAATTGAAATCTTCCCGTATCTCCCGGCCTTTTCCAAGTATACCTCCTCCTCTTGTGATTCTTGAACAGGGTATTCGCTATTACTAGCTGAAACTTGTTACAGAACTCAATTAGTCTTTCTCCTCTTTCATTCCTCGTCCCAAGCCCATATTCTCCTGTAACCTTTTCTTCTACTCCTTCCCCTACAACTGCATTCCAGTCGCCCATGACTATTAGATTTTCGTCCCCCTTTACATACTGCGTTACACTTTCAATATCCTCATACACTTTCTCTATCTGTTCATCTTCAGCTTGTGACGTCGGCCTGTATACCTGAACTATCGTTGTCGATGTTGGTCTGCTGTCGATTCTGATTAGAACAACCCGGTCACTGAACTGTTCACAGTAACACACCCTCTGCCCTACCTTCCTATTCATAATAATAATCCTTCCACTTTCTGCTGCTGTTGATATTACCCGATACTCATCTGACCAGAATTCCTTGTCTTCCTTCCACTTCAATTCACTGCCCCCTACTATGATTGAGCCTTTGCATTTCCCTTTTCAGATTTTCTAGTTTCCCTACCACGTTCAAGCTTCTGACGTTGCACGCCCCGACTCGTAGAACGTTATCCTTTCGTTGATTATTCAATCTTTTTCTCATGGTAACCTCCCCCTTGGCAGTCCCCTCCCGGAGATCCGAATGGGGGACTATTCCGGAATCTTTTGCCAATGGAGAGATCACCATGACACTTCTTCAATTACAGGCCACGTGTCCTGTGGATACACGTTACGTGTCTTTAATGCAGTGGTTTCCATTGCCTTCTGCATCCTCATGTCGTTGATCATTGCTGATTCTTCCGCCTTTAGGGGGAATTTCCCACCCCTACGCCTTTGCGTTTAACAAATCATTTCTGTGTGCATATCGAACACTCCCTGTAACCTCTGCACCACGTGTAAGACCCCTTGCGGCCGGAACATTGGTCGTTGGCGGGAATTCCCAAAGCCATCCTACTGGAGCTGTAGCAAAATAATTCTGTATAAATTTTCAATATAGAACCTATATCTAACCAGCGTAAGTAGGGTAATTGAAAATTATTTCTAACAGAATTATGACGTGTTGAAACAAGTGTGAATTGCTTTGCACACGAAATCGGGACAAAAGCGTGCCACGGAAAGCAGACTTTTGATGGTACCGCAAAACGGCTAGGCCCGCTGAGAGAGAATTCAATTTACAATGGAGGCATCAAATTTCGATCAAAATCGTATGTACCCTTTCCCACAAATTCGAAAAATACGGTTTCGAGTAAATAGTGTTTAAAATTTTAGGAAACATTTTCTGAACTTCAGTTAAACATCCCGCCAGTCACCGATACCGGGGCTATACACCAATTCTTCCAGATCCAAAAAGAGTCACCTTCAATCTTCTTCGCGGCCACGGTGTTTCAGCTTCTGTTATCCACCGTTCTGCTCGCTCGATACGCTTTCCGTCCGCTTTTGTGCAAGATTTGTGACAGGCTGGTCCGATTCCGAGGTCATTCGTATTATACATACTAATTGTCAGGCCATCGTTGAAATTACATGTCGACTATTTTTGTTGTTGGTGGGACTAGTTTTCGGAGACACTTTTCGACAGATCCTCTTGTAAGTCGATAACGGAATTTCTGGTAACTTGGTATGAACACTACAATATCGTTGATACTGACATTTTCAAACATGGCTGCCACCTTAAGCAGTGTAAACAGTGCACGCCAGGAAGTTTGTCCCGTGGCGTGAGTGTTATTTGTTCTACATGGAACTGGCGTTTGGAGCGGCATCCCACGGCAACGATGTGAGCACAAGGTGGTGTAACGTAATATTCTTACGCAAATGGAAATACTTTAAGCAAATCATGGGTGTATGTGTTGTGTGATTCGATACGTGTCTAAGGTTGGCGCAGGGGGCTCAAAAGAAACGAAATCGGCTCAACCCGGTAATTGAAGAGCTCGATGATTTTTGCGTGTTATCGCTATTGATATTGGCAAGATGTAGGCCCTACGGACTTAAGACTTTCGAGAACGTTTTCATTACAAATTTGAAATCTTATAACAAATGAGAAAAGAAAGATTCTTTTGTGTGTTAAATTGAAAGGGTACAGTACCGGCCGACAATGAAAATCGGTACAACATTCTTCGTTATTCTTGTCAGAACAACATATTTTTTGTAGTAATAACTCAATTTCACTTAATACACCGAAGCCGGATACCAGTGTAGGAAAGAAGGACAATTTATTTATTTAATTGATCACATGTGCACTCCCACAAAATAAATCCCTATATACAATTTGGTGAGATCTGCGAAATGAATGAATGTATGATCGTCTGCTAACCGCAGATAGTGAATGTGCAATATATGATCATCTTTGAGACGGTCGTTTGGTCGCCTTTGGTGGAGCCAAAGAGATGAAATTTACCTGAGCTTTGAGCCCCTGAAATGTGGCTGATCAATAAGGTAGCAAGGCGCTCCCCCACCTCGGCTGAATTACTGGCGTGTGTATTATAAGTTGAAAGTATTGAAGAAATGGCGTGTGCAGGACTTGAAATTAGAGACGAGTACTTCCATGTGGTGAGTACTGTGTGAGTCTCAATCTGTGTATGAGACAAAGGATAAAGAGAGATACTCGACCATGGTATCAGTTGAGGACTCGCGTGTGTGATGAATGTGATATTAATATTACCGTTGTGTGTTATGTTTCCGTGTGACGCTAGAATCAAACTCTAATACTCTGAGATAGAAACAAGGTGACTCAGCCGTCTATCCAGCAACGCCACTTGGCTTGCATTGCACACGAGGACGTGCATATATCCTGCAGAGTTCGTGGTAGGAAAGAAGAATATGATATTAATATTACCTTTGTGTGTTATGTTTCCGTGTGACGCTAGATTCAAACTCTAATACTCTGAGAGAGAAACAAGGTGAGTCAGCCGTCTATCCAGCAACGCCACTTGGCTTTCATTGCACAGGAAGACGTGCATATATCCTCCAGAGTTCGTAGTAGGAAAGAAAAGTTACGAAGTGGGGCAGTGTCGTGTGAAACTGGGATGAGTACTAATTGAAGTGGGAAAGCTGAAAGTGAAGTGATTCTAACGTTGTGACTATTCTTTCTGACGTATTCTATGTTGCGAGTGTGATGTTTTTCATGTAATTTAAGTATGTGTGGTTTTCATGGGAGAGTAGCAAGATAGGTTCAGATGCAGTGGGTTATGCATGTTCCCTTTTGTACCGCTCGGTCTGGAGGGAATTTTCGTGATGATGTGTGTGAGAGTCAAAGTGTGAGATATAGCAAAAGATCCACCATCCTATCCCGAAAGTGCACTGTAGCGTTAGATAATTACGAGACCATAGGATAGAGAATCGCCAATGTAAAGCCATGCCCACTGGGCGGAGTTTCTGATGTGTAATTATTGTGTAAAATGTAATGATGTGTGTATGTTATCTTTGAATCATAATAAAATTTATCGGAATGAAAAAGATAGTGAAGAGAAAAAGATTGGTGGCCTTGTTCTTCGAATTGTGTGTAGTCATGATACCCAGAATTTATAATGTGTGCGTCATTCATAATCAGAGCGATGGCCATGTGTTGGTCAAAGCCGTTGGGTAAGAAAGAAAATGTGGTATTACCACAGCATAGTGAACAATCAGAGTTGTGTAAATTTTTAATAGGCAGATATGCGTTATCCGTTTCCGTTGTGTAGTATTCAAACAGGAGAACAATTTGTAGCTTAATTGTGGGTACTAGAGCTGACAATCAGTCATTGATGTTTTGCGATAAATAAGAATAAATCCACTCGCTTGGCAGACCACTCATCCTGCAGGCCTGACTACTTGATGCCACAGTATGAGCAAGGGATGTGGGTGCCTCTGAAAATAAATTAATAATATTCTTACGTTTTTCCTTGACTTATTCTGTGAAACCTTTCTTCTTGTCAAATTTCATTATTCTACACCAACGGGAAGTATCCTATATTGTCCGTTTAGTGAATTTCTATCAAAATATGTGATACAAATGGTCGTTTCTTTTGATTGCATTAGAGGGGTCTCTTTTTATTACGGACCCTAGACTTTACGTGACATCACCTACGCGTTTCTGAGAAAAAGTGTTTTGAACAGTCGCACAGAGAGACAGATAGAAACAATAAGCGATACTGTAAGGGTCTCGTTTTTACCGATTGAGATACGGAACCAAGGAAAAAAAAAAAGAAACGTGTGATATCTACATGCGTCGGCCGCCGTGGAGTCTCACTGGTGAAGCATTGCTGAGACCCGCAGCCGCAATTCCGTGGCATAGTCTCACTGCTGCACACTTTTTCGCCCTGCCACGCAGACAGACGTGTCCGTGTTCAGGTTTGATTCAACGAAAGCAGCAAGCCAGACGTCGAGTCATTGCCGAAAGAATGTACTGTATGTAACAAACGAAGAAAGGCTGCAAACGTTACTGGTGTATTTTTTCGAAAAACGGTTAAGTTTGAGTTCACATGTTTTTTCCCGCAAAACAGTTGTTCACAAACGATTGCTGGGAAACTAATGGGCAAAAATATTTGAGTGTTTCGTATTTGAAGCCGTCAACTCTACATTCTGCAAGTGCAAAACAAGGTGTTTTTAGTATTCAAGAACGATTTTAGCCAAAATATCTCACTGTACCACTGCGCTGTATGTTAGGTGGCTTTTGTAATCTAATTAGTCGCTCTTTCTGGGCTTGATGGACAACAAGTGTTCGTCTCGGCGTCGTATTGGTACAGCCCTTATTAAACAGTAACTGCGATCCGCTGCAGACTTGTATGGGAATCTCTGTTGATCCATGTGGACATGGGACAGCGGCTGGTCAAATATTCAACAATGAAATTCGCCAAACAGCCGTGCAGTTGAGATGTCATTTTATTCTGTTTTCGCTACCAGGGTCGCCACTTCACTATGCTATCTTCAGGCCCCATATGCACTAGCCTGCAACCTGCCAGCCAAGTCTTCGAAGGAAGCACTTGAGTTACGAATTGGCGACATCCAGAAACATGGCCTCAGTGTGTCAATATCATTCTTGAGAGGTGCTTATGGAGCCCGAAGATGGCATAATGAATTACCGAAACTGATAGCGAAAATAAAATACATAAAAAAAAGTTTTGCATGACATCGGTTCTGAGAGTTCCGGAGCCTGTACAGAAAATTGGAGCAGAGATCAACATAAACATAATTTCCAACCTTTCTATTGCTAATGAAAAACACACATTGCATGTTTTACCACCAAACAGCGAGACTTTCAAAGATGGCGGTCCAGATTGCTGTACACACCACTACCTCTTATACCCAGCAGCCCGTCCTCTTGCATTGATGCATGCCTGTATTCGCCGTGGCATACTATCCACAAATTCATCACGGCACGGTTAGTCCAGATTGTTCCACTTCTCAACGGCGATTCGGTGTAGATCCCTCAGAGTGGTTCGTTCGTCACGTCGCCCAGAAACAGCCGTTTTCAATCTATCCCAGGCATGTTCGATAGGGTTCATGCCTGAAGAACAAGCTAGCCACTCTGGTCGAGCGATGTCGTTATCCCCAAGGAAGTCATTCACAAGATGTGCACGATGGGGGCGCGAATTGTCGTCCGCCAAGACGAATGCCTCGCCAGTATGCTGGCGCCATGGTTGCGCCATTGGTCGGAGGATAGCATTCACGTGTCGTACAACTTTTAAGGCTCCTTCCATGACCACCAGCGGCGTACGTCGGCCTCACATAATGCCTGTTTCCAACTTTTGGCTGCGTTTACGTCCCAAAAGCGAAAGGTGATGGGGATTCCATATTGTGGTCCTTTATGCACCCCAGGGTTACTCTGCAAAGTCACATAACATACTAGGGTTGTGTGACCATTTTGACTGATGAGCTCCAGCTCATCGCACAATGTCTGTTTTTCAAAGGTGATGCTGTGCGCCAAAACGGCAGGGCATCTGTTGACACAGCTGTGAGTGTGCTGGACTGGTTTCGTGAGCACGTGAATGAGTTGTCACATCTGCACTGCCCACCACACTCACCAGACCTCTGTATTATTGAGCGTTTGTGATTTACTTTGGAGAGCAGGGCACGTAATCGCTATTCACCTTCTTCGCCATTACTTGAACTTGCCACTATTTTGCAGGACGAACAGTATACGATTCTGATGAAAACCGTACTTGATCTGTAGTTATCTATTCGGAGATGACTGGAAGCTGTTAGAAGACCAACGGAATTCCTACACGATATTAGTCACGTTAATGTGTTTTAGATGCTCTCATATTTTTACCCAGCATCCCCATTAAGTGAGACCAGGGAACGAATGTAACGTGCCGCAGATTCCATAATGATAGTAGGGAACACTCTCTCTCGACCATGCACTGTACAGCGGCCTGCTACGGTTATATGTGGAAACGGTGTAAGATGTCATGGTCTCCTGACCTTCATTACTTACATATTCCGCCCTCACAATCATGTTCTGCACATCAAGACGCTTCATTCGAACTCAAACTCGATAATATAAAGTCAATGCTGTATGAATTCATGTGAACGATATGCAAATAACAAATAAATCGCAAGTGCGGACCGAGATTGAAATACTCGAGGTTCGTGTGCACACACACACATTCAAGACACGATAGTCACAATAGCTTTTAGTTCAGGAGAGGCAAACCGCACGCCAGGAGGCCGGTCCCTTCAGAGGACAAGTCAACCTATCTACATCGGCCAGTGACCGCCCATAGAGCAGACAGCATGTGCCCGAGTGAAAGGGAGAATGACCTCGTGTTCTGCTTAAAAGCAAATTCCGCTACATTGTGTGGGAGCACCCAGCCTACACATTCTTTACAAACATAGTACGCAGTTTCAAAGGTTTCCACAGGGAGACAGCAAACGCCAAACGCCGATCCTACAGATTTCCCGATTGGTCGTCTTAAACAAAACGTCATTCTCCCGTTTTAGAAGAGCAATGCTCATTGGCAGACGATATTCCTGATGCCTTGAGCTGAAGGAGTAATGGAAGAGACCGAAAGATATACCCCTTCACGTCTGGCATTGAGAGGGGCCATTCCGCTGTCGCTCTTGGAGCGAGAACATGTAACGAGAGCGTGTGCGCTCGTGCGTGTACTCAAAGAGCAAGGAACAAGTCTCTCCTCAGTACTTCACTGGGAGAGCACCTCTGTCAAGAGTGAATCGGAGTGCAACTCTATATTGAGTCCTTGCGATTAAGCATTGTTCACTGTGTTGGGCGCCACAATTATTGTGTGGTGTGAACGGACAGAGTTATAGTTAAACGCCTGCGAGCGAATTTTTCAGTGGCATCATGGTGGACTGGTTATCTGACCGGTGTACCACGCCAATAGTTAGACTAGGGGCGAATAAGTGTCCTTGACTTCATCAAGGCATAGGGAGAGTTTGATTGGCGAAGGTCAATCCAGATTGAACGAGAGTTATCTTATTTGTCAGCAGAGAGCAGGGCAGACAGCAGTCATTGCAGCTTACAGTATTGTGCACTACAGCTCTTGCAAGCCCCATATTGCCTCCACAACGGTACACTTCACTGTATTTCACACAGGACAGCCACGACCGTACCTAGCAACATTCTAACGGATAATTATTCAAGCTGAGTAGGCGTGGCTTTCAGCCATTCTGCCAAGTCAATAACAATCTTAAACTTCGTATAGAAATTTCATTAGCGAATCCTATCCTTAAGAGGTAACTTCACATTGCGAAAAGAACCTGGAAATAACTTTTTCAGTTCATAACTAAAAGTACCATTGTGATTTCTCAGAATTTTTACAAAATAAATAATAATTTTTGTTAGTTTCATGTTTTTCTTACACTAACTAGCACTACTCCAGTACCCAAGTATCCCACTAGTTACGTTAGAAATTTTGTGAATTTTTGTGTCATTTCCTTACAGCAGACGACTCCAGAAGATATTTATTGCTCAAAATATTTCAGGCATTTCTCTTTAGAACGTTAGGAGCGTCTGTCTGACTTCTGTAGTAGTGTGGGGGTGGATATTGCATCTTGCAGGAGCCACAGGGTAAAGGGTACATCTCAGATTAATCCGTTGCGCAGAATGACAGAATAGCACCCACACGCTCACAACAGGTGTGGAACATTTATGACTGCTGTTTGCCATAAACAGGTGACAGCATCTCATCCAGTTGTGCATTTTGCACGCCACATTCCCAATGGAGTTTTGAAAAATTTCATTTGCATGCTAATACAATGAGATTATCGAGCTAGTGAGTGTGACGAAGATCAGAACAAACAAGTAATTTTCCGAAGTAAAATTGATGGCGTTCGTCGAGGGTAGCACCGCAGAGGTATCTTAACTGGTAATGGGCTCTGAAGCCAAATAACGCCGTAATTGAGTGCCTTATGGAGACAGGAAGCGGGGAGGCAGTTTCGCAGCGAGTGGCGACGGAAGTCGTTTGCGAGGCTACAGGGGGTACACAGAGATGTCTCCGAGCGCAGCTCTGGGTGCTGGGCGTCGAGCCACAGAGCGGGGAAACAGGTCGCTTAAGGCAATACAGTGTAAGTCGCCTGACAACCAGCAACTACCGGCGTTTCTTCTTGGTGTAGAACTTGTCGGCGGTGACCACACCGGTCAATCCGTGAAAGCCCTCTCGTGTTCAGATAAATAACTGCACTTCAAAGTTTCATGTGATTTGTGTGCAGGTTTTTCTGCGTTGTTGTGACCACTTACACCCTGAGTTTTTTTTTTCTCCGTGGTCGGCGTATACAAGATGTTAAATAATATGTGGGAAATCTGCGGTGAATGGATACAGGACTAACGAAGAAGCAAAAAATATAATTGCGAAGGCCTCCGCGGCCAGATTCAGTTCTCATACAAGTTTTCTCGGTGTCATACCGCGTCAGACTGTAAAAGATTATACCTGGGAAACCAAAGATTCGGCCACGGTTACAGTTCCCTTCTTCTACGTCGAGACCCGGAAGAAGGCCACTGTAACCGTGGCCGAAACTTTCTCGGATATAGGTTTCTAGATTATGACGCGGTATGATATAAAACTTTTATGTCAGCTGTCATTGACCAAAAAAGTTCGTATAAAAATATGGTCACTACGTTTGGATCACGGATTTACGCTTCTGGTAGTACATTAGGACAACAGAATGTGCAAGTTGTAAGACCACTACTTAGGCGATTTCGAGAAAAAAAGTCAGTACCGCCATTAGACTGTTGCTTATTTGCAGTATTACATTTACACTTACACAATCATGATTCCGGTTCCAAAGTGCCATTATCAAGTGTTTTAAGTGACTGAGTCAAGATTGTATACTCAGTGATAAAACTAAGCAGTAGGCTCTTACCAGAAATATTGACCCTTAGACAATGTGTCCAATACTGTATTTTAAATACGACAGTATGCCATCTTAGGCACTGCAAATAAGAAACAGTCTAATGGCGGTACTGACCTTAAAGAATTATATTATGGCTCTGGCCCCACATTATGAAAAAATTATTAAAATATTTTCGCATTCGGAAGAGAAAGCTGGTGATTGAAATTTCGTAAATAGATCTCGCCGCAAAGAAAACCGCCTCTGTTTCAGTGATTGACACCCCAACTCGCGTATCGTATCAGTGACACTATCACCCCTATTGCGTGATAACACGAAATGAGCTGCCCTTCTTTGCACTTTTTCGATGTTCTACGTCAATCCTACCTGGTAAGGATCCCTCACCGCGCGGCAATATTCTAGCAGAGGACGGACAAGTGTAATGTAGGCTGTCTCTTTAGTGGACTTGTTGCATCTTCTAAGTGTTCTGCCCATAAAGCGCAGTCTTTGTTTCGCCTTCCCCACAATATTACCTATGTGGTCTTTCCGATTTAAGTTGCTCGTAATTGTAATTCATAGGTATTTAGTCGAATTGACAGCCCTTAGGTTTATGCGATTTATCGCATACCCAAAATTTATCGGATTTATTTTAGTACCCACGTGGATGAGCTCGCACTTTTCTTTGTTCAGTGCCAATTGCCAGTTTTCGCACCACGCAGGAATTCTCTCTAGATTATTTTGTAACTGAAAGATCTTGCAGGACATATCGATACCGATTGTGGGATATCTCTGCTAAATGTTAGTTAGTTAGTTGCTTTTTCCATAGATCATTTGAGTGATTCTTTTATCGAAGCGCTGTGGAACATTTACAGGATATGTGTACATGATTAGTGTTAAAAAGGGGTTAAATAATCGAAAATTTTATTTATGCATATTTGAACTCCCCTCTGAGTCACTGAAAGCTTTAATAATGGGTAATAAACATCATTTTTCCCTCTATTGTTGTAGGTATGTACATCACTGTTCTTCTCAAATTGTCATGTATTATTTATGACGAATTTTACTAGCGAAACTGTGTATTGTGACGGCGCAGTTAAAATCATTAACTCCTTGAATAGGTACCTACATGACGTCTGTGGATGAACACCACAAATTATTCTTACTGCTCGCTTTTGTGCAATCACTCCTTTGTCCTTTGTTTTTAAGTGAACAGTTACCCCAGATAATTTTTTTCATTCGACATGACTGCAAAAATGCAAAATGTCAGGAGGTTAATACTTTTATCTCCAGCAATTATACGAAGAGCAAAAGTATCTGAACTTAACTGTTTGAGAAGCTCAGTAGAATCCTTATTCCAGTTCAAGTTTTCAAACGATTTGGCGCGTTTTGCCCCATTTACTGACTCTTGTTGATGTGCTACGTCAATTGTTCCTATGACTCTACTTGTTCTACAGAACTGAATGCAACATGTTTTTAGAATTTAGGGAGAGTCCATTTTCAGAGAAAAATTTCATAATTCTTTGGAAAATATCATTCACTAACTCTTCTTTTGGTTTCTATCTAACGGGATTTATTATAGCACCAGTATCATCTGCAAAAAGTACCAAGACCATTCACATGTATAAGGAATAGGAGGGGACCCAGAATTGAACCCTGTGGGACTCCCTTTGTGATTTTATCCCAGCCACTAAAATCTTCTACCTTTCCGACATCGTCTGAGTTATCCAGCACAACCTTTTGCATTCTTTTTGTCCAGTATGGTTCAAACCAGCTATGGTGAACGCCATCAGTGTCCTAAAACTCGAATTTTGCTAAGAGAATATCGTGATCTAAGTAGTCAAAGGTCTTGGAGATATCACACAAAAAATAGGACCTTACGGCGTGTTATTATTTAAGGCTTGTGCTATTTGATGAGCAAATGTATAAATAGCATTCTCAGTGGAACAGTCTTTCTGGAATCCAGACTGTGTTATTGTAAGTACATTGTTTCCACGTAAGTGTGCTACTACTCTTGAGTACATTACTTTTTCGACTATTTTGTAAACAATTGTCAGTGAGGAAACTAGACGATAATTATTGAAGTCTGTCTTAGCACATTTTTTAAGGAAAGGTTCAATAAGTGCATATTTTAACCTGTCTAGAAAAATTCCCTGTGCCAGTGATGCATTGCATATATCACCATTAAACTGCAACAACTATCCTCATAAGATCTTTTGTTTTTTAGAATTTTTGTATTAATTTCAGTGAAGGAATTTGCTGCTTGTTCAAGTTGCCCGTGTATTCAAACATGATTTCGCGATTCAAAGTAGGCAAAATTGCGAATGAAATGAAAGTGCTGCTCAACACACAACTTTCAAACTGACGATGAGAAGCTGATTGGGTTAACGCAAGCCGAAGGCATTGGTGAGAGCCGAGCAGCTTCACCCCCATTTCCCATCTCGCACTACCTGACTTGTATTTTTGTTTATCCACCTGTTCTACATCTACATCTGCATCTACATTTATACTTCGCAAGCCACCCAACGGTGTGTGGCGGAGGGCACTTTACGTGCCACTGTCATTACCTCCCTTTCCTGTTCCAGTCGCGTATGGTTCGCGGGAAGAACGACTGCCTGAAAGCCTCCGTGCGCGCTCGAATCTGTCTGATTTTACATTCGTGATCTCCTCGGGAGATATCAGTAGGGGGAGCAATATATTCGATACCTCATCCAGAAACGCATCCTATCGAAACCTGGGCAGCAAGCTACACCGCGATGCAGAGCGCCTCTCTTGCAGAGTCTGCCACTTGAGTTTGCTAATCTCCGTAACGCTATCACGCTTATCATATAACCCTGTGACGAAACGCGCCGCTCTTCTTTGGATCTACTCTATCTCCTCTGTCAACCCGACCTGGTACGTATCCCACACTGATGAGCAATACTCAAGTATAGGTCGAACGAGTGTTTTGTAAGCCAGCTCCTTTGTTGATGGACTACATTTTCTAAGGACTCTCACAATGAATCTCAACCTGGTACCCGCCTTACCAACAATTAATTTTATATGATCATTCCACTTCAAATCGTTCCGCACGCATACTCCCAGATATTTTACAGAAGTAGCTGCTACCAGTGTTTGTTCCGCTATCATATAATCATACAATAAAGCATCCTTCTTTCTATGTATTCGCAATACATTACATTTAAGGGTCAGTTGCCACTCCCTGCACCAAGTGTCTATCCGCTGCAGATATTCCTGCATTTCGCTGCAATTTTCTAATGCTGCAACTTTTATATTAGAAGGGTGCTTCCACTACTGTGGACCACTTTGTGCTATACTAACTACCCTAGATTTTCGCTCTATCTCAGGCATGTAGAGAACCTGTGTTTGCCAGCGGTAACCCGTTGCCGAGCAGCGAAAGCCTCGCGCTTGTTTTTCCGCCTTTGTGGGGCTCGTCAGGTGTCTGCTAGGCACGCGGCTCGCGGCTAATTTCCTGGCGCCAGTCGGCGCCTGTGAGGAAGGCGAGGCTGCCGGCCGCGCATTTAGCCGCCGCTAAACACTTTCCTTACCTCGCCTGCACTTCCCGCCGCTACAGGAAATTAACATCGCAAATCCCGCCCCCCCCCCCCCAGCCGCAGCCGCAGCCACGCTGCTACCAGGCAGAAAGCGAGGGAGAGAGAGAGAGAATAAAAAAATAATAAAGCAGGATAGACTTCGCCACCTCAGCTCACGTGAGAGCGCCACCGCACAACCCCTTCGACTTCCGCGAAACCAGGAAGACGTGCTGCAGGAAGCGGAGGGCCTAATGATTTAAAACTGCGGAAGCCCCGCCTACGCTCGCCGCCCCCACCCACCCTCGCCTCTTAAGCCCCCCGCCAACTTGTAACGCCGCCGCCCTCATCAGGGGAGACATAATTTTTAATTACCAACTGGGGGAAGGCCCGTAATAGCTGTCCCCGCGACTCTACCACTGAAGGGGTTGGCTGCCCTGCAGTGTTCTCCGGGGGATTCCCCCTGCTCCCTCCGTCTTCCTCCACACACTTTCTTGCTTCGCGTGACACAGGAGAAGCTCCCCACTAAAACATTGCCTAGAGGACGATGCCGGCTTCAAACCCACTTCCGTTCCACACTCATCATATTTAGGGAACCATTGTACAGTCATACACAGGAAAGAAGAAAACATCTTACACTCTAACACAAAAAAAAAAACCGCACAACGAAGTAACTATCTGAATGTGATGGAAATCGACAGACGTGATGTACATGTACAGACAAACAAATGATTACAATTTTAGAAGAAAACTGCTAATTTCTTCAAGAGAAAAGCTTCATACATTGAACACATCTCTGATGGTTATGCAAGCAGTTATTTGGCTTGACAGGGTTGGATGTCCTGACGGATATCGTGCCAAATTCTGTCCAATTGGTGCATTAGATCGTCCAAATCCCGAGTTGACTGGAGGGCCCTGCCCACAATGCTCCAGACTCTCTCAATTATGTTGATATCCATCAATGTTGCAGGCAGGGTTTGGCATGCACGAAGACAAGCAATAGAAACTGTCATCGCATGCAGTCGGGCATTATCTTGCTGAAATTTAAGCCCAGAGTAGCTTGCCACTAAGGACAACGAAACTGGGCGAAGAATATGCAGATGTAAGGCTGTGATGCGGGGGTACAGCAGGTGACACCCCAGACCATTACTCCTGATTGTTGGGTCGTATTATGGCGACAGTAAGGTTGGTATCCGACCCCTCTCCAGGGCGTCTCCAGACTCGTACTCGGCTTGGAATCTCACTGACTGGACACAGTTGTCTTCAGTGATGAGGCCCACTTCGAACTGATCCCCGATGGCCAGCAGAGAAGTGTCTGCAGACGCCCTGGACAGCGGTGGGATACTGTCTATTCAACGAGATGTCACTTGTGCCCTTGGTAAGGAACCGACTCGGAGTTGGAGTTTGTACACTACTGGCCATTAAAATTGCTACACCACAAACATGACGTGCTACAGACGCGACATTTAACTGACAGGAAGAAGATGCTGTGATATGTAAATTATTAGCTTTTCAGAGCATTCACACAAGGTTAGCGCCGGTGGCGACACCAACAACATGCTGACATGAGGAAAGTTTCCAACCGATTTCTCATACACAAACAGCAGTTGACCGGCGTTGCCTGGTGAAACGTAGTTGTGATGCCTCGTGTAAGGAGGAGAAATGCGTACCATCACGTTTCCGACTTTGACAAAGGTCGGATTGTAGCCTATCGCGATTGCGGTTTATCGTATCGCGACATTGGTGCTCGCGTTGGTCGAGGTTCAATGACTGTTAGCGGAATATGGAATCGGTAGGTTCAGGAGAGTAATACGGAACGCCGTGCTGGATCCCAACGGCCTCGTATCACTAGCAGTCGAGATGAGAGGCATCGTATCCGCATGGCTGTAACGGATCGTGCAGCCACGTCTCAATCTCTGAGTCAACAAATGGGGACGTTTGCAAGACAACAACCATCTGCACGAACAGTTCGACGACGTTTGCAACAGCAAGGACTATCAGCTCGGAGACCGTGGCTGCGGTTACCCTTGACTCTGCATCACAGACAGGAGCGGTGGTGTACTCAACGACTAACCTGGGTGCACGAATGGCAAAACATCATTTTTTCGGATGAATCCAGGTTCTGTTTACAGCATCATGATGGTCGCATCCGTGTTTGGCGACATCGCGGTGAACGCACATTGGAAGCGTGTATTCGTCATCGCCATACTGGCGTGTCACCCGGCGTGATAGTATGGGGTGCCATTGGTTACCCGTATCGGTCACCTCTCGTTCGCACTGACGGCACTTTGAACAGTGGACGTTACATTTCAGATGTGTTACGACCCGTGGCTCTACCCTTCATTCGATTCCTGCGAAACCCTACATTTCAGCAGGGTAATGCACGAGCGCATGTTGCAGGTCCTGTACGGGCCTTTCTGGATACAGAAAATGTTCGACTGCTGCCTTGGCCAGCACATTCTCCAGATCTCTCACAAACTGAAAACGTCTGGTCAATGGTGGCCGAGCAACTGGCTCGTCGCAATACGCCAGTCACTACTCTTGATGAAGTGTGGTATCGTGTTGAAGCTGCATGGGCAGCTGTGCCTGTACACGCCATCCAAGCTCTGTTTGACTCAATGCCCTGGCGTATCAAGGCCGTTATTACAGACAGAGGTGGTTGTTCTGAGTACTGATTTCTCAGAATCTATGCACCTAAATTGCGTGAAAATGTAATCACACATGCCGGCCGCGGTGGCCGTGCGGTTCTGGCGCTGCAGTCTGGAACCGCGGGACTGCTACGGTCGCAGGTTCGAATCCTGCCTCGGGCATGGGTGTGTGTGATGTCCTTAGGTTAGTTAGGTTTAAGTAGTTCTAAGTTCTAGGGGACTTATGACCTAAGATGTTGAGTCCCATAGTGCTCAGAGCCATTTGAACCATTTTTTTTGTAATCACATGTCAGTTCTACTATAATATAATTGTCCAATGAATACCCCTTAACATCTGCATTTCTTCTTGGTGTAGCAATTTTAATGCCCAGTAGTGTATTATCTGTGACAGACTGAACAACCATCAGAGTGCGTTACTGTTGTTTGTGTATAGTCTCGTTACCAGGTCTGGTAGGGCAGATAAGCGATACCTTACTGTCAGGTCCAGAGTGATTACGGTGAAGGGGATGCTGCATACTCGTGTGAGTAGTGTCAGCATCCAGCACATCGTACTCCTTCTCGTCTGTGCCCGCCGCCAGAGCAGAAGTGACGGGCTCGCTGCAACATCCTTCGTCATTTCGCACCAGTGCTCAGAGACCAGTAGCAGGCGGACGACATATGGAAGTTCGGGACTGGCCGTGAGTGGTGCACGGATAGCTAAATGGTAAGGCGAGCGCTCTCGATAAGCGAGAAATTCAGGTTCGATTCCCGGACCGTCATAAATTTTCACTGTCGTCATTCCATTCTACCGCTGATGGTTGTCCTTATTTGCAATCGCGAATACATTTGGCGCATTGGGAATTACCATCCCTTGCGTACGCTGCCGTTGTCATCGCAACCAAGTGGCTGCATTTGGATTGCAGCCGTGACATGGGAGGATGGACTGATGTTGAAGAGCATTGCATTGCGTGCAACGATGAATCGCCGTTCTACACTAGCCCATATGTATTTAGGTTCATTTCATATCAACTGGCCAACAATATTAAACCTTATAAATTTTGCGTTGAGTAAACAGGGTATAGATACATCATATACCTTTAAAGTGAGAGGTTTTCACTTTTTAAACTGAAGTTCATTCTATTTATATTCTCTACATACAGCATTAATGTCTCGCGTATTGCCCAATTCTAATAGTGTTTACAAGTTCTACTCATCTTCCCTACTAGTTTTCTCATGTGTTATCATCGACTATAATATTGTAATCAACAGCCAAAATTTTTTCTCCGTGATTTACATCGTCTTAAAAGTCACCAGTACATTACAAGGACATAATTGGTCCTAATATACTACCCACAGGGACTGCAAAGGACTTGCAAGAGCAGTTGAAGGGAAGGAGTCTAGAAAAGCGTTACAAGCTGGACAGCAACGGAAGTAAAACGAGGTAATGGAATGTAGTCGAATTTAGTCGGGTGCTGCTCAGGGAAAACGAGGAAATGAAACAGGTAAAGTGGTAGAAGAGTTAGGTCAGCAAAACAATTGATGTTGGCCGAAGTAGAGAGGATATAAAATGTAAACTTATCAATTGCAATAATAGATTCTTAAAAGAAAAGAACGTGAGCCGGTATCAGTGAAGGAATCAGACAAAGCTGATCACTGCTCCCCACCCTTTTTAATGTTTACATTGACGATGTCGGTGGGTAATTGGTCAGTGGTCGGTTTTATTAAATGAGACATTAAGAAGTGATAATTTTAATTTTATTACGGTGCTATTTGCTGATGATCAGATCATAATATGAGAATGTGAAGAAAAGGATAAAATTTCTGTGCACAAATGGAGTGAAACTGCCGCTCAATACAGAATGAGAATATCCACAGATAAAACAAACGTGATGGCATTTGAAAGGTTGGACACCACAACAGCCAAAATTGTTATAGGTGGACAAATAATTGAACAAGAAAAAAAGGGTTTAAATATTTAGGGGCCAATTTAAATCTTGTATAACTAAAATTGGCCAGATTATGACATTTCTGTGGAACTATACAATATAACCAAAAATAGAACGTAGAAAAAGAAACAATTTCACTCTACAAAGTAATAAATTTCGTGCAAATGGCTCTCAGCACTATGGGACTTAACTTCTGAGGTCATTAGTCCCCTAGAACTTAGAACTACTTCAACTTAACTAACCTAAGGACATCACACACATTTATGCTCGAGGCAGGATTCGAACCTGCGACCGTAGCGGTCGCGCGGTTTCAGACTGTAGCTCCTAGAACCGCTCGGCCACCCCGGCTGGCTACAAAGTAATACCATTACATTTGTTGCAGTATGGTAGCGAATGTTGGACCTTAACATCTGCTGAACCACGACGAATCCAATCATCAGAACTGAAATTCCTCCACTTTGTAGCGGAATATTCATTGTTGGACTATAAAAAAACCCATATTAGTCAAGAACTAGATGTTGAGCCTATTGGGAATATATACTGATATTTAATGTATAATCACAGAATAACTAAATCGGAAATACAATATAATCCAGCTAGCAAGAGATAGTATGAACAATTATGAGGCAGAACAGGCCATAAGGCCTCTCTTTGATGATGGCAGTAGTGGTAAGGTCCTATGGGACCAAACTGTAGAGGTCATCGGCCCCTAAGCCTACACACTACTTAATCTAACTTTAACTTACACTATGGACAACACACAAACCAAACTGTAGAGGTCATCGGCCCCTAAGCCTACACACTACTTAATATAACTTTAACTTACACTATGGACAACACACACACCCATGCCCGAGGGAGGAATCGAACCTCCGACGTGGGGAGCCGCGCCGACCGGAGCAAGGCGCCTCAGACCGCGCGGATACCCAGAGCGGCTCTTTGACGATGATGAAGATCCGTTTAGTATCAGGAAATCCTTCATGAAGGCATTTTCCTGCAGCGCAGCAGTTTAGTGAGCCATGATGATGAGTAGGTCAGACGAGAAGCGAACAGGAGCTTTTGAAAAGTCTGTGAAAGTCCATTTTTATACAGATGGTTGCGGGACCTCGGCCGTTCAGTATAAAATGTTGAATCAAAAGAAAACACTCTGAGCCGTCTAAATTTCCAGTTGTCAGTCAGGAGACAGAAGTCTGCGTAATGTAGCGCTGAAACTAGTTTCTCAGATAAAACAAATGGAAATTTAGATGGCTGAAAGTGATTTGATAGGCTTTTGGTTCAAATGGTTCAAATGGCTTTGAGCACTATGGGACTTAACATCTATGGTCATCAGTCCCCTAGAACTTAGAACTACTTAAACCTAACTAACCTAAGAACAACACACACATCCATGCCCGAGGCAGGATTCGAACCTGCGACCGTAGCGGTCACGCGGTTCCAGATTGAAGGTCCTAGAACCGCACGGCCACGTCGGCCGGCAGAGGCATTTTTCTTTTGAAGTGCGGTGCTATAGAAGAATACTGAAGATTAGATGGGTCGATCGACTGATAAATGATGAGGTTTGGGGAAACATCAAGTTATGTCCAAACCTAAGAAAGAATCAGCTGATAGTATACATCGTGAGTCGTCAAGGAATAATCAGTAAAGAAGGGAAGTTTAAGAGGAGGGAGGGGCTAAAGGCTGTAGAGGGAGGCCAAGGTTCGAGCACAGTAAGAAAGTTCAGATGGATGTTGGTTAAATTTGTTATGCAGAGATGCATAAAATTAGGCTTCGGAGTGAAGACGAAAACATTGGTCGGAAACATTAGGTGCAAATATAGCGCCCTGTGGTAATCCGTTCTCCAGAAATGTTGGCTGATCTGCTTGTCTAGGATGGCCGGATGGCCCTTGTAGTGCCTAGAGAAGGCCTGCGTTCCTGCCCCCACCCCCTTTCCCCGCTGAGGTTGTGGAGTGCTGTTGGGACCTGCTGCTCACTTGCTCGCTGATTGGTCCCTGGAGAGCCGTAGCCAGCAGCACGTGAAGCGGCGGTGGTTTAATTAAACAAATTAATCTGCAGGGCCGCGTATCGCGACACGACCGCCCTTTAAGGGCAGCCGGAAGGCCTAAATGCCGGCGCCTTGTTTACGAGCAAAGGGCCGCGCTCCGTGGAAGGGTGGCCCTAGAGGGAGGTGTGTGTGAGTGTGTGTGTGTGTGTGTGTGAGTGTAAAGTCATGACTGCTTGTGGGATGAAGGAACAATGAGCCACTCGTCACGACGTCCGCCCCCTTTCCTTCCATAGTGGCGGCCCTTTATATGTCCTCACTCAATTTCTAGACAGTTCACCACTTCCGGCTTCTACGGTGATCTAGTAAGACACCGCAAACACATGGATCGAAATGAGATAACGCCCGATAGGTGAGCGACACACCTAATGTACTCCTTCTTATTAGACAAACTGGAGTCTGGGATAAAATTTCGGCAATACTCGGAATATTTTTAAGTCAGCGGTGAACTACTTCTGTAATGTTCAGTAACAATCTTTTATATCCTTTGTCTAGAACAAAGATAAGTACTTCAACACGCCTTTACACTAGGAATCAGAACATTCGCAAGAAACTTCAAGCAGTTCGCTAACGCGCAGTGATTTAGATTTAATGGAACGTTAATTTCAAACGACGAGAAGTTCACTTACCACCGAGAAACTGAGATAATCGCTCGTGACTGAGTAATGGGGTTTTATTACCTCGCATTCATCGAGGATATCCACGGGAAGGATGTCATTCTACAGGATATCCCAAAAATATACATGCTCTTTCAGGAGTGACAGCTTAAAAATGGATGAAGGCAGGCTAAAACTTGAAACAAAGCATTTCTAATCTCCTGCTGGAAGAATGAGAACTTAAGTGAGGTGCAAAGACAGTTTAGAATTAAGTTTCAACGAGATGCACCAATGCAACTCACCATTACGAGATGTGTTTTGGGAAAAAGGAACAGTCCAGAATGCCCACAAGAACTATTCCGGAAGACCACCATCATCCGCCGGCCCCATAAGAGGAAGAGAAGTCATCGAACGATTTCAGCACTCTCCTAGTATGTCTGTGCAGCAAGCGGCTCGTGATACGGGAGTCCATCGCATTTTCAAGCGTGTCAAATGCAAAAGTGAAATTACTTGGTGCTCTGAATGCGGATGATCATGAGGGTAAAATTGAATTCTGTGAGTGTTATCGAGCAGAATGCGCCCGGGACAAACAAATCCCATACACTGTTGTTTGGGGTAATGACGCTACTTTTAAGTTAAATAGTTCAAATAATCGTCACTGTTGTATCTACTGGGCACAAGGCCAACTACAACCAATAAGTTGGAAGCAGCCACTGGAAACTAATGTGTCAAAATGGCAATTGCAGCCATTAGGACCATGTCGGATTACATCAGTCGGCGTCATCAGTTGTGTCTGTACCACAATGACCAACATTTTGGACACTTTCGATTAATGACTGGTTTCTACATTTGTCCACATTATTTTGAATTTTGAAATTTTTCTGTATCTTAATAAATATGATTGGTACACTCGTAAAAGGAGTGTATGCATTTTTAGGACACACTGTCTTATTTACTGTCCAGTACGTTAGTATGGTGACAGGGTGAAGAGGGAACATTGCTTGGAGGTGAACCTAGAGATCCACGAAACTCTTAAAAATTTCAAAAAATCACAGCTATCTCGTAATTTTCTCACCCTAAAGTTACTCATTCTGTCCGAAATCCCGAACACCAGCACTGTATCGTGACAATAGCCAGCAGCATGAGAATTGCTGGCGTATGTTGCCGGTTACTGACGTCAGCACAGAAACTTGTTACAGTGAACAACAGAAAACCCTCTGAACGGAAACCAGCCAAATTCTTTTTACACTCCATGGTTAATTTGACAAAGGGATCTCAAACAATAATGGACTACAAGAGAGTCACCCGCTTATAACTGACTACTGCGATGGTCAAAGATCACTACATCTCCCTAGGCACACCAGAAAACCTTCAAAAGTGAAGCAATAACGCCGAACAGTGCCCTCTCATAAACAGATTGAAGTAAAGGAACTGAAAATAAATCATAAAATTAAGATATACTGATGCCTTCCTCTTACAGCTGGATAGGACTGCTTCGGAAAGCGCGGCTGTCCACTCGTCGAGCCCAGGCAGGAATGTTTGAAAACAATCCCCGCTAGCCAAACGGTCCATCTGCTTCAAGGTAGAGGGGAGAGATTCGTCGAGCTCGAAATTTCCAGCTAGCTCTTTTTCCCTCCAGAATTAGCATTTTCATCTTTATCATCTTCCGTTTCCTATTCTGTCGCGTCTAAAACAACGATAGCAAGAGAACAATTTCTTTGTTCAGAAAATGGAGAGTTTAAAATGTCCAAGCAGCATCTCTCGCTCTCTGCCTCCTACGTTCTTTCTTTCATATATCTACGCAATGATCCAACAACAGCCACTCATAGAATACTGGATAGGGTGAAAGTAGTACCTATTGCAATAAGTGCAATGAAACAAATAGTAGCTTGGTCCATCTTTTCTGTAAAGTAATAGCGTCAGGGTGAAAACTGACTCGACAGACTCGGTAAAGGCGCAACAAATGTGACGCTCAAGTGACAAAATAAATCAAATTACGTGAAACAGACTGATGAACTCGTTTCATCTTCTCAGGCTGTCCTGTGAACAATGTCAACTAAAAACTGTCAAAGAAATTATTCAGAATTTTTGTTTATATAGAATATATGGTTAATTCCATGTGGATCAGATTGACTGATAAAAGGTAGTTACCTCTTTATCAAGAAATATTATCACCAGGGGGATTACAGGGCTGGAAGACAGTTTATTTACTGCGGATAAATAGTTTAGCCATAGCCGAGAGGTGTTAATATATGTCTCACTAAGTTAGTACAAAAGCGCATTGTATAAACCCGGGTACTGATCTCATTTAGGCATATAGTTACCTGTTAGGAAGTTTCACCGTCGTTTAGTGGTATTAGCCTTCACGCTGGAACTCGTAAATCGACTATTATTGATATTCATCCTGTCCTGAAGGTTTGCGCTGTCATGTTGTGGATCTGGTCCAGAGCTATGCTGTATTATGTCCTTTATTTTTTATATTTTTTTAACTCATCAGTATTTTGACTGGTTTGATGTGCCACGACATGAGTTCCTCTCCCGTGGCAACTTCTTCACGTCAGAGTAGCGTTTGTAACCTACGTCTTCAATTTAATTGCGAAGGCTTCCGCGGCCAGAGTCAGTCGACATAAAAGTTTTCTGGGTATGGTACCGCGTCATAATGTAAAAACTACTGCTGCTGGAGAAAAACCAACGTTTCGGCCACGATTGCAGCGGCCTTCTTCTGGGTCTAATGGTGCGTTATAGCTGTGCAGTGTCCTTTATATTTTGTTGTTAGTGTTCACTGCGCATGCCATTACGTCATAATTTTAAAAACGGTAGTTATTTTCATTGGTCACTTAAGGAAGAAGGAGAGGGAACTTTATTTTAATAGGTTATTGCGGTGGGTGGAGAACGTGACCTCTGTCGTCTATTGGATCTTGTGTTGTGCACCATGATTGGTGGTCACCGTCGAATGAGAAGTTTGCTGCTGTTTACCAACTGCTGGACGTCGGCCCCGCGGCGGCAGTTACTCGCCGGTAGTGCTCGCGCCTCGTGTTGACAGTGCGGTCGGTTGGGCTCTGATTGCCACTGCGGATTTGTTGTGTTGCCCTAGACGAATATAACGCTCGTGTTCCCGAATGGGCGTTGCTATTGGACTACCAGTTTCGCCGATGTATGCCTCTCCACGTTCGCATTCCACCTTGTAAACGCCTGCAGTGTGTAATGCATCCACCTTGTCCTTGGTGGAGCCTAGCACGTCCTGGATCCTACGACCACTATAGAAGACAGGCTGCACCCCAACGCGGCGAAGGTGTTTGCCTGTTCGGGCAGTAACGTTCTTCACATAAGGTAAGCGCACTGTTTGGTGCAGTTTGTCTATTTCTTGCTTATCTTTCTTGCTTGTGTTCGTCGATAAGGCTGTATTTATCGACTTATGGCTGTAGTCATTGGCTAGAAACGTTGTGCGTAACCTTTTAAGGTCATGTGTGATGTTTTGAAAATCACTTAGGCGCTGCGCACGGATTGCCAAAGAACGGATGACAGAGTTCTTCTGCGCTGGGTGGTGGTAGGATTGGGCGTGCAGATACCTGTCGGTGTTTGTAGGCTTGCGATATACTCTGTGCCCCAGTGTGTCTTCAATTATTTGCTTGATGTATTCCAGTATCTGTTTCCCCCACACTTATTATCCTCTACAGCTGCCTCTGGTATCATGGAAGTTAATTTCCGATGTCTTCACAGACGTCCTATCATCCTGCCTCTTCTTCTCCGGCAGCATTCTGGCCCGCGCTGCCGGGGTTGGCGGTCATGTGTGCGTGAGGTGTACTTGCTTGTGTGAATGAATAGCGTGTGTTCCACTTTTTCGGACGAAGGCTGTGACCGAAAGCTTGCATGTCAGTGACTTTTAATTACCAGGTAAACTGATAAAAGAGATGGAGAAGATCCAACGAGGAGCGGCCGCACCGTCACTGGATAGTTTGGTCGGCGCAAGAACTTCACAGACGTGCTCAACAAATTTCAGTGTCAGACAATAGAGGCACTGTGCACGACAGAGAGTTTTAATAGAGAATTTTTAAATGAACAAACCGCCATTTGACTGTATTCTTGCCGGCCGGTGTGGCCGAGCGGTTCTAGGCGCTACAGTCTGGAACCGCGTGACCGCTACGGTCGCAGGCTCGAATACTGTCTCGGGCATGGATGTGTGTGATGTCCTTAGGTTAGTTAGATTTAAGTAGTTCTAAGTTCTAGGGGACTGATGACCACAGCAGTTAAGTCCCTTAGTGCTCAGAGCCATTTGAACCATTTTTTTCTTTTCCTGTATAATTTGTTTCATTTTGTTTTCATACGATAAATTTCATCATATAACTGTGTACGCTGTGTACAGTGTTGTGCCCTCTAGTAGGTGTGCGTTTACCTTTATCTTAAATAGCAGCGTCATAGAAACGGCAGCAGTTTTATAAGTAGGCTGTTTAGGTTTTTATGTTGGTAACGCCACATAGCTCTCTGTATGAAAATCACTGACTGTGCTGTGGGCAGTCCGTAGCTGGTTGGCATTGTTGGAGTATAGTCAGTTGGATGTGAACAGCGCGTAGCGTTGTGCACTTGGAGGTGAGCGGCCAGCAGTGGTGGATGTGGAGAGAGAGATGCCAGAGTTTTGAGAACGGACGATCTGGACGTGTGTCAGACAGAAAAAGGAAATTTGTAAAGATGGATGTCCTGAATTGATAGATGTATATTTGATGACTTTTGAACACTATTAAGGTAAATACATTGTTTGTTCTCTATCAAAATCTTTCATTTGCTAACTATGCCTATCAGTAGTTAGTGCCTTCAGTAGTTGGAATCCTTTATTTAGCTGGCAGTATTGACTCTCGCTGTATTGCAGTAGTTCGAGTAACGAAGATCTTTGTGAGGTAAGTGATTCGTGAAGGGTATAGGTTGTTGTTAGTCAGGGCCAATCTTTTGTGGGGATTATTAAAAGTGAGATTGTGTTGCGCTAAAAATATTGTTTGTCAGTTTAGTGATGATCAGAATAAGAAAAGAGAGAAATGTCAGAGTACGTTCAGTTTTGCTCAGCTGTTTGAAAAACAAATAACGGAAGAGGTTTATAAGTACAGTCATCCATAATTTTTCTAAGGGGACGTTACAGTTTTAGTGATACAGTAACTTACTTGTTTGTGATACATGTGACGAGATACTCACTGATACGTTCTCTGTCACTTCTTTTTCTTTTTATACCAAACTAGCAATCCCGTAATGACCCCCAATTGCTAAATATGTGTGGAAATAGAATACATGTCGTTATCTCCGCGTCCATCTCCTCCTCCTCATCTCTCTCTCTCTCTCTCTCTCTCTCTCTCTCTCTGTATTTCCTCCTCTCCTCTGCCCATCACCTTCTTCTTCCTCTCTGTGTCCTCTTTCCTCCCCCCTCCTCCGTTCATCTCTTCTCCACCCCTCCCTGTTCTTGAGCCTTGTTTACTGTTATTGCGATCGAAATACTGATAGGAAAAGGAAGTCCCTTAATATTAATGGTTAAATCAATTGCGATCATTGGCATACTGGGTATGAGAGAGACCTCTCCAGCGGCTAAGCTGCTGAATCTGAGGGGATAGTAGCCTCAATGACAGTATTTCGCATACTTTTCATCTGCGAATGGGCAGTATTACAGACTTTTGGACGATTGAGATTCCACTGTATTATTCTAACCATAAGCCGATAAGTCATAAATACAACCTACCGCGAGGAAGAAAACAGAACACACATTTTTGTGTATACAGTTTTTGTATATATAAAAAGCGGAACTATGTGTCTAATGCTTTAAAGGTCCTGTTAGCATAGCCAAAACTGCGAGAAAGAAAACGAAACGGCATAATTTCAGACCGCAACAGAGAATTTTGTTTCTGGCAGTCGGTTATAATAGGGAAACCAGAATACGACCGCCTAAAAACCTGTATAGCCTATGCCCGTCCAATTCTTCATTAGAGTTCAAAAATGGTTCAAATGGCTCTGAGCACTATGGGACTTAACTTCCGAGGTCATCAGTCCCCTACAACTTAGAACTACTTAAACCTAACTAACCTAAGAACATCACACACATCCTTGCTTGAGGCAGGATTCGAACCTGTGACCGTAGCGGTCGCGCGGTGCCAGACTGTAGCGCGTAGAGCCGCTCGGCCACCCGGCCGGCTCTTCATTACAGTATAGTGTAAAAATTTGAAGTAAATAGCTTAGCAGCTTTTCGAGGTTCTTGAAACCAACGTTAAACACGTTCCATATAAAATGTATTAAAAATGTGTAGGGTATGTCCATTCAAATATTTATTAGAGTAACGTGTAAAAAACTCTTCGTTAGAGTATCGTGTAAAAATTTGGTGTAAATATATATATATATACGAAGGTCTTTAATGTTGTTTCCAAAAATCTCGATATATATATCCGTCCAAATATTTATTAGAGTAAAGTGTAAAGTTGTGAAGTTATTCTACCATGAAGTCTTAGAGATTTTTGAAAACAGCTTCTCCCCTTTTATATCATGTGTATGTTTACATATTATACATATTTGAAAAAAAATATGTAGCCTTTATCCATCCGAATGTTTATTAGAGTAACTTGCAAAAATTTTAAGTAACTCTGTTACGACCTTTATGAGATTTTTGGCAACAACGTTAAGCAAAGTTTTCCCTTTATGCGCGTTGCTCAGAAACAGTCTGAGAAGCTTGTGAGGATATTATAGAATAAGGCGGTATTGAGAAATAATTGTTAGGAAAAAAAATTCGATACTTTGCTCCGTTTCCGAACTAAATGGCATTGAAGTCACCAAATTAGCCAATTACGTCCACGAATTCAAGTGGTTCACTGGAGGCAATTAGTACCAGTTGTTGTTATAGTGTAGATGATAGCGCAGGAGACTTCTCAGCCTTCGATTCGGGTTCGATCTTACTACCGTCCAGTGTCCAATTCTGGTATCGCTCTCTTATTCGGTTTCAGGAAATCAAACGAAGAAAACGTTCGGCGTGACTTACGGTCCCTGGTGGGCCGTTTGAATTGTGCGTGCGCTACAAATGGGTTCAAATGGCTCGGAGCACTATGGGACTTAACTTCTGAGGTCATCAGTCCCCTAGAACAGAACTACTTAAACCTAACTAACCTAAGGACATCACATACATACATCCCCGAAGCAGGATTCGAACCTGCAACCGTCACGGTCGCGCGGTTCCAGACTGTAGCGCCTAGAACCGCTCGGCCAGCCGTGCGCCATAGGCAAACTGCCTAACTTCAGTGCTAATTAACCCGGTAACTTCGCAACTTATCGACTTCTTTTCTTAACCATTATTTCTCAGCACGGCCTACCCTCAAAGACCCTCACAGGCTTTTCAGGCTGTTTCTGACCATCCTGCAAAGTAGTTTGCCTGTAGACAAGCATATACTGTAAGTTGTTAAAACTTATTATGAACACTGTCTTGTCGATCTGTTTTAGAACTGAAGATGACAGATGAGGAAACTAGGTCATAATTCTATAAATGTGCGGCCGAGACAAATTTAGATCGAATAGAGAGTATTAGAGAGTAGCTACAGAATTTCCCGTAGCGCAGCCTGCTGGTTCTGTCAAGACGACGCCCCTGGCGCGTCTGCAACCCGGCGACCGCAGCTGCTCGGCGGGGTGCAGCGGGAACAAAGGCAGGCGCGGCCAGACAAAGGCGGTGCGTCGCGCCCACGGCAGGGCTGGCTGGCGCGGGCCGTGGTGGCTAGGCGGCCTTTATGCGCTCGCCGCCTGCCTACTGGCTGCGAATTTTCGTATGCGCCGGGGATAGGCGAGGCGGGACGAGCCAAGGCGAGCAGCTACAGGAACAGCACAGCTCGGCCCGTGTAGCCGCAGCCCGACAGACCTTGTTGGTGTTCTCTCTCCTCCTGCTCTCTAGTTCCCACTCCCCCAAGAAACCAATCTCTCCAAATACACACACACACACACACACACACACACACACACACACACACACACACACATTATTTGGTGGCTGTAGTCAGATTAGATAGGAACCGTCGGCAGCAGAACGTAAGACAAACACTGAACGCATAACTTACTCATGTTCCTTTGGCGATCTCTGTTTATATATATTTTTGCGGAAGCCACTATCGCTCGATTTTAAGACCTTTATTCGACTTACTAGTTTAGACAGAGTCGTGCTATCATTTCCATTTTTTTATATGTACACTACTGGCCATTAAAATTGCTACACCAAGAAGAAATGCAGATGATAAACGGGTATTCATTGGACAAATATATTATACTAGAACTGACATGTGATTAAATTTTCACGCAGTTTGAGTGCATAGTTCCAGAGAAATCAGTACCCAGAAAAAACACCTTTGGCCGTAATAACGGCCTTGATACGCCAGGGCATTGAGTCAAACAGAGCTTGGATGGAGTGTACAGGTAGATCTGCCCATGCAGCTTCAACACAATACCACACTTCATCAAGAGTAGTGACTGGCGTATTCTGACGAGCCAGTTACTCGGCCACCATTGACCAGACGTTTTCAGTTCGTGAGATATCTGGAGAATGTGCTGGCCAGGGCAGCAGTCGAACATTTTCTGTATCCAGAAAGGCCCGTACATGACCTGCAACATGCGGTCGTGGATTATCCTGCTGAAATGTATGGTTTCGCAAGGATCGAATGAAGGGCAGAGCCACGGGTCGTAGCACATCTGAAATGTAACGTCCACTGTTCAAAGTGCCGTCAATGCGAACAAGAGGTGACCGAGACGTGTGACCAATGGCACCCCATACCATCACGCCAGGTGACATCCCACTATGGCGATGACGAATGCACGCTTCCAATGTGCGTTCACCGCGATGTCGCCAAACACAGATGCGACCATCATGATGCTGTAAACAGAACCTGCATTCATCCGTGCACCCAGGTTCGTCGTTGAGTACACCATCGCTGGCGCTCCTGTCTGTGATGCAGCGTCAAGGATAACCACAGCCACGGTCTCCGAGCTGATAGTTCATGCTGCTGCAAACGTCGTCGAACTGTTCGTGAAGATGGTTGTTGTCTTGCAAACGTCTCCACCTGTTGACTCAGGGATCGAGACGTGGCTGCACGATCCGTTACAGCCATGCGGATAAGATGCCTGTCATCTCGACTGCTAGTGATACGAGGCTATTGGGATCCAGCACGGCGTTCCGTATTACCCTCCTGAACCCACCGATTCCATATTCTGCTAACAGTCATTGGATCTCGACCAACGCGAGCAGCAATGTCGCGATACGATAAACCGCAATCGCGATAGCCTACAATCCGACTTTTATCGAAGTCGGAAAGGTGATGGTACGCATTTCTCCTTCTTACACGAGGCATCACAACAACGTTTCACCAGGCAACGGCGGTCAACTGCTATTTGTGTATGAGGAACCGGTTGGAAACTTTGCTCATGTTAGCACGTTGCAGGTGTCGCCACCGGCGCCAACCTTCCGTGAATGCTCTGAGAAGCTGATCATTTGCATATCACAGCATCTTCTTCCTGTCGGTTAAATTTCACGTCTGTAGCACGTCATCTTCGTGGTGTAGCCATTTTAATGGCCAGTAGTGTATTTACACTTCGTTCTCAAAATGTCGACAACACATATATGTGAACATATACGTAATTTGTAATGCCTGTCTGAGGATGGTAGCACAATTCTGTCGAATCTAGTAATTGGAATAAAGGCCTTAAAATCAACCGACTTGGCTTTCACAAAAAATATGTACAGACTGTGAACACTCGTTTTACTTTCTGTATTATAGCATGGTACCAAGGTTATTCGGAAAGTAAGGAACGATCGGACGCGAAGTGGAAACCGCAGTGAAAGCTTCAGATTTGCACAGATGTGTTGGGCAGTGTCTGCAGTATGCTCGTAGACAGCGTCATGGCGCTCTTCTCAGTTCTGTTGGCACAGTGAGAGCGTAAAGATGCCTAGTACGTTAGCGTCTGCCGCGAAGTATGGGTGCCTGCCGGGAGATTTCTCTTGATTTAACGCAAACCCACATGACGTATCTATCACGCATTTCCTTCTTCATGACAGTTCTCGGCCGTACACTGCGGGGGCAATGAGGACACCCTGCAGCGCTTCGATGGAAAGTGTTTGAATACGCACCGTATAGCCCGGACTTGGTTCCCTCTGAGTTTTATCTCTCCTCACATGAATCGCTGACTATGAAGACTACATTCTGCAACAGACAATGAGCTGTAGACCAGCATAGAGAAGTGGTGGAAAGCATAGAGAGAGAAAGGAAGTTGGTACCGTGCTCCGACAAATGTCTAAGTCGGATCGTCGACTAAGTAGAGAAGTAACTGGAAGTGTAGCTAACTGTAGCGAATAAAATATTTTTGATTTTAAATAAAAATATGGCATTTCAGTCTTTGATCGCTATTTTTTATTTTCAATGACCGGTTTCAGGCTAGCTGCCCATCTTCAGATCATATATTGCAGTTACAGAGTAACTTGTCAGTTCTGTACTGACAAGTTACTCTGTAACTGCAATATATGATCTGAAGATGGGCAGCTAGCCTGAAACCGGTCACTGAAAATAAAAAATAGCAATCAAAGACTGAAATGCCGTATTTTTATTTAAAGAACGATCGCGGCAATCCCATTAGGACAATCATGTTTAGTTTTGATACTTTTTATTTTCTTGTGGTTGACAATTCGCGATCGGTCATTCTTCACTTTCCCAGTAGACCCCGTAGAAAGAGCAGTGAAGGTAAGTGAAGATGACGTGGTAGATACAAATATGAAAATTATTCCACCTGCTGTGCAAGGTATATGATACAGACGAAATACTCGCAGGCGTATAGAAGAATTTAGTAATTCCAATTCCAAAGAACGGAAATGCTGAACACTGTGAATACTACTGAACCATTAGTTTACTAAGTCAAGATTCCAAAATACTGACACGAATTATCTTCAGAAGAATGAAGAATCTCGCAGAAGTCGCCTTGGGGACCATCAGTTTTAGCTCCAGAGAACTCTAGGAACACGTGATGCAATACCCACTCTACGACTTATCTTAGAAGATAATATACGACGGAGGGCAAACTTACGTTTATAGCTTAGAGTAAGGTTCACACAATGTTGACTGGACGACACTCTCAAACTCTGAAAGCAGCAGGGATAAAATACAGGGAATGAAAGGTTATTTGCAAGTTGTTCAGAAACTGGACTGCAGTTATAAGAGTAGACACGAAAGAGAAGCCGTAGTTGAGAAGGGAGTGAGACAGTGTTGTAGCCCATCCCAAATGTTACCCAGTCTGTACATTCAAGAAGCTTCGAAAAATATCAAATTTGGAATGAAGTGAAAGTTCAGGGGGAGGAAATAAGAACTTAACTTTCACCAGTGGTATTTATTTATTTGTTTAGGATATTGCGCAACACATGAAATGCAGTCAAGAATACATAAAAATACATATTAGTACATACGTAATACATAAAAATACATATAGGTAATACATTAAAAACTGGTGCTATATTAAAATGTCTAGTCATCTTGATGCTGTGGCCACGAGAAAGTCGTTTGGGTCACCCATGTAAGCTCTTAGTTTACACTTTCAGACAATGGGTAGGATCCTCTGCTTCGGTGCTCCGCAGTCACGGCTTTGTGTGAGAAGCTTATCCCATTTGTGGAAGTTGTAGGCACACCCTCAGTATCCTGTTCGCATGCTGTTTATACTCTTTCACGCATCCCGTTGGAGTTCAAAGCCCAATGGATCTCTGTAGAGGATCAATAAGATATCGCACTTCAGGTGGAGTATGTATGGTTCAGGTTTCACTCCATTTGCTGTCGGTGGTGAAGTTTCCATCAGCAAGCTGCTGCGCCAGTCACAGGGATGGGCTTCTGGAATGAAGTCGCTTTGTTTTCAACCAGGGAAAATCATGGATGGATGGGAAGTGGAATATTATTCATTATTCTCGAATACTCTTTCAGCAGGGCTTGTCGTCTTCTGAACAGAGGAGGACCTGAGTGCCGGAAGCTAACATAAGGTCTTGTGCACCCGGAAATGGTTCTCGCCATTGTAGTGAGCTGAGTGTCTATCTTATTCACGTCACGACTGTTCAACTACACCAGAGCACAATATTCAGCCGTAGAAAACAGTAAACTGAGTGGCGAGGTTCGAAGTGTGTCTGCTGATTCTCCCCAGCTAGTACTGTAGAGTCTCTGGAGAAATACTGTTTCGTGTGCTCACTTTCCAAGTAGTTTCCGCTAGAAGTTTCCTATAATATAGCGTCCTACCTGCAGTCTTGCAAGGTAATTTGGGTGTCTCTGTAGGGAAGCAATGCGACGTTCGTACGAATCTCCAATTTACAAACTGCAGCTATATTGTTTAAGTGAAAACTGTTGACTTCTGTTTTGGAGGGATTGGGTGTGAGTCCCCTCCAGATCGTGCATTCAGCACTTCTGATCTCTTTGCACTCAACCGCGAGTGTTGGATTGTCAGCATATCCAAACTTCTTCGCGCTGATTTGAGGTATGTCAAAAATATAAAGGTTGAAAAGTATAGCGGATAATACTGACCCCCGAGGTAGTCCGTTATTTAATTTCCTTTCTTTACTTATGAAATTACCCTACACTATTCGTAAGTGCCTATCTGAGAGCAAGTTATTGATTAGCCTCAATTGGTTTTGCCATGGGATAACTCTGATCAGCTTATGTAAGAGCCCTTTTTTGCATACTGTATCGTAAGCGGCAGTCAATTCGATGAAGACTACAGCTGTCTTAAGTTGTTTCTGAAATTCGGCTCCGATGTGTATAGTTAGGCTTAGAACTTGGTCTGTGTAGCTCCTGTTTGGTCTGAAACCTACTTCTTGTAAGGCGAGTCTCCCATGATTCTTGTACTTGCCCTGTTTAATAGAAATCTCTCCAAAAGTTAATAGCGACAACTGGGAAGTGCTATTGGGCGTTAGCTTTCCTATTTATCTGAAGGTTTATTCAGTTTCATGACAGCGATAATTTCAGTAATTTTGAAACCTTTTGGTAGACGTCCCGTTTTTAGAAGAGATGTATAAAATTTGGTCAGCCATACCTTAGAAATTCAGTGTGTATCACAACAAAACCATGTGACCTGCCTATCTTTACATCCTGGAGAGCCGTTTGTCGTTCCTTCAGTGTGAGATCCCGATATAACTGTGTGTCAGCAGATGTTCCTTATTGAATGTTAGTAAGCCTCTTTTTTATTTCAGTTGTATTCTTTTTCTCTAGTGGAGCTTTCGAGAGTGAAACAATTCTGTTTACTATTTGATCTGGTGTCACTGTCAGTGATATTGTAACACTGTCGGGACAGCAAAAGACCTGGAAGAACGATTGCACCAAATGGAAAGCCGCTCTAGTTGCCAACAAAAACTTTATCATGTCCATGGCTGCCTTCGGCCTCTGCATAATGATGATGATTTACGGATGAGGTGACAAAGAAACAAGGCCATTAGTGCCTTTGCATTAATGATATACCGACGAGCATGAGAAAAATCTATTAAAATAATAATAATAATATGGAAACCAAGTTGCATTCTCCCACAAGAATCGAAGGGCAACCCCGATAAGGTGGGCATCAGATGTTACGATTTGCAACTGGAGCAGTTTCTTATTAACTGGACACATAGTATCGGTATCAGCATCCTATGAACACAGAGAAACTAGTGAAGGAATGGATAATGTCTTGAAAAACATTATATGATGAACATCACTACAAGTAAAACAAGGCTAATGGGATGTAGCTGAATTAAATCAGGTGATGCTGAGGGAATCAGTACAAAAATTGAGACACTAAAAGCAGTGGTTGAGTTGCTATATGGGCAGAAAAATAATTGATGATGGCTTAAATAGAGAGGTTATGAAATGCAATAGCAAGAAAAGCCTTTCGGGAAAAGAGGAATTTATTGACAACTCATAAATTTAAACGTTAGGAAGACTTTCTGAAGGTAATTGTCTGGACCGCAGACTTTTGTGGAAGGGAATGTGCTGTCACTGCCAGACACCACACTTGCTAGGTGGTAGCTTAAACCGGCCGCGGTCCATTTAGTACATGTCGGACCCGCGTGTCGCCACTGTGTGATCGCAGACCGAGCGCCACCACAAGGCAGGTCTCGAGATACGGGCTAGCACTCGCCCCAGTTGTACGACGACTTTGCTAGCGACTACACTGACGAAGCCTTTCTCTCATTTGCCGAGAGACTGTTAGAATAGCCTTCAGCTAAGTCCATGGCTACGACCTAGCAAGGCGCCATTAGCCTTACATAGTTTGATAGCTATGGTATGAAATGTCTCATCAAGAATGCTGTATTCACATCAAAGAATAAAAGATAAGTATTCGAGGAGCTGCATACTTTTCTTATGAGAATTCACTACTTACCCTGTTCCAGAATTCACGCCCGTCTGCGTTAGATAGCGTGCATTTAGGCCTCCTCTATCTACAAGGTGCTGGCACATTTACCAACACATCAGGGAAACATGGGCGATAAGCAGTTCAGACAAGAAGAAAATAGAAATTTTCGAAATTTCGTGATATAGAAGAATAGTGAAAATTACACGGGTGGATCACGTGACTAATGAGGAGATACTGAATGGAACTGGAAGGAACAGAAATTTGTGGTGCAGCCTGACTAGAGGAAGGGATCGGTTGATAGGAAACGTTATGAGACATGAAGGGATCACCAATTTAGTATTCGGGCGAAGTGTGGAGAGTGAAAATTGTCGAGGGAGACCAAGGACTGAATGCAGTAAGCAGGTTCAAACCGATGCAGTTTTCAGTAGTAATGCAGAGAACAGGAGGCTTCCACAGCGTCTGGCGAGGAGAGCTGCATCAAATTAACCTCCAGACTGAAGACCACAGCAACGACGTAGAGAGTGATTCAAAAAGAAAGAACTGATTTCAGTTGTTTATTACAAACCACGAAAGATAGAACCACGACGCGCACGTCATTGGATAGAGGAAGGTTCTCACTTTTATGTTCACAGAGACACAATACCATACGCTCAACATGAGCTCCATGCGTCATGCATAAAAATGAAACCACTGGAGTCGTTGTGAAGTTAAGGAAACAACCAATTTTGCAGCATGTCCAAGTATGTTATTCCTGTGACTGTTTCTTCCGCATAAAAGAAAAGTACTTAAACTTTGTGAACATACACATTCAGTTTCGGTGAGTGTTTTTCATGTTGGACGACGACGCCATGATTTTGTGATACCCAAATTCTTACATTACGGCAGTTTTCTTTACCACATAGGTGAAACGCCGATTCTTCCGAAAAGATGAGTCTCATCCTGAAGAACTGAAATGCAAAATTCTTACCACCTGTTATGGTGGCCGAGACGCACTTGCTGCAGTACCTGTAACTTGTGAGGCTTCAAATGCGGGGGTCGTTCCACAACACGCCACACCGTTGTTTGAGGAAGTTGAAGTTCCTGACCTGACCGTCTTGTGGACTTCCGAGGGCTCTGTGTGGACGCATCTCGGATACGCCCAATGTTTGCATTAGACGTGCGTGGCCAATCAGTACTTTTTCCTTCGCATATGCAAACAGCTACCAAAAACTTTGTGTGCCAGCCATAAATCTGCTTGTGCAGGGGCGGATTCTTGCTGAATCGACGGCGGAGTACACATTGCACTTGGACAATGGATTGACTTCGGGCAAATTCTAACGCACAAAAGGATTTCTCTTGTGGTGTAGTCACCATTTTGCTGGAAACGAACAACGGCGCAGCTGTGTCACAATCTTGAACTTTCCTCTAACCAGTGGTATGCGGAATGAGTTTCTATCTTTCATAGATTGTCTATCATAAACAACTGAAATCTGTACTACTTGTCTGAATCACCAGCTATTTAGAAATTAATGTGGTGGCATATATGTATGCAGAGGAACTTTTAGTGTCAGGGTTGCGTAGATACCTGCCGCTACTGAGCATACTTCACGGCCGGCGTGCGACATACTTCGTGTGAAAACTGAAAAGCGAAGTGGTGGGTGAAGAGACCTTTCACCGAAAAACGCTACAGCCGTCATACGGGCAGACTAACCATTACTTTCTCGTCAAGCATTGCAGAGCGGTTTCAGAGATTTAAGTAGATTCTGCGTGTACGAGTCTCTTCCTCTGGCGTTATTAGTAATTAAAATAACTTCTCTCCCGTCCCCTCCCAAGACGTTTCCGTGAACTGCGTTCCAACTCAAGTCGGAGGGTCGCTGTGGAGAGGCCAATACAGTGAGGTGACAAAAGTCATCCACATAATCGTATACCGTAGTTCATAATAGAATTGAAAGCAACTACGTAAAATTGTTAACGAGTGATTAACAGTTCAATAAAAATAGAGATATAATAGTGGACCACCATTTATTCTACACTGTTTTTAGTGTTGTCTTTGCTCAGGGGCCTGACGCTAGCGTATTGTAAAGCAGAAACTGGGTGGCAAAAATAAAAAAGTATGGAAATTTAAATGCCTGCAGGTGTTTTGATTTGACATTTTACAGCAGCATATAGTTGGGGTAGACGACATTTGGATCACTCACGCTAATCTTCACCTAGCCCTGCATATGCTGGAAACTGTTGTTCATCGCACTTTTTAAACAAATGGCTCTGAGCACTATGGGACTTAACTTGTGAGGTCGTCAGTCCACTAGAACTCAGAACTACTTAAACCTAACTAACTTAAGGACATCACACACATCCATGCCCGAGGCAGGATGCGAACCTGCGACCGTAACAGTCGCGCTATTCCACTCTGAAGCACCTAGAACCGCTCGGCCACACCGGCCGGCACTGTTTAAACCTAGGACGGTGTGGACTACATGCACTTTATGCACGATGGATCACCTCCCCATTTTGTGCCGATTTCGTGAGAAAGGCTTGACATTGCTTTTCCAGACCGCGTTATTGGGTACCGAGGAGATGTTGAGTGGCTACCGAGAAGTCCAGACTTGGACGCATTAGATTTTTGTCCTCTAGTGGTATTTGAAAGAGAAACTTTATGCTAGAAAATGGCGTGACTTGTCAACTTCAGAAGCAGTCAGTAGGGGAGAGTGTGCGCAAGTACCAAGCGATATGTTGCAACATTCTGTCAAGATTGACCACTGCAACGGTTTGTTAATAAAGCTGGCAAGGACCGTAGTTCGTAATAGAATTGAAAGCAATTATGTAAAATTATTGACGAGTGAATAGCAGTTCAATAAAAATAGAGGTATAATAGTGGACCACCATTTATTCTACACTGTTTTTAGCATGGTGGTAGAATAAGGGGAGACGGCGCTACAGACTTGGGCTGTACGTTGTTTTGAAACCAGTGGGCGGGGCCTGCCGCCATCTTAGATCCCCCAAAACATTAGCAGACGAGTGTTTACAATTGCTTCTTGTTCGTTATTTCTGTCGTGTGCACGCGATATTTGTTTTATATAGTAAATGTTGCACTGTTTTGGTGTACAACACAGCATAAGAAACGCAACTTCAGACGTTTTTCTGGTCTTAAAAGCGTATTCGATACAATAATACGACACGAAAATATGACGCTTCTGGCCTCAGTACTGTAATTCCTTTTTGTTTATACACTTCGAATAACCGAGAAGATAAGTATGTTCTATGAAAAGCGTGCTTTCGTAATCCATTTCTATTCACTGTCATTGTGTTTGTGTGGATAATTGATAAAGCCAGAACTCCAAAACCAATGATTGATAGTTTAGAGGCACCGATTTGTATTCGTTGCATTTTCAAGTCAAATGAAAATTTTAAATGTTCAAGTTTGCAAGAAACTTAACTTATTTCCTTTGATGTCCCATGGATGTATGCAGGGATGATATAAACAAGCCAGCCGCCATGTCAACAAAGTGAAAGATTCGTTAAATTAGGAAGGAAAAGAACTGAATTTAAGATTGTCAGGCCCATTTTTACACATCTGCTTTGTTTTTAAATTGTACCTATCAAATGACATTCAGTGTGGCTAATAATAGCAATTTACAGGGTAAGACGACTACACAATGATTAATGTAATGATCTAAGCCTGGACTTAGATAGGGAACTTTGCTTTGACAAATATGTAACCCTTTAAGTACCTATAATTTAATCAAATTAACAGGTGTTCTACAAATTTTACTGAAGATTTAATTAACTGCATGTAGCTACATTACTTTTATAGTAAATTATTGCATTTTAAAACATTAGTCCCCGCTACCAGGATATTTCTTGCCAGGACTTTTCATTTACTTGGGAATAACCAAACAATGAAAACCGAGTGCATTGTTCTCCTCCAGGGAGCCCTTCGCGTTGGATTAATAGGAAATCTAAAGTCAAATCACGGAAATAAAACCATACTGTAAAACTTTACAGTGCATCAGAATTTCAAGTACATACATGAAAATAGCGCTTAAATATGTACACTTATGAATGAAATGTGACTTGTTTAAACTTTAGACTACAATCAGAACGATTAGTACACCCGTAAGCGACGCAAGCCGGCATTTTTTTACCAAAACACTTCACGACTACACGGAATCAAACCACCAGAAGCGAATGTTTTGGGGTAGCTAACATGGTGGATCTTCACTTGGGTCGGCTTCAAGTTTGTGACGTCATGACAACTCCTCTTATTTTTACCTCCATGGTTTTTAGTGTTGTCTTTGCTCAGGGGGCTGACGCTAGCGTATTGTAAAGCAGAAACTGGGTAGAAAAAATATAAAAAATATGGAAATTTAGACGCCTGCAGGTGTTTTGATTTGACATTTGACAACAGCATATAGTTGGGGTAGACGACATTTGGGCCACTCGCGCTAATCTTCGCCTAGTCCTGCTAGAACACGTAAGGCTCTCTCTGACAGCCTAATACGTGGCGTGGCTCTGGGTGTGGGACGCCAGAGTTGGAGGTCACATCCCACGGCGTGTTGACACACGGAGGCACACGGACGGCGGTGCGTGCCCTGCAAAAGCAAGCCGCCCTGTTTGCTTCGTTAGCGACGAACCTCCCGGTCTGGCAGAAGCGCGCTCTGCGCAGTGCGCGAGACCCGCATGACAAGTGGAGCGCCGACACACACACACACATATCTAGGTGGTGGCTTCTGCGGCAGTGGCCAAGTGAACACGTTTCTACCGTCACCTCTCTCTTCTTCTTCAGGTCGCAGCGTCGTAAAACTCACGTCCGAGTTTCCACGGAGAAAAAAAAATTAAATTTTCTTAGCGGCTGCAGTGAATACGAAATTCTGACGGACACGTGCGTAGGGATTGACGGGCGTGAGTGCGAACTTCGGGAAACCACATTTGGCTCGTACATTTTACGGACGGACCAGGACCGACATTCGTTTACTCTCGAACCTGATCCATTCCAGTACTGGAATCTCGTAGTCAGCAACGGCGTCAGGAACATCACCGATACGGTGATTTACTGAGACAGGCTCAGCGAACAAAAACCACGGAGAGCAGCGCGCTTCGTTACAGGATCATTTAGTAATCGCGAAAGCGTTACGGAGATGATAGATAAACTCCAGTGGAAGACTCTGCAGGAGAGACGCTCAGTAGCTCGGTACGCGCTTTTGTTGAAGTTTCGAGAACATACGTTCACCGAGGAGTCAAGCAGTATATTGCTCCCTCCTACGTATATCTCGCGAAGAGACCATGAGGATACAATCAGAGAGATTAGAGCCCACACAGAGGCATACCGACAATCTTTCTTTCCACAAACAATACGAGACTGGAATAGAAAGGAGAACCGATAGATGTACTCAAAGTAACCTCCGCCACACACTGTCAGGTGGCTTGCGGAGTATGGATGTAGATGTAAATGTAGATGACGTCTCATTCATTAATCGCTCTCACTTTAAAGGAGACCTAGTACCAATCGCCAGTGGTACGAAAGAGGAATGGTAACTGGCAATGGTCAATATGATTTCTAATTATTCTCATTACACCGTCATCGCCACTGAACGAAATGTACTGCTATAGAACTGCTCGTTGGCTGTATGCTGGTTCTTTATATATTTTTAATTTATATTGGACCTGTGTGACCATCTCCTCGCGTTACCTTAGAGAATTATACTGGACTTTGCGTCCTGGCTGCTAATATACCAGGCCCATAGGAAATGGTATCTATATTTTGACCCTTATTTGATTAACTTGGCAAACAAATTAATTATTTTAGAAATGTGCGCAACGGAAACTGGTGCGAGTTTCTCTAAGATAACACGTTCTGGAATGGTTGAATTCAAAGCCGTTACTATAGCAGCTGGTAGCCTATCAAAATGCAAATTGCAGATTATTTCTATCTTTTAGTAAATTTAGAAGATCGAACTGAAAAGGCTTGCCAGGTTTAATTGAACTGAATAAGATACATCCTGTCCATTTCATGTATCAGGTGACTGGGGGAATCTTTCTTAATTGAAATGCTCACTCTCATTTAATACATTTATTTTTTACTCTGATGCAAATATTTTAGAAGACGACACGTTAGAATTTCAGTTACAAAACTTATATCTGAACAGAGCGTTAAACCTCTCATGGGTAGAACAATGACAAAACGAAAACATTACACGAATAATTTCATCATGGTCTCATAACACAAAAAGAATACATAAGTGGGCCACACCGTCTTTAGCGGGATAATCGTCATTCAATCCTTAAGACTCACGTATCATCATGCATGAATTACACTACTAGAAATATAAGGTAGGCCAGTACTGAAGGTAGAAAACCTCTATCAAAGAAAAGATTCTGGGCAAAAATGATGTACTATTGGCGCCAAAATGAAGTGCGAACTGAATTCACAAATTTCGCGACAGAAATTCCTCGATCTACCACCCGACACGCAATCTGCACTCATTGACCTTAAAGTGAAGCTTATAACTCGGGAAATAGCTACATGAACTGATGGTTTCTGTTGCACGCTCACTACCACAAAGCAAAATTTCACAAACACATTTCAGAGAAAACTATTGCAAATAAATTAAAACCGTAACCTGTACCGATGAAGGTATGTTGAATGCGTGCTATGAGCATACCCTGTCGTGAATTTTTAGCCATATTACCTCATTTCTATCTCACCAAATCTGCGAGCTGCTGTGCTCCCGCGTCCGGTCCGCCTCATGGCTGGCCCCCCAGTGCTCTCCACGCGCCAAAATCCGACCAACGTTCCTATTCAAACGCGGTGGTGGGGAGACTCACCTCACCCCCACACCAACTTTGTAACCTACCCTCGTGCCGGTTTTCATCTTTGCTTGCTGCTCTGGCATACCTGCCGTTATTCTTGTAATGTTGGCAATGACTGCTATTCCCTTAAACTGTTCCCTTCGGTCCAAGCTCCCGCTACATTTGACTTCCATTCATACCCATGCACACTCATACAGGATGGAACAAGGAGTATACATACAAACGATGTGTGACCTCTTTGTGAAATGATGAAAAGAAATAAACAAATGCGTCAAATATTCATTTCACCCAGCGAAGTATTGAAGCTGCTAGCAATCAAAGAAAAACTTATTTCTCGATATAGAAAACATAATTACTTTCTACTGTAACCTGAGGCAAAACGAAAGTAACGCCTCAGTACGTGTGAAAAGTGATGCGTTGCCAGACTCTTCCCTACGGGTAAGCTTCCCCAATCTTCGTGATGTAATTACAATGACTCTCTGGCAGTGTCTGCAAATGGAGAGTGTTCAGAATCTCTGTAACACACGTATTGGGCGAAAATATGGAAACGCCGCCAAAAAATTCATGCTGTTGCAGTTCACCTTTGCAACGCCCTCAACACACCGCAGTCGTAATCAAAACAGTGCGGCTGAGTGAATTCAATCGTGGGCGTGTTGATGGAACTCGTATGGTCAGTGCGTCCTTGACGAAGGTAACCGAAGTGTCTGGTGTCTCAAGAGGAAATGTATCAAAGATTTATACCCACATACAGGAAAAGCGGAAAAAGTCATCCAATAAGTTACAACGCGGACGAAAGTTGAAACGTCCCCCTCGAAAAATTGGTGAATTACTGTGCTGATAAACCTCTTACGTTATTTGATTTTCAAACAGCTGAGCAGAACTGAACGTACTCACACATTTCTCTCTTTACTTATTCTGAACAACACTAAACTGACACACAATATTTTTAGCGCAACGCAATCTGACTTTCAATAATCTCTACAAAAGAATGGCCCTAACTAACATTAACCTATACGTTTCACAAATCACTTACCTCACAAAAATCTTCGTTACTCGAACTACTGCAATACAGCGAGCGCCACTACTGCCAGCTAAATAAAAGGTTCTAACTACTGAAGGCACTAACCACTGATAGGCATAGTTAGCAAATGAAAGATTTTCATAGAGAACAAACAATGTATTTACCTTAATAGTGTTCAAAAGTCATACCATATATATCAGTTCATGACATCCAGTCTTATAAATTTACTGTCTCTGATGGACACACGTCCAGATCGTCCGCTCTCAAAATTCTGCCATCTCTCTCTCCACATCCACCACTGCTGGCGGCTCACCTCCAACTGCGCAACGCTACGCGCCGTTCGCATCCAACTGCCCGACACTACAATAGCAAACCAGCCACAGACTTCACACAGCACAGTCAGTGATTTTCATATAGAGCCTACTTACAAAGTATTTGTTGATATTGACAGACCATCATTCAAGATTGTGACGAAAAATAAGTGCGAAAGTCGCAGCAGAATTGAATGTCGAACTTTCGAACCCCATCAGTACCAAAAGAAAAAAAAGGAATCACAATAACGAGGGAATTTTGGAGTAAACTGGAATTCCAAAACCACTCTTCAGTATTGCAAATGCCCCTAACAGGAGAACGTGATGCCGAATCCATAAATTGAACTACGGAGCAGCGGAAGAATGTTATTTGATCGAATGAGTTTTGTTTTACTCTGTTTCCAACTTCTCGTGTTCTCGTGGAGTTTACGCCCTAGAGTGAAACGGGGGGGGGGGGGGGGAAGGGGGGAGGTGGAGGAGGTGACTTGGGCAGCCATATCGTGGTATTCCATGAGCCCATGGTTACTGTGGAAGCAAGGTAGCATTACTGACAAGGGTTATGTGACCATTCGTCCGATGATAAAGGTTGATGCTGTGCTCCAAGACGATAGGGCCCCTGTCCACGCAACTCTCATCGTCCTGCTTTGGGAGCACGAGAATGAACTATCTCCTGTGGACACGACAGTCACCAGATCTCAACATTATTTACATCTACATTTACATTTATACTCCGCAAGCCACCCAACGGCGGGTGGCGGAGGGCACTTTACGTGCCACTGTCATTACCTCCCTTTTCTGTTCCAGTCGCGTATGGGGAAGAACGACTGCCGGAAACCCTCCTCTCTAATTTTACATTCGTGATCTCCTCGGGAGGTATAAGTAGGGAGAAGCAATATATTCGATACCGCATCCAGAAACGCACCCTCTCGAAACCTGGCGAGCAAGGCACACCGTGATGCAGAGCGCCTCTCTTGCAGAGTCTGCCACTTGAGTTTGTTAAACATATCCGTAACGGTATCACGGTTACCAAATAACCTCCTTTGTTGATGGACTACATTTTCTAAGGACTCTCCCAATGACTCTCATCCTGGTACCCGCCTTACCAACAATTAATTTTATGTGATCATTCCACTTCAAATCGTTCCGCACGCACACTCCCAGGTATTTTACAGAAGTAGCTGCTACCAGTGTTTGTTCCGCTATCATATAATCGTACAATAAAGGATCCTTCTTTCTATGTATTCGCAATACATTACATTTGTCTATGTTAAGGGTCAGTTGCCACTCCCTGCACCAAGTGCCTATCCGCTGCAGATCTTCCTGCATTTTCTAATGCCGCAACTTCTCTGTATACTACAGCATCATCCGCGAAAAGCCGCATGGAACTTCCGACACTATCTACTAGGTCATTTATATATATTGTGAAAAGCAATGGTCCCATAACACTCCGCTGTGGCACGCCAGAGTTTACTTTAACGTCTGCAGACGTCTTTCCATTGATAACAACATGCTGTGTTCTGTTTGCTAAAAACTCTTCAATCCAGCCACACAGCTGGTCTGATATTCCGTAGGCTCTTACTTTGTTTATCAGGCGACAGTGGGGAACTGTATCGAACGCCTTCCGGAAGTCAAGGAAAATGGCATCTACCTGGGAGCCTGTATCTAATATTCTCTGGGTCTCACGAACAAATAAAATCCTTTGTTGTGTAATTTGGGGCGAAGAGTGCGTGATCGCTCTCCACCTCCATGACCATTACCTGAACTTGCTACTGTATTGCACGAAGAACAGTGTACGTTTTCCTTCAAAACCATACAGGATCTGTATTTATCGATTCCGAGACGACTGGATGCTGTTTTGGCTGCCAATTGATTTCCTACACTGCTGCGTCTTTTTTTTGTTTTTTGTTTGTTTGAATATTTTTGTCCACCCCTGTATTTTCACCATTTCTAAGTGAACCTGTGACGAAACACACTGACAAGCAGTTCCCAAGAATCTGTTGAAAGATTGTTTTGTGTGCCATTTCTTTCACTGAAGAATAACCTTTCCAGCTGATTTATTTCACGGACTACAGTGTTACAACAGTGAGATTGTGATTAATGACATGCAATGTCGTCTCATACATCTTTTTAAAAAAATTGAATTGGCAGTAACGGAATAGGCAACGGCCTTGACGCAGTGGATACACCGGTTCCCGTGAGATCACTGAAGTTAAGTGCTCTCGGGCGTGGTCGGTCTTTGGATGGGCGACCATCAAGGCCGCCATGCGCTGTTGCCATTTTTCGGGATACACTCAGCCTCGTGATGCCAATTGAGGAGCTACTCGACCGATTAGTAGCGGCTTCGGTCAAGAATACCATCTTATGACCGGGAGAGCGGTGTGCTGACCCCACGCCCCTCCTATCCGATGGTCCCGGTAGGCCACTGGTAGCCTGAAGACGGAGAGCAACGGAATAGGGACATGAGTACAACATAAAATTAAATTGTGCACCCGTCAATATTCTAAAAATTCTGATAGAAGTAGAATATGTTGGTGTATATAAACACTTAAAATAATAACTGAATCGTGATGTAGAGTAAGAAACAGCCATGCTCGAGGTATTTACCTTTCAATTATCTTTGTATCCAGTGCATGTGAGCATATCTGTAACATGCATAACATCTTTTAGGTGACAGTGTGAACCACAGATGGCCAAGATATCAGCACTCAGGCTGCAGCTGGGCACGCGGGCCAAAGCTGGCACGCGCTCAGCCTCGCTACGCACTTCCCCCACCACCAGGCCACACTGAGGGCGAGGAGAGGCGACAGAGGAAACTGCGAACGGGCCGCATTTAAGTGGCAGTCAGTCGCACTGCATACGACTTATTGTTAGTTTCATGTTTCACATTGTAATGTTGATGCATTAAGTTGTTCTGAAAGCGGTGCTGATATTCAAGACAATAAAAGCGGGTTAAAAGCCGTGAGCTATCTGGGGAAGTTAACCTTACATTAGTGAGCAACTGTTTCACCACTGTTTTACCAAATTCCCAACTAGACTAACATTAATTATAATCTTTTAATAGTCATCTTATGACAACCGGTGATCTATATACAAAAAGAGAATTTAAACAAAAATAAATAAATCAGTTTATATTGGGACATTTATTTTAATATTGATCACTGTTCCGTTAAAATTTCAGCATATTACACTTGATTCATAACTAAACTGGTGCCTTATTTAGTATTGCGAAAATGTGAGTTTGTAATCTTACGGAACACATCAAATACGGAGTCAAGATTGGGAGACTGCATACAACACTGCATTCATAAAATAACACATGAAAAACGTTGAAACATATGCAAGAGGAAATTAACCACAACCAACTGATTCAATTTTCACCCAAAGAAGTTACGTTTATAGCGCAATCCTGTCCGTCACGAAATTACCACACACTGGTATACTAAATTCATACTAACTCTGTGTGAAATCTTCCCAAAAAGAATAGCTGAGGGCTGTTTTGATGATTACACCACATGCTTCACGTGGTGAACTTGGTTTACACAAAGAGTGTAACTCCACAATAATTTTGATAATTAAAATAAATTACATCGAAACGCAAGTTACAAAAGAAAAACCTCGAACTGGTTACTATCGTCTTACTATTAACCTGATGGGTCAAACAATTGTATAAGCACGTGGTACTGGTCTCACAAAGTACACCCCACTTGGGTTGAACATACAGGAAAGTTGCTGTATTGAAAAGTATTGTCAAGACGAGATGTTATAATCTCACGCACATTCGCATTTAAGATTGATGATCATAGAGTTACGGATCGTCAACACGTGGTACCACTTTACTCACAAAGTAGTGACAAAGCAACTATTGGAATATATTCTGAACTTCACACTTGAATTACATTGTGTTGCAATTTAAGATAACGTAAGATATTTTAGATCCAAACCTGAAATAAAGGTGATTGAATTTTCAGTTAGGGTGAACTTAAGAAATCCATTGTCCTACGGACTTAGCAGAGACGGACTTAGCCGGAGATCTTACCACTTCAGACGCTCGCCGCGGACAGACTGCCGTGGGCCCCTCCTGAGGGTGCCTCACAGATACAAATGGAAGTGACCAGAGAGGCAGCTTCCTATACCAACATCACAAGGGACGGACAGGACCATACCAAGAATACACTCCTGGAAATTGAAATAAGAACACCGTGAATTCATTGTCCCAGGAAGGGGAAACTTTATTGACACATTCCTGGGGTCAGATACATCACATGATCACACTGACAGAACCACAGGCACATAGACACAGGCAACAGAGCATGCACAATGTCAGCACTAGTACAGTGTATATCCACCTTTCGCAGCAATGCAGGCTGCTATTCTCCCATGGAGACGATCGTAGAGATGCTGGATGTAGTCCTGTGGAACGGCTTGCCATGCCATTTCCACCTGGCGCCTCAGTTGGACCAGCGTTCGTGCTGGACGTGCAGACCGCGTGAGACGACGCTTCATCCAGTCCCAAACATGCTCAATGGGGGACAGATCCGGAGATCTTGCTGGCCAGGGTAGTTGACTTACACTTTCTAGAGCACGTTGGGTGGCACGGGATACATGCGGACGTGCATTGTCCTGTTGGAACAGCAAGTTCCCTTGCCGGTCTAGGAATGGTAGAAGGATGGGTTCGATGACGGTTTGGATGTACCGTGCACTATTCAGTGTCCCCTCGACGATCACCAGTGGCGTACGGCCAGTGTAGGAGATCGCTCCCCACATCATGATGCCGGGTGTTGGCCCTGTGTGCCTCGGTCGTATGCAGTCCTGATTGTGGCGCTCACCTGCACGGCGCCAAACACGCATACGACCATCATTGGCACCAAGGCAGAAGCGACTCTCATCGCTGAAGACGACACGTCTCCATTCGTCGCTCCATTCACGCCTGTCGCGACACCACTGGAGGCGGGCTGCACGATGTTGGGGTGTGAGCGGAAGACGGCCTAACGGTGTGCGGGACCGTAGCCCAGCTTCATGGAGACGGTTGCGAATGGTCCTCGCCGATACCCCAGGAGCAACAGTGTCCCTAATTTGCTGGGAAGTGGCGGTGCGGTCCCCTACGGCACTGCGTAGGATCCTACGGTCTTGGCGTGCATCCGTGCGTCGCTGCGGTCCGGTCCCAGGTCGACGGGCACGTGCACCTTCCGCCAACCACTGGCGACAACATCGATGTACTGTGGAGACCTCACGCCCCACGTGTTGAGCAATTCGGCGGTACGTCCACCCGGCCTCCCGCATGCCCACTATACGCCCTCGCTCAAAGTCCGTCAACTGCACATACGGTTCACGTCCACGCTGTCGCGGCATGCTACCAGTGTTAAAGACTGCGATGGAGCTCCGTATGCCACGGCAAACTGGCTGACACTGACGGCGGCGGTGCACAAATGCTGCGCAGCTAGCGCCATTCGACGGCCAACACCGCGGTTCCTGGTGTGTCCGCTGTGCCGTGCGTGTGATCATTGCTTGTACAGCCCTCTCGCAGTGTCCGGAGCAAGTATGGTGTGTCTGACACACCGATGTCAATGTGTTCTTTTTTCCATTTCCAGGAGTGTAGAAACCTCTTTACTTTTAGAAAGCGTAGCTACCTGTTCCGACGTTGGTCCTACTGTTCTCTAGCAGACAGGCTTGTCTGCTACCATCAAGCATGCAACTAGAAATACATTTGCTCATTCATCCTTTCACACAGAAGGGAAGGGGGATGACAGTATCTTATCATATGCAGTATATAAAAGAAAGCAGATGTAGGTGCCGTATGAGACTGTGTGACATGAATTACATATAAACTGTGTTTTAAAGTGTAGTAGTGTGACAGATCGTTCTTGATTATGTGCAAAAGAAACATGTTCCACTGCTCAGTCTCTTCCCAGATAGATTCAGAAAGACCACAGTTAATTTAGAAGTGGAATGTATGCCATAAATGATAACAGATTTAAGAAATTAACATGAAAGGAATCCAACAGAGACCTTTCAACATTTGTCAACAATAGAGATCACAAACAGAACAAATTTTCAATATTATTTGTTTTTGGTGTGCTGAAGAGATAATTTTTATCTGGTACGAAGTGTCGGTATACTGACAGACACAGAGAATTTCGCAGAGTTTCACATTCAAATTGCCACGTAATTGTGACTTATTTAGTTTCATTATCGAAAAAACGTCTTTCACACAAATAAGTCGATCGAAATATTGTAGCACCTTTTCAATTCATTTGGAGACTTGCAAACTGCCTATGTAGAGCAAGGTAAATGTCCAGCACAGTTTTAGCGTGAAAAGTTTTGTGATTAGAATAGGAATTACCTTGCAGTTACATCTGCATTTGCACTGGGGCGCTTTCAACTGAAACGACAAAAGGTATCGAAAACTGCTCGAAAACAGATGTAGGACTAACAGTGTCATCAAAACCTTCATAATGCTATCCTTGTCATTCTTTCAAGACCACAATGAATTCTTCAAACGTATCGTTTCGTTTAACGCAAGTGAGTTTAGGGAACTTGACCGTCGTTGTCAGCATGTGTTCCTTCTACAACGCGATTTTCTTTTTTAAATGCATCTTTATCAAATTTGAAGAAAGTTACTTTGAAATATCTTACTGTGGGCAGTCCATTTAAAATGCGAGTTCTGAAATCCATTTTGCATGTTCTAATTTTCGTTCTTACACTCCTTCACAAATTCAACAATAGGGAATTTTAAATCGAAAAATCGTTCGATGCATGCCTCTAGACTTAACCAACATACTTTGCAGTAAGATATGAAGTCTCCATACTCTTAGTTTAGTTCTATTTAAAACTGTTTGATCTCCCAATAGAATAATGCGTGCGACTTCAGAAATTTTACTATTCGTTCAACCAATCTCTTTACTTGCTGTGTGCCTGCAAATTTAGGGCAAAGTGTTTCTTGATGTACAAAACAATGAAACCCGTCTGCCGACTGTTGTAACTTTTTGCTGCTTAATTGTGAGCTAAATCTTTAAATTATTTCTGCATGGTATTGTAACGTCGTTTCATAAAAAATACGCACTACCTGTCGCTTTTGGGAACTGACAATTGTGATCCCTCTCTTGGGCCATTCCCACTCATTTTATATGATTGTGACGATAGAATGTTAGACTGCCCCTTTTTGTGCAAACAGCTACTGGACCTGTGAACGCCTTTCTTACCAGGATCCACTGTCAGCAAAAATGTAACACAAGGTAGGTTGAAATAGGTCTCGTGCTGTGGAAAGGCGTTTGTGGTCTTCTGTAACAGCACGTATGTAACTAAAGAGTAGACACTCAGGAGATGTTGGTGTTAACCGTCCAGCGCATAGTAGCAAAATAAATAAGTGAATGACACAGAAAACCGTTTTATTTTTACCATCAACAGTCGCAAACCTCATTCATGCCGTCCATTATGAACGAAATATTCGTTGCTCAAAATTACTTGGTGTATGTATGGATCAGAACTTGAATGGCAGTTCTCTGACTGGTCTGGTGCGCCCCACGACGAATTCCTCTCCTGTGCCAACCTTTTCGTCTCAGCAACCTACATCCTCAGTTATTTTTTGGATCTACTGCGATTTCTTCCGCTATAGCTTTTGCCCGCTACGGCTCCCAGTGGTACCATGGAACTTATTCCATGATGCCCTAATAGACGTTCTACCATCCTGTCCTTTCTGCTTCGGTGTTTTCTATATACTCCTTCCCTTGCCGATGTTTCGGAGAACCTTCTCAGTCCTTACCTCATCAATCCACAAAATTTTCTATTTTCTTCTGTAGCGCCACATCTCAAATGCTTCAATTCTCTTCTGTTCCCATTTTCCCACAATGCATGTTTTACTACCATACAATTGTGTGTTGCAAACGTACATCGTTAGAAATCTCTTCCTCAGATTAAGATCTATGTTTGATACCAACAGACTTCTCTTTACCAGAATTACCCTTTTTGTCAGTGCTAGTCGGTGTTCTATGTCCTCCTTGCTCCATCCATCACGAGCTACTTTCTGCCGAGGTAGCAGAATTCCTTAACTTCATCTACCTCGTGATTACCAATCATGCTGTTTAGTTTCTCACAGTTCTCATTTCTGCTACTTCTCATTACTTTCGTCTTTCTTTTTGTTTTTAATGTGTGTGAAATCTTATCGGACTTAACTGCTGAGGTCATCAGTCCCTAAGCTTACAGACTACTTAACCTAAATTATCCTAAGGACAAACACACACATCCATGCCCGAGGGAGGACGCGAACCTCCGCCGGGATCAGCCGCACAGTCCACGACTGCAGCGCCTAGACCGCTCGGCTAATCCCGCGCAGCTCGTCTTTCTTGAATTTACTCTCAATGCACATTCTGTACTCATCAGACTGTTCATTCCATTCAGCGGATCCTGTAATCTTCACTCTCTCTCAGGTTAGCACTGTCATCAGCGAATCGAGTCACTGATATCCTTTCACACTGAACTTTAATTGCCGGCTGGTGTGGCCGAGAGGTTCAGTCTGGAACCGCGCGACCGCTACGGTCGCAGGTTCCAATCCTACCTCGGGCATGGACGTGTGTGATGTCCTTAGGTTAGATAGGTTTAAGTAGTTCAATGTTCTAGGGGACTGATGACCTCAGAAGTTGAGTCCCATAGTGCTCAGAGCCATTTGAACCATTTTTTTTTTTTTTAACTTTAATTCCACTCTTCAACCTTTATTTCCGTGATTCATCGTGCGATGTATAGATTGAACAGGAGGGACGAAAGATTAGATACCTGTCTTACACTCTTTTTAATCCGAGCACATTGTTATTGGTCATCCACTCTTGTGATTCCCTCTTGTACATATTGTGTACTACCCGTCTTTCCCTGTAGCTTGTCCCCATTTTTTCTTTTTCAGAATTTCGAACGTCTTACACCATCTGCCACTGTCGAATGCTTTCTCCAGGTAGACCAATCCTATAAACGTGTCTTGATTTTTCTTTTGTCTTGCTTCCATTACCAACCACAACGTCCAAACTGTCTCTCACATTGTAGGCGTCTCAAATACCGAGGCGATCTGCAGGAATAGTAGCGGTCCAGAATGAGATTTTCACTCTGCAGCGGAATGTGCGCTGATATGAAACTTCCTGGCAGATTAAAACTGCCTGGCGAACCGAGACTCGAACCAGGGACCCTTGCCTTTCGCGGGCAAGTGCTCTACCAACTGAGCTACCCAAGCACGACTCACGCCCGGTCCTCACTGCTTTACTTGTGCCAGTATCTCGTCTCCTACCTTCCAAACTTTGCAGAAGCTCTCCTACGAACCTTGCAGAACTAGCACTCCTGAAAGAAAGGATATTGCGGAGATATGGCTTAGCCACAGCCTGGATGTTTCCAGAATGAGATTTTCACTCTGCAGCGGAGTGTGCGCTGATATGAAACTTCCTGGCAGATTAACACTGTGTGCCGGACCGAGACGGCAAGTGCTCTACCTTTCTTTCATGAGTGCTAGTTCTGCACGGTTCGCAGGAGAGCTTCTGTGAAGTTTGAAAGGTAGGAGACGAGATACTGGCAGAAGTAAAGCTGTGCTTGGGTAGCTCAGTTGGTAGACCACTGCCCGCGAAAGGCAAAGGTCCCGAGTTCGAGTCTCGATCCGGCACACAGTTTGAATCTGCCAGGAAGTTTCAATAGTAGCGGTGTTTGCGCGTTGTTGTGTAACGCTGGGGCAGAGCGTGGTGAGGTGAGGTTTGGTGTGGGACACGGGAGGACCGGTGCGGGCCGCCCGGCCGGTAGCAGGTAGGCGGCGACCCCTGACCCCGCGCCCGGCCCGCGTGTTGACGGTCTGGGGGCGCGAGGCGGGGCGGGCGAGCCCCACACAGCTGCGACCCGATGACCCGCGGCCAGCGGTCGAGAGGCGGCCAAATACCGCCTAATGACTCGGCCACCAGGCCAGCGGCGGGCACGTGCTGGGGCAGTCCAGGCCAGCTACCTGAGAACAGGCCGCGCACGATACGCCGAAACAGTCCACCGGAATCTGAAGACCAATGTGCAGAGTGTGGAACGCACCAACGGAACGGAACGTCAGGTGACTACACTGTCAAATAATAGCTTGTTTACAAAAGACGGAGTTTCAGCACGACATGACTTTATTTTGCGCAGTACTGAACGGTGAAAGTGAGTTACAAGGGGCATTCAATAAGCAATGCCTGGTACCGCGCGCCGCGGAATTTGAATCCGCGCCAGACGTCATGGACGTCGAAGACCCATAGAGGTCGCTGCCCCGTAAGCTGTGGAGGCGCGCGCCTCCTGGTCCACTTTTAGTGTGGGGGCGCCACAGTGGAACACGTGGTCCCAGCGGCCAATAGCGGCGCCCCCGATGGCGTACTTCAGCCGGACAGTCTAATCTCGCTTACCTCGGTTTACACCTCGCTTGCGCTAGACTGCTTTCTTCCTGGTTCGGATACGAGTTTGTTTCCTTGTGACTCTGTTGTTCGGTCTTGTCGTATTCGTTCTACATCTACATCTACATTTATACTCGGCAAGCCACCCAACGGTGTGTGGCGGAGGGCACTTTACGTGCTACTGTCATTACCTCCCTTTCCTGTTCCAGTCGCGTATGGTTCGCGGGAAGAACGACTGTCTGAAAGCCTCCGTGCACGCTCGAATCTCTCTAATTTTACATTCGTGATCTCCTCGGGAGGTATAAGTAGGGGGAAGGTGTGGTGTCACCGCCAGACACCACACTTGCTAGGTGGTAGCTTAAATCGGCCGCGGTCCATTTAGTACATGTCGGACCCGCGTGTCGCCACTGTGTGATCGCAGACCGAGCGCCACCACAAGGCAGGTCTCGAGATACGATAGAGCACTCGCCCCAGTTGTACGGACGACATTGCTAGCGACAATACGGACGAAGCCTTCCTCTCATTTGCCGAGAGACAGTTAGAATAGCCTTCTGCTAAGTCCATGGCTACGACCTAGCAAGGCGCCATTAGCCTTACCTACTTTGAGAGTTATCGTATAAATGTCTCCAGAAGAACGTGTAAACCAACAAAGAATAAAGTTAAGTATATTCCAAAGCTACGTACTTTTATTGCTACCATGCAATAGTTATCTTGTTCCAGACTTGACGCCAGTCGGCGTGTGTGTACGCGTGCCTTTCGGCTCCCTTCTCAGTGTGGCGTAGCAAGCTTGTTACGCCACAACAGAAGCAATATATTCGATACCTCATCCAGAAAAGCACCCTCTCGAAACCTGGCGAACAAGCTACACCACGATGCAGAGCGCCTCTGTTGCAGAGTCTGCCACTTGAGTTTGCTAAACATCTCCGTAACGCTATCACGGTTACCAAATAACCCTGTGACGAAACGCGCCGCTCTTCTTTGGATCTTCTCTATCTCCTCTGTCAACCCGATCTGGTACGGATCCCACACTGATGAGCAATACTCAAGTATAGGTCGAACGAGTGTTTTGTAAGCCACCTCCTTTGTTGATGGACTACATTTTCTAAGGACTCTCCCAATGAATTTCAACCTGGTACCCGCCTTACCAACAATTTTATATGATCATTCCACTTCAAATGGTTCCGTACGCATACTCCCAGATATTTTACAGAAGTAACTGCTACCAGTGTTTGTTCCGCTATTATATAATCATACAATAGAGGATCCTTCTTTCTATGTATTCGCAATACATTACATTTGTCTATGTTAAGGGTCAGTTGCCACTCCCTGCACCAAGTGCCTATCCGGTGCAGATCTTCCTGCATTTCGCTACAATTTTCTAATGCTGCAACTTCTCTGTATACTACAGCATCATCTGCGAAAAGCCGCATGGGACTTCCGACACTATCTGTCCAAAGTTGCTCGTGTCCGTCCTTTTCCGTTGTGTTGTTGTTCGCGGGCCTCTCCGCGGGTCCCGCTGCGCCTTTTTTTGTTTATTTTTTTTTTTGGGGGGGGGTTCCTCTCCAAAAAATGCCGCCATCCTCTAGTGTCGACGCAGCACGCGAAACTGGGAGCTGTCAGTAGCAAGACTTATTGCCATAACCGAAAAGAAAAAGGGTAGGCATACCCTGCTATGCCTCAAGGGGCGACGACACACTATTCGGAAACGCACCTCCCTCTGCAGGCGTGAAGCAATTGATGATTTTAGGAACTAACAAGAAAGAAGTAAATAAAGACAGAAATGAAGGTAAAATAAAAACAGGGACGGCAGCTCACTCAAATGGAACGAAACTGGCGAGATAATCCCATCGCCTGTAAGAATGAACTAAATTATAAACCTCTAAGATAGATTAAGGGTTTTCCAATTTTCCGAGAATTTTTTCACACAATTTTCATATTACCAATATCATAAGACAGTATACTCCAGTGATGACGAGAAGGGCAATGTCAAATCAAGGGTAAAGTCAAATCAAGTGTAGTTTGAAAGTCCGAGTTACAGAGATCCTGGACCACACTCAGGCAATTCTCGTAGGAGGTGCCTCAGCCGACCCAGAACACCTTTTGATGGCCATGAACTATTGCCACTTTAAGAAATTTTGGAAAGGTAGCGGTATATTACCGGTTAGTTTCCGCCAGACGATGCTGTCTCCAAGGGTAGTCCATGAAAGAGACAGCATCAGTTCGGCGTAGGTCATAAATCGTGAAAACGGTGTGGCCCAAGAGCCACACCATTGCGCTACGCCGTGTTCGGGGTTGGTCTGAATGTGAGGGGCGAGGAACCAGTCGATTGACACATTGTCCGGTGTAGTCCCACCGATCACCGCTAACAACGCACGCGCAAGTTCCCACACTTCTGTGAGGCGAGGGCATGAGAGACGATGCTCTCTGGTGTCCACGCCGCCACATCGGCCGCAAGCACCTTTCGTCAGTGCTACCCCGCGACCGTCCTGGTCGCCGTTACAACACAATGCAACACACTTCTCCCCGAAAGCAGCTTGGTTATATTCATGATACCAGTACACCACATTGTTTCAACTCTTTTGATTACTCAATCCGGTTTCTCAATATAACCCATGTCCAGCGCAACGGCCATATGCCGCCATACTAGAAAGATCTGTATGCCCACTTAAGTAATAGAACCCAGTACGTTGTCCTCGAGGGTGAGTGTTCATCGGAGGTGAGGGTATCATCTGGAGTGCCCCAGGGAAGTGTGGTAGGTCCTCTGTTGTTTTCTATCTACATAAATGATCTTTTGGATAGGGTGGATAGCAATGTGCGGCTGTTTGCTGATGATGCTTTGGTGTACGAGTCCCCTAGAACTTAGAACTACTTAAACCTAACCACCCTAAGAACATCACATACATCCATGCCCGAGGCAGGATTCGAACCTGCGACCGTAGCCGTCACGCGGTACAAGATGACTTGGACAGGATTTGTGATTGGTGTAAAGGACGGCAGCTAACTCTAAATATAGATAAATGTAAATTAATGCAGATGAATAGGAAAACGAATCCCTTAATGTCTGAATACTCCATTAGTAATGCAGCGCTTGACACAGTCACGTCGATTAAATATTTGGGCGAAACATTGCAGAGCGATATCAAGTGGGGCAAGCATGTAATGGCAGTTGTGGGGAAGGCGGATAGTCGTCTTCGGTTCATTGGTAGAATTTTGGGAAGATGTGGTTCATCTGTAAAGGAGACCTATTCTTGATCCCTGGTGGGATCCCTATCAGTCTCGGATTGAGGGAGGACGTAGAAGCAATTCAGAGGCGGGCTGCTAGATTTGTTACTGGTTGGTTTGATCATCACACCAGTGTTACGGAAATGCTTCTGGAACTCGGGTGGGAATCTCTAGAGGAAAGGAGGCGTTCTTTTCGTGAATCGCTACTGAGGAAATTTAGAGAACCAGCATTTGAGGCTGACTGCAGTACAATTTTACTGCCGCCAACTTATATTTCGCGGAAAGACCACAAAGATAAGAGAAGAGAGATTGGGGCTTGTACAGAGGCGTATAGGCAGTCTTTTTTCCCTCGTTCTGTTTGGAAGTGGAACAGGGAGAGAAGATGCTAGTTGTGGTACGAGGTACCCTCCGCTACGCACCGTATGGTGGATTGCGGAGTATGTATGTAGATGCAGATGTAGACGTTGCCACCCTAGTGGTCGTCGTTGGAACCGAAGTGTTGAGCACTTCCCACAGAACACGTCCTTCATTGGGCCAAACAGATGGAAGGTCCGACATGCGTGCTGTAGAGTGATGAAGAAAGGTCCACCAAGTTCGCTTGCATTTTTGTCGCAACGAACACCCTGAAGTCGTTTATTCGCTTATCCGAGGGTAGCACAATATACTTCACAGTTGATCGTTGCTCCATCAGGGGGACATAAAAAAGAATAACCCCAGCAGACAGACCGAGGTGGCGCAATGGTTACGACACTGGACTTGCATTCGTGAGGACGACCGTTCAAACTCGCGTCCGGCCATCCTGATATAGGTTTTCCATGATTTTCTTCAATCGCTTCAGCCAAATTACGGGATGATTCCTTTGAAAGGGCACGGCCGACTTCCTTCCCCATCGTTCCCTAACTCGATGGGACCAATGACGTCGCCATTTGGTCCCGTCCCGAAGTCAACTCACCAACACCTGCAGTATCACCATGTCTCTAAAGTCTGGAAGTGTGGCTCTCTACTTCTTCTTCGGAGGCCAGGTGGTGTGGCGCCACTACCTGCATTGCCGTTCTGCTTCGGTTTCGAAGTGACAAACCCATGTTTCGTCGTCTATGAGGATGTTCGACAAAGAATTGTCAGGATCAACTTTATAACGCGCAAGCAGTTTGGCAAAGATGACCCTTCGTTGCTATTTATGGTCTATTAGGCAACGAGGAACTTAGTGGGCACAGGCCTTTGAGTACCCCAGCTAGGAAGGAAGGTTCCAAATGATTGCAAAAGAGCACAGGTAGTCCCAGTCTTCAAAAAGGGTCGTCGAGCAGATGCGCAAAACTATAGACCTATATTTCTGACGTCGATCTGTTGTAGAATTTTAGAACATGTTTTTCGCTCCCGTATCATGTCGTATCTGGAAACCCAGAATCTACTCTGTAGGAACCAACATGGATTCCGGAAACAGCGGTCGTGTGAGATCCAACTCGCTTTATTTGTTCATGAGACCCAGAAAATATTAGCTACAGGCTCCCAGGTAGATGCTATTTTCCTTCCGGAAGGCGTACGATACAGTTCCGCACTGTCGCATGATAAACAAAGTAAGAGCCTACGGAATATCAAATCAGCTGTGTGGCTGGATTGAAGAGTTTTTAGCAAACAGAACACAGCATGTTGTTCTCAATGGAGAGACGTCTACAGACGTTAAAGTAATCTCTGGTGTGCCACAGGGGAGTCTTATGGGACCATTGCTTTTCACAATATATATGTAAATGACCTAGTAGATAGTGTCGGAAGTTCCATGCGGCTTTTCGCGGATGATGCTGTAGTATACCGAGAAGTTGCAGCATTAGAAAATTGCAGCGAAATGCAGGAAGATCTGCAGCGCATAGGCAATTGATGCAGGGAGTGGCAACTGACCCTTAACATAGACAAATGTAATGTACTGCGAATACATAGAAAGAAGGATCCTTTATTGTATGATTATATGATAGCGGAACAAACACTGGTAGCAGTTACTTCTGTAAAATATCTGGGAGTATGCGTGCGGAACGGTTTGAAGTGGAATGATCATATAAAATTAATTGTTGGTAATGCGGGTGCCAGGTTGAGATTCATTGGGAGAGTCCTTAGAAAATGTAGTCCATCAACAAAGGAGGTGGCTTACAAAACACTCGTTCGACCTACACTTGAGTATTGCTCATCAGTGTGGGATCCGTACCAGGCCGGGATGACAGAGGAGACAGAGAAGATCCAAAGAAGAGCGGCGCGTTTCGTCACAGGGTTATTTGGTAAGCGTGATAGCGTTACGGAGATGTTTAGCAAACTCAAATGGCAGACTCTGCAAGAGAGGCGCTCTGCGTCGCGGTGTAGCTTGCTGTCCAGGTTTCGAGAGGGTGCGTTTCTGGATGAGGTATCGAATATATTGTTTCCCCCAACTTATACCTCCCGAGGAGATCACGAATGTAAAATTAGAGAGATTCGAGCGCGCACGGAGGGTTTCCGGCAGTCGTTCTTCCCGCGAACCGTACGCGACTGGAACAGGGAAGGGAGGTAATGACAGTGGCAAGTAAAGTGCCCTCTGCCACACACAGTTGGGTGGCTTGCGGAGTATAAATGTAAATGTAGTGGACGCGTGTTCAGCATTATAAACAGAGACGTCCAGCTGAGATGCGAAGTGTTTGTGGTCCGTCACTCACCTCGAATGAGAGTGTCCGCACGTTGCAACGTTACACGTGCCACAGCTGTGTGCGGCCGCCGGCACGCGCGAGATCGGACAGGTTCCGTGACCTTGTTGCGAACTGACAGACGCCTCGCTCAGCGACTCACCGTGCTTTTGTTCACTGCCAGGTCCCCGTAGACATTCTACAAGCACCGACGAATATCTGCGACGCTCTGGTTTTCCGCCAAAGGGAACTCAATGACAGCTCTCTGCTTGGACTGCACTTCCGTCCGAGAAGCCATTTCGAAGGCTACGTTTAGCGCTGCTAAGTACCCGAATTTCATGAAACTATAGTAGCGACTGAGGCGGGAACATTCCACGGTGTCCCACAACAAATTCCGCAGTTTTCAACCGAAATTGGCCTAGAAAAAAATGTATTCCGTTACTTATTGATCGGCCGCCGTACTACTTGTGATAAAAAAAGTGGGAAAACATAAACGGCTAAAACAGTGGAACATTCCAGTTGCAAGTTGCGTACCTGGCTGCTTGGAGGGGCAATTTAAGTTTTATTTTCAATATTTTATATACAGTGATTCAAATTCCTGTTACAGACTTACAGTGGTTGTAGAAGCGACTTAGTGTATGGAGTTTTGCTAAGGAACACATGGAAGATCCGATCAGCGGAGACAGCCTGGGTGCGCTACAGGAGCCCACGGCGTGGGCGGTGTTTCGAGCACGCGTCCTCGGGGTCTCTCCCACGTGACGAAAGCCGAGGGTGCGGCGCGCCCGTCGGGCTCCACGATCAACCCTCCTAGCTTCGAACGTACCAGTCTTCCGCAGCAGCTGTTGTCGCAAGAAAATGGTACGTCGTGTCATAATTATAACTGGGACTGACGGGGGTGACGTCTTCTCAGCTTGTGTTCGTATCGTAAAGTGAGAAATGTTCAAACTGAGTCCACATCCAAAGGGTGCATTTCCAGACATGGGTTCCTTATCGAAACTTCATCTGCAAAGTCCCCTCTACAACTCCTAGAAGTCTGTAATACAAATCTTGAATCACTCTGTATAATTACTGACTGCATTAAAAAAAATAAAATGGCGTTATAATCTACTCATTAATAGGTATAATATTACCGCACGTTCAACGTTTAACAGAATAAGTCAAGTATTAAAATTAGAAACTATGTATCTACATCTATACTCTGCAAACCACGGTGAGGTGCATGGCAGAGGGTATGTCCCATTTAACAGTTATTAGGGTTTCTTATCGTTCAGTTCACGTATGGGGAGCGGGAGAATAATCGTTTGGATGCCTCTGTGCGTATAGCAGTTATTCTAATCTTACGATCTCTATGTGAGCGATACGTAGAGGGTTGTAGTATATCCCTAGAGAAATCATCTAAGGTCGGTTCTTGAAATTTTTTCGGGATAGTTTACTTCTGTCTTCAAGAGTCTTCCGATTCAGTTTCTTTAGTATCTCTGTGACACTCTCCCAACCTGTGACAATTCGTACTGCCCTTCCCTGTATACGTTCAATATCCCCTGTTAGTCCTATCTGGTAAGGGTCCCACACAACTGAGCAATATTCTAGAACCGGTCGCACGAGTGACTTGTAAGCAACCTCTCTTGTAGACTGATTGAACCTCCCCAGTATTCTACCAACAAACCGAAGTCTGCTGCCTGAACTTATGCAGTCATTCCATTTCATATACCTACAAAGTCACACCCAGGTATTTTTATGAGTTGACCATTTCCAACAGTGACACACTGATAATATATTTCTACATTTTTCCGTTTTGTGAAGTGCAAAATGTTACATTTCTGAACATTTAGAGCAAGTTACCAATCTCTGCACGACGTTGAAACCCTATCAAGATCTCACTGAATATTTATGCAACTTCTCTAGGATAGTACTTCATTACAAATAACTGCATGATGTGCAAAAATCCTGATTTTACTTTTAATATTGCCTGTAAGGTCATTAATATACAACATGCAGAGCAAGGGTCCCAACATACTCACTCCCCTGTGGTACGCCCGAAGTTACTTCTCCATTTGACACTGACTCTCAGTCGAAGATAACATGCTGTGTTCTACCTAGCAAAAAGTCCTCAATCAAGTCACAAATGGTTCAAATGGCTCTGAGCACTATGGGACTTAACTGCTGAGGTCATCAGTCTCCTAGAACGTAGAACTACTTAAACCTAACTAACCTAAGGACATCACACACATCCATGCCCGAGGCAGGATTCGAACCTGCGACCGTAGCGGTCGCGCGGTTCCAGACTGTAGCGCCTAGAACCGCTCGGCCACATCGGCCGGCAATCGAGTCGCAAATTTCACTTGATCCTCCATATGTCCCTACATTTAACAATAAGCGCAGATGCGGTACTGAGTCAAATGCTTTACAGAAATCGAAACACTGCATCTACCTCGTTGCCTTGATCCAAAGCTTTCAGTATGTCATGGAAGAAAAGTGCGATATGTCTCGAGGCAGCATAACTCACAGCGTGCAAACTACCCAGACTCTATTCATCCATTATTTGAGAATGAGATCACTTACCAACGTCCATCAAAATTTAAACATAATTTTAAATCTAGTCTCAACTTTTATTGCTTCCATACTTAACATTGCATATTTAACACGTTAATTAATTTGTAAAGTATTCACATTATTGGAACTATTTTAGAAATAGATTTGCACGTACAACATCAACTCTTTAAATAGTCGTGTGTGTTTGTGCGTGTGTGTCTGCGGCAGTGGTGATTGCAGGAGGGAGGGAGTTACTGGTATTATATTAATTGAAGCTTTTATTGTGCTAAAGGGGCTCAGCGCCAGTTGTGTATCAACTATTTTTTTAGTACATTAGGCGACGTATGAACAGGGATTTTAAATACTAAAACGGCCATCTCTAGTGACGGCTGATGTAGGTGCTGGGAAGGCCAGTAGATAGCATGGGAGAACTCCAACGACTTTTTCATACTAAATGGGGCAAGTGCAGAATGTGTTAAACTAGATGACTATGCTGGACATAGAGATTCCCATTCGTCTTGCCGTTTTCTAACGTTTCTCTTGCATTTTGTTCCTGATGATGTAATGGACAAAGTGGCAATAGCTCGCTATAGGCAACCATTTAAAGTTGTTCAAGCGAAAGGCATTTATTTTAAGGGCTTTCAGCAAGCAACTGATACGATCATTACCACAACTAATAGTAATATAAGTTCTGCCTCATGGATTAACACCAACGCCTGTGGTAATTCAGGCCGAAAAGATATTCGGCGAAATAAAGGATTGGGAAATAATAAGAGTTTCGAAAAACAAGTGGCGAAGCGAAGATTTCACATAATCACATTCATTGAGGATACCGGTGCGAAACGATCGTCTTCAGAGAAGAAGCGAGAGCTCAAAGTATGATGCAATACCTAACTGAGGCGCACAAATAGTTTGCCAAAACTGAGCAGTAAAATGAAAACTAGAAATAGAAGTATTACAAATCTTGTTTGGTGGACTTACCCCGTGCAAATTTGAGTAGAAATGTCAGTGTTTATTTGTTGTTTTAGGATCACTCCAAGTGATACCTTGCTTTCCCAAAGTCAATGAGGAAGTGTTAATGTGGAGTTAGTGCTCATTTACGCACTTCTTATTTGAATAAAATTTGTCCTGAATACCCTAGAAAGAACATGTCATTACTCAGTCCCTTTAGTCTGATGACCCTTCAGTTAAGGAGCTAGCAATGATGAAGTTTACTGATGGCTAAAACAAGCTTTATAACCTTTACCCTTCATCGCCTAGTAAGCCTACACTGCTGAGAAGTGAAACAAAAGGAAAAGATTAATAACAAAATTATTTGCTACAGAATATAAACACCTACATACACACCAGACAATAATTATAATGCAATACATATTACCGGTTTCAAAATGGTTCAAATGGCTCTGAGCACTATGGGACTTAACTGCTGTGGCCATCAGTCCCCTAGAACTTAGAACTACTTAAACCTAACTAACCTAAGGACATCACACACATCCATGCCCGAGGCAGGATTCGAACCTGCGACCGTAGCGGTGACGCCGTTCCAGACTGTAGCGCCTAGAACCGCACAGCCACTCCGGCCGGCATTACCGGTTTACCTTATCCATTGTATTATTATCTGTTTTCTTATGTCGAGAGTCATGCAGTATTTTAGAAAAGGCACGATCGCAGTTTCACACATGACGTTCTCGTTTTGGGGAAAATCTACATTCTTTTATATAAATTATGAGCACTACTATTTTCTTATACGCTATATATATATATTTAAACATGGACGACGCGAGCATAGTGAATATTTGAAAACTCCTGCCAGTTAGCCCGCATCTCGTGGTCGTGCGGTAGCGTTCTCGCTTCCCACGCCCGGGTTCCCGGGTTCGATTCCCGGCGGGGTCAGGGATTTTCTCTGCCTCGTGATGGCTGGGTGTTGTGTGCTGTCCTTAGATTAGTTAGGTTTAAGTAGTTCTAAGTTCTAGGGGACTGATGACCATAGATGTTAAGTCCCATGGTGCTCAGAGCCATTTTGAACCTGCCAGTTAGATTTGCGCCTTACAAATGTCTGCGAAAGATGCGCCCAGTGTTTCTGTAAACCATCTGTTCCCTAAATCGCGGCTCAGCTACACCCACTGAGCGGAGGTCGGCACACTGGACTCGCATTCGGAGGAACGACGCTTCAGAGTTCCGTCCAGCCATTCTACGATCCTCGTGATGTTTCTGAATCGGTTAAGGGCAGACGTTTGCGTTACTGACCGAAAACGTCAATTTTCTATCTATTTTTTATTTATTAGTAGAGTTCATGGACAATAAGTTCCCAAAGTTTCATTGATTAAACCCCATTCGAAGCGCCTGAAAAAAAAAAAAAAAAAGTGTCACGTGACCGTCATGCCATGCGCACTTCTTGAAGCAACACTTATCTACAGTGACAGAGGGATAACAGCCCTTACAATCACAAGCAGAGGCTTCGAAATTGTATCCTGGACATTGTCAAGCTCACTTACAGGTTTTTGGCTGATCCTTAGTTTCTATCATAATGTGTTCATGACAAAATCCAGAATCCAAATGGGTCTCTTAAATTGGCTCATATGGAAACGGTGCCCTAAAACCGTATCTGCTATAGTTGTCAGAACAGCTGTGTATGTAATGATGGAAACGTAGGGAAGTTGGAGGTATTAGAAAGAATGGCCTTTAAGATAGGAAATCTCATTCATGCACAGAAAAATAGATTTATAGTGTCTGTTGCAGGTGAAAATTCAATTGAAGACCTAGTAGAGGAAAGAAGGCAGAAGATGAAAAACCAGAACAAAGGCCTTGAAGGAAAAGAGCACGGTTCGTACATATCTAGGGTCTTCTAAAGAGAAGACAAGAAAAAACGTTAAATTGAACTTTAAATTCCATTTCCCGAAAATTATTCTTTTTAGTCCATGTACCTTTTTCTCAGAATCTATGAAGGCTAGAATTATGAAATTTTGTACATTTCTATAAAGCCAATAAATGTTATTTCAAGAGTAAATTCTGAAATTCTACACTACAGGCCATTAAAATTGCTACACCACGAAGATGACGTGCTACAGACAAGGTTGGTGACGGTGGTGACGCCTACAACGTCCTGACATGAGGAAAGTTTCCAACCGATTTCTCATACAAAAACAGTAGTTGACCGGCGTTGTCTGGTGAAACGTTGTTGTGATGCCTCGTGTAAGGAGGAGAAATGCGTACCATCACGTTTCCGACTTTGATAAAAGTCGGATTGTAGCCTATCGCGATTACGGTTTATGGTATCGCGACATTGCTGCTCGCGTTGGTCGAGATCCAATGACTGTTAGCAGTATATGAAATCGGTGGGTTCAGGAGGGCAATACGGAACGCCGTGCTGGATCCCAACCGCCTCGTATCACTAGCAGTCGAGATGACAGGCATCTTATCCAAATGGCTGTAACGGATCGTGCAGCCACGTCTCGATCCCCGAGTTAACAGATGGGGGCGTTTGCAAGACAACAACCATCTGCACGAACAGTTCGACGACGTTTGCAGCAACATGGACTATCAGCTCGGAGACCATGGCTGAGGTTACCCTTGACGCTCCATCACAGACAGGAGTGCCTGCGATGGTGTACTCAACGACGAACCTGGGTGCACGAATGGCAAAACGTCATTTTTTCGGATGAATGCAGGTTCTGTTTACAGCATCATGATGGTCGCACCGTGTTTGGCGACATCGCGGTGAGCGCACATTGGAAGCATGTATTCGTCATCGCCATACTGGCGTATCACCAGGTGTGATGGTATGGGGTGCCATTGGTTATACGTCTCGGTCGCCTCTTGTTCGCATTGACGGCACTTCGAACAGTGGACGTTACATTTCAGATGTGTTACGACCCATGGCTCTACCCCTTCATTCGATCTTTGCGAAACCCTACATTTCAGCAGAATAATGCACGACCGCATGTTGCAGGTCCTGTACGGGCCTTTCTGGATACAGAAAATGTTCGACCGCTGCCCTGGCCAGCACATTCTCCGGATCTCTCACCAAATGAAAACATCTGGTCAATGGTGGCCGAGCAACTGGCTCGTCACAATAACTCTTGATGAACTGTGGTATTGTGTTGAAGCTGCATGGACAGCTGTACCTGTACACGCCATCCAAGCTCTGTTTGACTCAATGCCCAGGCGTATCAAGGCCGTTATTACGGCCAGAGGTGGTTGTTCTGGGTACTGATTTCTCAGGATCTATGCACCCAAATTGCGTGAAAATGTAATCACATGTCAGTTCTAGTATAATATATTTTTCCAATGAATACCCGTTTATCATCTGCATTTATTCTTGGTCTAGCAATTTTAATGGCCAGTCGTGTAAGTGTATGCTGCGATATGGGACAAAGTGCTTAGGTTTCAACATGAATTTTCTATTATAGTTATAGAATTGTAATATAAATGTAATTAAAGTTCTCCTATTACGTATATTGAAAAAAACTTAATGAGAGAAGATTATTATTTGCAGAGAGACTAAACAGAGAAATTTTTGTAGAAATCTCTTAAATAGTGTATGAGAAAAAAGCAAATTTTTTTGAAAATAAAATTTTTACCACCTCTGCATGGTGGTACAACATGTAATGTGTGGTTTTCAAGCCAAATAAAAAGGACAGATATGGTGTTTATGTTGATCTCTATTCCAATTTTCTATACAGGTTCCGAAACTCTCGGAACCGAGATGATGCAAAACTTTTTTGATGTGTGTAGAATCAAGTGATGTCAATCCCAACAGTCAACTTTCTTTATGAAACGTTCACTTGGTTATTTATAGATCCTTGGTTCGATTCCAGATTGTTCTGTTACAACTTCCGTTTAACAGAAATCTTTAGAGAAACAAAATTAGTCAGATACCTCTCTATTACGCACGATCATTGTCAGATAAACTGGTAAGCCAAAAAATTAACACCACTGCCCACCGCGACGTTGGATGCCACCTGGTAGCGTTCGGGCACGTGCGGCGGTAGCAAAAATATTTAAGCGGAGCAGACACCGGCGGGGAATCACCCTAATGAAGATAATGTCAGAAAATGGGGAAATCCATTGTGATAAGCGACCTTGAGAAAGGGCAGATTATTATTACGCAGAGCCTCTGAACGAGTACCTCGAAAACGGCGAAGCTAGTTGAATGTTCACGTGCTACTGTCTTGAGCATCTGCAGAAAGAGTTAGAAGGGCTGTGAAACTACCACTAGGTGCTAAGTGGTTGGACGTCCACCACTCTTCACAAAACGTGGGGTTCGGCCCTTGTCGGCTCTGTAAAGTAGGATAGATGGTGATCTGTGGTACCTCTGCCGAAAAAGCTCAATGCTGGTGCAAGCAGAAGTGTTTCAGAGCGCACAGTTCATCGTATATTATTGACCTTGGAACTCCGCAGCATACCACCCCTACGTGTTCACATGTTCACCCAACGACATCGTCAGTTACCACTGCAATGGGCACGGGACCATCGGGATTCGACCGTCGATCAATGGAATCGATGGTCGCCGCCACAAACGCCGTCATCGAGGTAAATGGTGTCTCGAAAAGTGCAGCGGGTGACGTATGCAGGCTGGTGGGAGCAATATTACGTCATGGGAGACATTCTTCTGCGTTTGGATGAGACCTGCGGTAGTAATCGAAGACACGCTGACAGCTGCGAACCAACTGCATCCCTTCATGCTTGATGTCTTCCCCGACGGCGATGCCTTATTTCAGCAGCATAACAGTCAGTGTCTCGAAGCCAGAAACGTGCTACAGTAGTTTGAGGAGCATTACAGTGAACTCACGTTGATGTCTCGGCGACCAAATTCGTCTGTTTTAAAGTGTCTGGAACCCACCTGGGTCCCTTTCGGGCGCTATCACCGCGTACGCAAATCAGCGGCTCGTAATTTACGAGAATTATGCGACCTCTGGATAGAAATCTAATGCCACAAACCTCCACAAATCTGACGACAAAGTGTCACATCTCTGATACGCAGAATCAGTGGTGTATTTCATTCCAAAGATGGACAAACAAGCTATTAAGCAGGTGGACAATGTTTTCACTCATCATTGTAAGTATCCTTCCACTAGAATAACATTGCTAATTTAGTAGTAACCGGTGGTATTACAGGGTGTTACAAAAAGGTACGGCCAAACTCTCAGCAAACATTCCTCACACACAAAGAAAGAAAATATGTTATGTGGACATGTGTCCGGAAACGCTTACTTTCCACGTTAGAGCTCATTTTACTACTTCTCTTCAAATCAAATTAATCATGGAATGGAAACACACAGCAACAGAACGTACCAGCGTGACTTCAAACACTTTGTTACAGGAAATGTTCAAAATGTCCTCCGTTAGGGAGGATACATGCATCCACCCTCCGTCGCGTGGAATCCCTGATACGCTGATGCAGCCCTGGAGACTGGCGTATACGTATTGTATCACAGCCGTACACAACACGAGCACTAAGAGTCTCTACATTTGGTACCGGGGTTCCGTAGACAAGAGCTTCCAAATGCCCCCATAAATGAAAGTCAAGAGGGTTGGGGCCAGGAGAGCGTGGAGGACATGGAATTGGTCCGCCTCTACCAATCCATCGGTCACCGAATCTGTTGTTGACAAGCGTACGAACACTTCGACTGAAGTGTGCAGGAGCTCCATCGCTCATGAACCACATGTTGTGTCGTACTTGTAAAAGCACATGTTGTAGCAGTACAGGTAGAGTATCCCGTATGAAATCACGATAACGTGCTTCATTAAGTGTAGGTGGAAGATCATGAGGCCCAATCTAGACATCACCAACAATGCTTGCCCAAACGTTCACTGAAAATCTGTGTTGATGACGTGATTGCACAATTGCGTGCTGATTCTCGTCAAACCACACATGTCGATTATGAAAACTTACAATTTGATCACGTTGGAATGATGCCTCATCCGTAAAGAGAACATTTGCACTGAAATGAAGATTGACGCATTGTTGGATGAACCATTCACAGAAGTGTACCCGTGGAGGCCAATCAACTGCTGATAGTGCCTGCACACGCTGTACATGGTACGGAAACAACTGGTTCTCCCGTGGCACTCTCCATACAGTGACGTGGTGAACGTTGCCTTGTACAGCAGCAACTTCTCTGACGCTGACATTAGGGTTATCGTCAACTGCACGAAGAATTGCCTCGTCCATTGCAGGTGTCCTCGTCGTTCTAGGTCTTCCTCAGTCGCGAGTCATAGGCTGGAATGTTCCGTGCTCCCGTGCTTCGAACGTCTTCCTGTCGGGACACGTTCGTTCTGGAAATCTGTCTCGATACAAACGTACCGCGCCACGGCTATTGCCCCGTGCTAATCCATACGTCAAATGGGCATCTGCCAACTCCGGATTTGTAAACACTGCACTGACTGAAAAACCATGTTCGTGATGAACACTAACCTGTTGATGCTACGTACTGATGTGCTTGATGCTAGTACTGTAGAGCAATGAGTCGCATGTCAACACAAGCACCGAAGTCAACATTACCTTCCTTCAATTGGGCTAACTGGCGGTGAATCGAGGAAGTACAGTACATACTGACGAAACTAAAATGAGCTCTAACATGGAAATTAAGCGTTTCCGGACACATGTCCACATAACATCTTTTCTTTATTTGTGTGTGAGGAATGTTTCCTGAAAGTTTGGCCGTACCTTTTTGTAACACCCTATATACATTCCATGTATGGACCCCGCATGTAGCTGTTGGTATCGTGTGTTACAGACATTGCCACAGTCCCTCGCTTTACGGTTAGGAAGGCGGTGAATGTGACAGGCCAGCTGTAATTGCCGTCCCGTCCAATCCGTCAGAGGCCGCTACCGCGTGCGTGCGCCCGCCACGCGTGTCGCGGACGCTGTCTGCTCGCGTGTAATCGCAGCCCGACCCCGGGCCCCCATGAATACGCTGGCAGAGGCGGCTATTAGTCGCACCTCAGAGCGCGTTTATGCACGCTCTCCGCGCCGTGATGTATGTCCACGCACGGGGAAAAGTACTGGCGACGCTACACAATAAACTGGGGAAACCCGTCTCGGGTCGTGATTTATCACCTGAATAAGGCGGACGACGGGTTTTATACACATACACAAGGGTGACTTTTCTATATGCACGGAAATTTTGTTTTTCACAAACGACAGCACACAAATCCACACAAAATACAAGAATCGATGTACGTATGTATGTACCGGGTGATCAGAAAGTCAGTATAAATTTGAAAACTGAATAAATCACGAATAATGTAGATAGAGAGGTACAAATTGACACACATGCCTGGAATGTCATGGGGTTTTATTAGAACCAAAAAAATACAAAAGTTCAAAAAATGTCCGACAGATGGCGCTTCATCTGATCAGAATAGCAATAATTAACATAACAAAGTAAGACAAAGCAAAGATGATGTTCTTTACAGGAAATGCTCAATGTGTCCACCATCATTGCTCAACAATAGGTTTAGTTGAGGAATAATGTTGTGAACGTCACTGTAAAGCATGTCTGGAGTTATGGTGAGGCATTGGCGTTGGATATTGTTTTTCAGCATCCCTAGAGATGTCGGTCGATCACGATACACTTGCTACTTCAGGTAACCCCAAAACCAATAATCGCACGGGGTGAGGTCTGAGCACACGATCATCACCAAACGACGCGCGCAAGAGATCTTCCACGCGTCTAGAAATATGGGGTGGAACGCCTTGCATAAACATCGTACGTTCCAGCAGGTGTTTATCAGCCAGGCTGGGGAAGATGCGATTCTGTAACATATCGGCGTACCCCTCACCCGTCACGGTAGCAGTTACAAAACCAGAATCACGCATTTCCTCGAGGGAAAAAAGTCCGATAACGGTAGATGTGGTAAATACAACGCATACCGTGACTTTCTCGTCGTGCAATGGAGTTTCCACGACAGCTCTAGGATTTTCGGTAGCCCAAATTCTGCAGTTGAGGGCGTTGATAGACCCTCGGAGCGTGAAATGAGCTTCGTCGTTCCACGACACATTACTCAACCAATCGTCATCTTCCACCACCTTTTGAAACGCCCACACCGCAAATGCCCTCCGCTTCACTAAATCGCCATGATGCCGATGGATTTTGTACGGATAGCATCGGAGGGCACGCCTAAGTGCCAACCAAACAGCAATGTATGGAATGCCGGTGCGACGTGCGACTGCACGAGCGCTGACTTCCTTGTGCATAGACGAACCCTGCTACAGTCTCCATTTCTTCCGGAACTGTCTCAGCAGCATTACAACCCGTGGCTTCGAACTTCGAAATCATTCTCGCCACAGCTGCATTGGTCAACGGACCTTTACCCGTTCGAATCCCCTTCCTATCGCGATAGGATCGTAACGCTGAACTAGCACATTCCCCATTCTGATAATACAGCTTCACTAAAAGCGCCTTTTAAGGTAACGTCAACATGCTGCGACTGTTGGCTCATCTGATTCTCTCTCTCATTACAGCTCCTTTTATACACGATTGTCATGCGCAGTCACTGACGTTTTGCTGTCCAGCACCATCTGTCGGACATTTTGTGAACTTTGTTGTTTTTTTCTGTTCTAATAAAACCCCATGTCATTCCAAGCATGTGTGTGAATTTTTACATCTCTATCTACATTATTCCGTGGTTTATTAAGTTTTACAATTTATACTGACATTTTGATCACCCGGTATGTTCCACATCTCCTCCTAAGCCGCTGCACCGATTCCAAACTAGGCACACATTTACTGTCTTGAAAGAACCTCTGTGGAGTAAGAACCATCGTCTATCAGAGGGGTGGCTGTGGGGGTGAAAAGCAGTGTAGCCCACTACACAAGAATACCCATACTTTACTGAACTATTATTTGAGAATGAGTGCACCTGGAGACTTGCAACAAACTTTACACATAATTTCAAATCCTTGAGAAACTTATTCTCCTATAAAATGATAAAAGCAAAAAAAATTTTTTTCACTTAGTACGTATTCGCTGTTCATGCAATAAAACAGCCACGTGAAGCATGTCGTTTTAATTTATTACTTCTCCTCTGCTAACTTTACTCGTGACACATTTTGCATACAGTATTCACTTATACCGATGAATATACCAGAAATATTATGTCGTTGTACTTCACTTACTTTAGGAGATGCGACGTCATAAACACTGAGATGCGTGAGAAACTGTCACATGATGCCTGACTTTTTAATTTGTTACTTGTCTACTACTAACTCTGTTGGCAACACATTTAGTAGACAGTGTCCATATACGCTGCTGAGAGCGTACAAAAATATGTTACTGTGCGGCTCATAACTCAGGAGATATGAGATCCTAAACTTTGAGACGCGTTATAAAGGGCCGCATCATACATGACCTTTTAGTGTACTCTTCTTTACTATAACTCTATTCATAAGGTATTCCGCGAGCAGCAGGCACATATACCACTGCACATACCTGCAGAATTATATCACTGTGCAGCTGATAAATCATAAATTACATTGTTATAAGCATTGAGCTGAGTGAAAATGAAACACGAACGGTGAAATTCGCTAGACATACGGGTGAAATATATGCACAATACGCTCGAAATATGTTAAACAGGTGTGAAATATGTTCGACATGTACATATGCGGGCAAACCCGAAGGTATAAAGCTCACCCTAAATCGCTGGAACGATATCATTAAATTTGGTACGTATATTACTTACAATCGGGAAAGAAATATTGTAGGTTAAAAACCACAATCCTTTTATTGGGGTGCGTGTGGTAACGTGGAGAGAGAAGGGAGAACGATGAGGGAAGGAGGTTCAAAAATGGCTCTGAGCACTATGGGACAACATCTGAGGTCATCAGTCCCCTAGACTTGGAGCTACTTAAACCTAACTAACCTAAGGACATCACACACATCCATGACAGAGGCAGGATTCGAACCTGCGGCCGTTGCACCAACGTTGTTCCTGACTGAAGCGCCTAGAACCGATCGGTCACAGCGGCCGGCTAGGGAAGGAGGATATAGGAACAGATAGGAGGAGGAGAGTATGGACAGCGGTAGGGAGGAATGGACAGAGAGGGGGGAGAGGTGGTGATGGACAGAGGAAGGAAAGAGGAGGAGCTGGGCAGAAAGAGAGGAGGGGGCGGGGGAGGAAGAGAGAGACTGGGAGAAGTGAGAGGAGGAGGAAATGGGCAGAGGTTGAGATGGAGAGAGAGGGGAGAGGACGAGATGCGAAGAGAGGAGGGGGGACGAACTAATAGAGGATTGGGATAAATACGTACCCAGACAACGTTGGATATTCAGTTCATATGTAAAATGATGTCATTAAAAAGATTTCATGCTTCGTCTAAACGAAGTATAATGGTCACAAAGTACACGAAAAGTTTCTGTAGCGGACGAAGCGAAAGAGGGTCCTGACTTTGGAAACACCGTAAACTGTGAGCATAAGCAGTTTCCCTGACCACAAAGGCTTCTAAGGAATTATTCTAGCAGCGGCTATGCGTTTTTTTTTTTTTTTTTTTTTTTTTGCAAATGATAGTTTAGCACGTTAGTTTGTTTTATGATTGTTGTTGTTGTTACTGTAGTAGTTGTTGTAGTCTTTTGTCCGAAGACTTGTTTGATGCAGCTCTCCTGCTGCTCTACCGTGTGTGAGCCTCTTCAACTGCTGCAACCTACATCTTTCTGATTCTGCTTACTCTATTCATCTCTTGGCCTCCCTCTACGATTTGGCCACTCCACGCTTCCCTCAAATACTAAATTGGTGAGCCCTTGATGCCTCAGAAAGTGTCCTACTAACCGATCCCTTCTTTTGATCAAGTTGTGCCACAAATTTCTTGTCTACCTCCACACTAGTAACTTGATCAACCCATTTAATCTTCAGCATTCTTCTACAGCACCACATTTCGAAATATTCTATTTTATTTTTACATAAACTTTTATCGTCCATGTTCCACCTTCGTACATGGCTACACTCCATCCAAAAAGCTTCAGAAAAACTTCCTGACACTTAAATCTAAATTCGATATTAACAAATTTCCCTTCTTCAGAAGTTCTTTTCTTGTCATTGCCAGTCTAAATTTTATGTCCTCTCTACTTCGGTCATCATCAGTTATTTAACTGCCCAAATTGCAAAACTATATTATGTTAAGTGTCTAGTTTTTTAATCTAACTCCCTTAGCATCACCTTATTTAATTCAACTGCATTCCACTATCCTTGTTTTGCTTTTGTTGATGTTCATCTTACATCCGCCTTTCAAACGCTGTCTGTTGTGTTCAACTGCTCTTCCAAGTCCTTATAGAGTACAGTTCCACATGTCCAGCCCGTTTTTTGCAAGTGGTATATTAACTCACGAAGTTTTAATGGAGACACTTGTGCGTTTGCCTTTAGGCCCGCCCGGTTAGCCGTGCGGTCTAACGCACTGCTTTCCGGGCGGGAAGGCGTGCCAGTCTCCGGCACGAATCCACCCGGCGGATTAGTGTTGAGGTCCGGTGTGCCGGCCAGTCTGTGGATGGTTTTTACGGCGTTTTTGCCATCTGCCTCGGCGACTGCGGGCTCGTTCCGCCTCAGTTACACTAAGTTGGCGATTGCTACGCGAACTCTTCCTCCACGTACGCGTACACCATAATTACTCTACCATGTAAACATTTTGGTTACACTCTTCTGGTATGAGACGTTCTCGGGGGGGGGGCTCCACTGGGGGTGGAACCGCACAATAACCCTGGGCTCGGTAAGGGGCGGCGGTGGGGTGAGTGGACTGCTATAGCCTGTTGTGGGGTTGTGTGTTACTGAGGCTAAGGCGTGGACGAAGTCCCTCCGTCGTTTCTAGGTCCCCGGTTTAATACACATACACACACACACACACACACATTTGCTTTTAGTGCATTGATTCCTTACTAGTATAATCATTTAGGAGTGTTACTGGCACAATGGCGTCTAAACAAGAAATAGCAGAAAATGTTTTGTGGTTTCATGCGACACGGTGTCAACAGTAATGGGATACTTCCTTATATCGAGTCGGACCTCCTTTTTTCCGGTGTAGTGCAGCAACTCGACGTGTAATGGACTCACAAGTCATTGGGAGTCCTCTTCTGAAATATTAAGCCATGCTGCCTCTATAGCGGTCCGTAGTTGCCAAAGTGTTGGCGGTGCATGATTTTGTGCACGAATTGTCTTCTAGATTATGTCCCATAAATGTTAGATGTGATTCAAGACGGGCAATCCTGGTGGCGCCCGCATCTCGTGGTCGTGCGGTAGCGTTCTCGCTTCCCACGCCCGGGTTCCCGGGTTCGATTCCCGGCGGGGTCAGGGATTTTCTTTGCCACGTGATGGCTGGGTGTTGTGCGATGTCCTTAGGTTAGTTAGGTTTAAGTAGTTCCAAGTTCTAGGGGACTGATGACCGTAGATGTTAAGTCCCATAGTGCTCAGAGCCATTTGAACCATTTGAATCCTGGTGGCCCATCGAACTGTCAAGATTGTTCTTCAAAACTAATCGCGAAGAATTATGGCCCGGCGACGTGACACATTGTCATCCACAAAAATTCCATCGTTGGCTGGGTATCCAAGTATCCAAAAACGACCATACAACTTCGGTCCATGGCTTCCTTTTGTATGCGCCACACTCGATCTCTGCCACTAGCTTTTACTGAAATCGGTAATCTGACAAGGCCATGGTTTCCAGTCGTCTAGGGTCCAATTGATACCATCAAGTGGCCCAGGGGAGGCTCTGCAGGCGATGCCGTGCTGTTAAGAAAGTCACTCGCATCGCTAGTCTGCTGCCACTGTCCATTAACGCATTTCGCGGTACTGCCCTAAAGGATACGTTCGTCGCACGTCCCACATTGGTTTCTACGGTTGTTTCACGCAGTGTTACTTGTCTGTTAGCACTGACAACTCTACGCAAACGCCGCTGCTGTCGGTCGTTAAGTGAAAGCCGTCGGCCATACGTTGTCCGTGGTGACAGGTAATGCATGAAATATGATAGCTTCGGCACATTCTTGACGCTGTGGATCTCGAAATACTGAATGCCCTGACGCTTTCCGAACTGGAATGTCCCATGCGTCTAGCTCCAACTACCATTCCGGGTTCAAAGTCTGTTAATTCCCATCGTGAGGCGATAATCACGTCGGATACTTTTCCAGATGAATCACGTGAGTACAAATGATAGCTCCGCCAGTGCACTGCCCTTGTTAGGGTTCTGCTCCTTAATCGGTAAAAACTGTCTCATGGTCCCTTGGCGGCGCAAAAATTTTAAGCTTCTAAGTCAATGCAAAATGTACGGACATTGACATCATATTCTCTGATACCGAAAAGTAACTCATCAAAACCTATAGGGTACTTCCCGTGGCCTAGAAGATCGGAATTTGGGTAAAAGCAGGGTTTCACAGTACAACCAAAGGAAAAAATCCGAAACCCGTAAATTTGAAACTATATTACACGAAAAAAAAGTTTTTTGTCATTTCTTATCTGACTCCGTCTGTTCGTGTGTCTGTTAAGCCCCTTTTTTCACGGAAAAGGGTATACGTACCAAAGTGATGTCTGTGTCACGTACTAAAATCTATGGTCCCTCGCCGTAATAATAAATGGTAGCTTCAAAGTCAATGCAGTTAAAATCTGCAGCCATTTATATCATACATTTTGATACTCTCAAACTCTCTCATCAATACCTATAGCGTACTTGCTGTTGATCTACAATGATGAAAAATGGCAAGAAGTAAGGGTACAAGTAACGGAAAAAATCCGAATATTGTAAATTTATAATTATATAACAAGAAAAATATATTTCGTTTGCCATTCATTATCCGATGTCAAAGTGAAAATTAAAACTAATTGTAGTTCTCCATTCAGGCTGACTGGGTCGCGATGATAAAACACCACGCAAGTAATGACTTTAATACCCATATTACGCGTTTCGGAATTTATCTATTATCGGATACGCAGAAGCGATTAGTGCGCGTAGATACGGACTTGGGATGGAGAACGGAGAACTACTGATTATTATAATAATTGTCGCCCGCCTGCTGCATGAGTCTGAGTCACATTTATATTACTGAAATTAAAACATTCTCGAAAGTCTTGGAATGCCTGGGACGTACATCAATGTCGATAGCAGGCAAATATGGACAAATTACAATGAAATGAACAACCTTAGCTGTGTCCTCGGTGGCTCAGATGGATAGAGCGTCTGCCATGTAAGGAGGAGATCCCGGTTTAGAGTCCAGGTCGGGGCACGCATTTTCATCTGTCCCCGTTGACGTATGTCAAAGCCTGTAAGAAGCTAAGGCTGTTCATTTCATTGTAATCTCATTCTAACGAGCTGCGTGGTCACCAAAGGTATCCGTTCTTTCGGACATGTCCGAAAGAACAGTTACCGTCTTAGCATATATATATATAGTTAAGGCTCACCAGCCGCTTGACCATCTTCTTCTTCTGTGCGAATGCACAAACAGTGCCCGAACTCTTACGGGAATCGGCAACGCGCCGCGAGTAACGAGTATAATGGGCGGGGGCACTACGAATGTAGTGCGGGACAATACGTTGAGAATGTGGGTTTCGCGGGAGGCGTGCAAGAGATAAATCCCTGCAGTCGCGCTATCCTCTGTGTCCTCGGTGGCTCAGATGGATAGAGCGTCTGCCATGTAAGCAGGAGATCCCGGGTTCGAGTCTCCTCCATGTTTTGTGGTCAGTGCGTGGTAAGTGGCCGGCACGGTAACTCAGCGTGTTCGATCAGAGGGTTAGCTGCCCTCTGTAATAAAAAAACTGAGTTAATCGATAGACAACGAACTCAAACGGATGTCTCACGATGTCCGCCCCGAGCAGATACAACGAACGAAAACGAACAAAATGATTATTAAAAAAAAAAAAAAAAGAAAAAAAAGATGGATAGAGAGTCTGCCATGTAAGCAGGAGATCCCGGGTTCGAGTCCTGGTCGGGGCAGACATTTTCATCTGTCGCCGTTGACGTATGTCAACGCCTGTAAGCAGATAAGGGTGTTCATTTCATTGTAATTTCTTTCTAACGAGCTGCATGGTCACCGATGGTATCTGTTCTTTCGGACGTGTCCGAAAGAAGAGATACCATCTTAGTATAAATATGGACAAGATTATCAATCCCCACTATGGATGAACTGTCTGTATACATAAAAATGTCTGGACGGAGCCCTCCGTGCGTGAGTCCCCCTCTTACTTGGCCGGTTTTATACCATGTGTACGTGACACTACCGTCATCTCTACGTGTGCTTATCGCTATCCCGTGACATCATCTCAGTATATTACAGTTCAGCGACACTTCTGAAGTGCCTGTGGTCGGGACCAAAATATGAGAAGAGCATAATTTTAAAAAAGTCGAGCTCCTCGCTAGGCTGTCAAGGCCTAAGCGATGTCCGCCGACCGCCGTGTCGTCTTCCGCTGCGTTATGTGGATGCGACACGGAGGGGCAAGTTCGCAGCGCACCACATCTACCGTCTCTTCTGCAGGCTTTCTGCTCTGTCAAGTAGCTCCGCAGTTGGCATCACGAGACTGACTGCACCCCTTGCCAGTCCTCCCACGAAGGAAGAGTCCTTTACAGTATCGGGAATCGAACCAGGGTCCTCCGCATTGCAGCCATCTAAACTGACCACCCACCTACGGAGGCGGAGCGTCAAAGGATGATATGGAAAGTGTAAAGAGACAGGCACTATCGGTAGCAGGTCAAGAAGCTGTAGACCTAGAGTGAGTGATGAGATTGTTGATAACTGAGTGTAGCCTTTTACCGCAGTCCGCGAAAACGGAGGAGTCGTGTTTCCAGAGAATACTTCGGAGCTCATGTGGTGATGATTCTACACAGGAGACTGCATTTCCATGCATACAAAACGCAAGTTTTGCAAGTTTTGCGGCCAGATGATAGGCCCAGACGTGCTGAGTTCCCTAGGAATATGCTGGAGCGAGTAGACCCAGTGCCATTTGAAGATGGGCTCTGTCGGCCGAATCACTTATGTTTGTATGAAAAAAGAAACAGAACTTAATAATTTGATGTTGTTTTATACATTGGAGCGGTGCAGGGTGGGGGGGGGGGGGGCAGGGGGTTTCTCCTAGCTTCTGTGAGTTAATCACAACAGGGAAGGACACATAACATCACCCATATATTAGTATATACTGTACTGTAAGGGAGATCTGTCAGTTACATTACAGAGTGCAAAACATCACCCGTATGCTATTGGAGCCCGACAGTGCCAGGAAGGAAATAAAAAATGGTTCAAATGGCTCTGAGCACTATGGGACTTAACATCTGAGGTCATCAGTCATCTAGAACTTAGAACTACTGAAACCTAACTAACCTAAGGACATCAGACACATCCATACCCGGGGCAGGATTCGAACCTGCGACCGTAGCGGTCGCGCGGTTCCAGACTGAAGAGCCTAGAACCGCTCGGCCACACCGGCCGGCGTCAGGCAGGAGATAGCGATCTTAACCCAATTTATTAAGTAAATATTTGTAGTGTAAAAATCTTTTCATTATACAATTAAAGCAAGACGATTAGTTTCTGTTGCTTTCTCCAACCATTTTCAGATCATTCAAATCGTAAAAGCGAATTTAATATGCATTAAAAACACCATATTTAGTTATAGGCACGAGGTAGTATCTATATGTTGCTGTCAATGAAGCTTTCAACCACAAACAGTTCTAGTCTTGTTTCCCCATAATACGAATGCATGTCATTGCTTGACTATGGCTAATGATAATCTTTTTCAATGCTTTTTCAACTCGTTTTTACGATATGGACGATCTGAAGTTGGTTATAGAAAGCAACCGAAACTAATATTCACGTTTTAGTTATAATTATAATAAAAATTGCGATCAAGGCATTAAAAGCTTTTTACAGTAAAAAAATTAGTTACTAAATTACTCACATGAGTTCTATTTTTAAGACTAATGAGACAGTGTTCATTTCAATGTTTATTCAATGTTATTTCCAATGTTGTGTCCAGATGTAGAAGTCAACGAATGTGATAGGTCAAGAAGCTGTTGTTCGAATGGAATTTGTAGTGACGAGTTGATCTCTAACGTAGCCAGTAGTCTAAGGTAGACTAAAAGGTGACTACGTGGTTGCAAGTTGCTGAAGTGAACGAATTTGATGCCGTAACGTGTTCCACGGCGCACGTGCGTCATGAACAAATGTTCTCTATCTGACACACGGGCCGACACTCAGGTGGCATACCTTGTGCTGTGACTGACTGATGGAATCACAATGGATTACAAATTTGTTGAACTGGACTGCCGTATTTTAGTGTTTTTCGTATTTAAATATGTATGCTACGAAAAGATGCTACCTCGACGAAACAGCGCATCAATGATCTCTCGAAAACTCGTCATACAGAACTCTGAAGTGAATGGTTGCACTTTATTATTATTATTATTATTATTATTATTATAATTCAAACTGGACCATCTAAGAGCTACATGAAGCAAGTTATTCTTTTTTAGGGAGAAGGTGGAGGGGAGTGTTTCCCAAGTCTTCATTCTTGCCCTCTATTCTTCTCTCCTTCCTTCTGTTCATTTCCTTCTGCTCTTCTTTTGCGTTTTGTTCTGGAAGCCCTTGACTTTTTGTACCTTTACCCTGAATTCATATCTCTTTAACATGTTATTCTCACTCCTGTAGCTTTTTCTTCTATGAATCATAAAATTTGAGTTTTTGTCAACCTTTTCTTGTTCATTCGTTTTATGTGTCCATAAAATGTAATCCTCCTCTTTCTTATTATATTAACAGTTTTTTCATACATCTCCTTGTTGTTTCTCAATTTCCAAATCCCATTTTCAAGCTTTCGACCAAAAAAATTTTCGAATTTTTGTTCTTTCTTTCTAGTCCAAATTATTCAAGGGTCTGGCTGTGTTTACGGCGAGGCATTCTGACGCACAAAGAAACCCGGTTTTGCTCACCGCATTACAATTATTCAATTTTGTATTAGTAGACAGACTTCTTTATTGTGCATGTTCTTTGTTAGTGGAATTCCATTTCAATTTTTCTGGCACCGTTTTCGTTAAGTGCTGATTCCAAAGCATTTGGCTCCATTATTTGTCCCAAATATTTAAATTCTGTAACTTTCTTTAATTTTCTATGTTTTGATTTCGCATATTTTGGTACATATTTAACATTGATCACGCATATTTTTTTTAAATGAAATTTATAGCCGGCCGGTGTGGCCGTGCGGTTCTAGGCGCTTCAGTCAGGAACCGCGTGACCGCTACGGTCGCAGGTTCGAATCCTGCCTCGGGCATGGATGTGTGTGATGTCCTTAGGTTAGTTAGGTTTAAGTAGTTCTAAGTTCTAGGGGACTGATGACCACAGGTGTTAAGTTCCATAGTGCTAGAGCCATTTGAACCATTTTTTGAAATTTATAACCCATTTCTGTCTGCTACCTCTTGGAGGTTGTTTACCTGTTTCGTTACCCCATGTAGCATCTCCTCTAAGATTGCTAAATCGTTGGAGGAAGTTAAGCAGTCACTTTCAAGAGTCTCTCTGTTCCTTCCAAGTTTCGCTTTTGTTTATTCCCTCGTCTGTCCTTTTTCTCACTTCTAGTACAATTTTCTCCAAAACGCAATTGAAAAATTATGGAGACAGTCCATCTCCCTGTCCCACGCCTGTGCTGATTTCGAAAGGTTCCTCTATTTCATATAAAAATTTAACTTAAGATTTGGTAGTCAAATTCTGCTTAATGATTGCTACTTTTTTCTTGTGGACTGCAAATTTTTCTATGAAATCATCTTCTTGGTAATTACAGAGCCGATAATTGCAGTCAATGAATAAACTGCATTATTCAGTGGCTGCAAATGTTAACTCTCCAGAGATTCGAGAGAAAAACGTCGTCTGTCTTCCACGGTCTCCCACTTAAATTGCGCAAGCATTTACACACACACTCACTCCTGTATGGTCTACATTAGCCTCTTCCGTTGCTAAAAGCGCGCTTCTAAAATGCTTTCTTTTCCAGCTTGTGGAACAACGTGACACAACTGTAGAAATTATTTAGAATCAAATAACAGCACTTGCTGCATTTTTAGTTTAGTGTTATCTGAACAAGATTGAAAAACACCGTACAATGCAGAACTTATATGAAAAGCAAAGCAACAATAACACCGTGAAGAAAAGAACAGTAAAAAATTATTTCGATATCTGCTACTATGTCTAGCCGATAAAGAATCAATCGCTGGAATGGTACCCTAAAATTATTCCCTCTAGTGTCATATATGCGATTTCTTTGACAGACATATTTCATTTTCCCAGAACTCTCACAACATATCCAAGTGTTCCATTTGCCTTCCATAATATCGATTATACATAACCTTCGCGTTTCTTATAGTTTATTATCATTCCCCGTACATATAGCACTTACACTATTCGACATGGTCACGGTGTTCAACACTAATCTCGTAGTCTGATACTATTCTCGCTCTTCGTTATAGTCATTACCCCACTTTTATCAACGTTTAAAGAGATCTGCCAGTCATTACACCATGTGGATATTTTGTCCTAGTCTTCCTACATTTCCTTACGAACGTCAAACGGTAATACTGTCCGGCAGACAATATTGTCAGCGAACGATTTCATTGTGTTAGTTTATTTTTGAGGAGTCTACTAACTTCTAATCCTTTCCTGGATTAAGTTATTCAACCTAGTTGGAGGAAAACAAACTGGGATTTTTCATGCGTTCACTTATTCAGAATTCAAGAAAAACAAAGTGGAATTTTTCGAAGCCGTGCTATTGAAGTAGCTATACATTATACAACACGTACGTGATGCAACAAATAGTGCGGAAGTATGGATTAAACACATTAATGATTGTATAAGCATTGTATTCATTATTTTGAAGGGTATCACGTAGTAGAAATCAAGCAATGAAAGCTTTTTCCCAAATGTGATAGAGATTAAAGGTCAAAGAGTAAGCAACTTTTTCAAAGAGCCGATATTTTTCCCTAATTCGTGTAATTTTCTTAACACCAATATGTATCTTGTGCTACACACTTTCTCAAGTAGCCTGTGTTCTTCCTCAACATTCAAGCTATCTCCATAGCAAATTTCATCGAAATAGGTCTAGCCGGTTAATCGTGAAAACAACAGACAGAGCCACTTTCTCATTTATAAGACTCCTGTGGATAAAAGGTCAGTTACGATGTATTTTTTCTGCCGTGATCCAATTTTGATGAAATAACGCCTACACGGTGTCGCAAGCTATACCCAAGTTACGTGTGAGAACAGCATCAAAATTCGTCCAGTAATTGTGGTGCAGCATTGTCAAACAGCCAGACACGACAGTTATACTGATTTTTATATCAACTGAAACATGTAATACAGTTTATTGTCATTAAAAACTTAGTAATCTGTTGTGTGCTAAAAGTCAGTGTGACGGGAAGTCCAAATACATACGCTGCAAGCCTCCGTACGGTGCGTGGCGGAGGGTACCCTGTACCATTACCATTTCCTTTCCTGTTCCAGTCGCAAATAGAACGAGGGAAAACGACAGTCTATGTGCCTCCGTATGGGCCCTAGTTTCTCGTATCATATCTTTTTGGTCCTTATGCGAAATGTATGTTCGTGCTGGCACAATCGATCTGCAGTCAGCTTCAGATGCCTGTTCCGTAGATTTTCTCAATACTATTCCCGGAATGAACGTCGCCTTCTCTACAGGGATTCCCTGTTGAGTTCCCGAAGCATCTGTGTAACAGTTGCGAGCTGTTCAAAACTACCGGTAACAAATGTAGCAGCACGCTTTTGAATTGCTTCGACGTCTTCCTCTAAACCGATTTGATGCGGATCCCAAACACTCCAGCTGTACTCATGAATGGTCTCTCTACCATCCTACAAGCGGGGGCGAAACCAGGTAGGTAAACAGGTAATAGGACCGAATCCTCCCAAACTGGCACAATGCGACACACCATTCTGTGCGCAAATGACCACAGCTGCCTGCGGCCACTTCGCAGTTCGCGGCAGATCGTTGTAGAGTGAACATGTCCTCAGACGAGCTTACAATTTCAGTTAGTAGGAAGGGAAGGAAAATGTTGGTTTTGAAAGGTAACACCTTCGGTTTTCAAAAACTACTGAAAGGTGGTCTAGCGCGATGGCCGATGGTCGTGCGACATTAATGGCTGCAGAAGTTTTGTTAAAACTATTCCTATTGAGAAGCTGAATGTCGTGGAGTGTCAAGCAGAGCACAATCACGAAGAAATGCCTCATAAGAAAATTCAGAGGCAAGAAATCATTTCTGACACAAAGAGAAAAGCCATAGAAGGTATTTGTGAGAGACCGTCAAAAATAATTTACTAGAAGTTAAAAAGAGAAGATACGAAAGGTATAACTACGAGAGATGTGAACAATTTTCGTAAATCTATTTAAAAAGCTAGGGACAAAATTCTGCCAAAACTGCCCACGAATGCTGCAGATGTTCATGATGTTATCAACACTCTGAATGTGGAAACCACAGACGGGACAAAGTGTTTATTAGAAAATAACTGTTATAACTCTGCTTCTAGGCTGCTTATAAAGAAGAAATATGTACCAGATTTTACATTAGACCCGCAACAATATAAGTGTCAAAACAGCATCGAACTTCATGCATTACTTTTTGAATAATGCGAGAACAAACAGGCACGTAGAATAAATTATAAAAATATCTTTTGCCGTCTATTGCGCATCTATAGACCATTCAAATTAAGTTTTCTTAACCATCTCCTGTATTCAGACATCGGACACTCATCAATATGTTGTGTGTATAGAGTTACTGGAAATGTAACCATAATTCATAAAATGAACACTGAGATAGAATATGTGTTGCGAAATCATGATTTGCCATTTTAATAAATTAATTATGAAGAAATCAAGGCTATAAATGATTCCAGTTTCTAAGAATAAATATCTAAATAAGATAAAACTTTTAAACATACTCACAATACACACTGAGCCGTGGTAAAAATTGCTGTTTTGAAAAGCGCGCCGCAGCGCGTAGTGTGAAGCAGTCGCCCTCCGTTTCTGGCGGTGGCGCCGCTGTGGCAATCGCAGCTTTGGTGTCTCCCTCTGGTAGCGAATGGGAAAGGTTGCCTGTTTACGTGTATTCAAGGGGCGCTATGAGCTCGGCAGTCGGTCAGTCTGGTTCAGTCTCTTGTCCCCAGCTTGCTAGTCTGTCTCTCGTCCGCATGTGAGAGGCAGTTAGTGTCTGTCTGTCGTTCGGATCAACGTTTAAAGCCGGCAAAATGAGAGTCTTTCCACTCGGCCATTAAGAGAACTCAGCAAGTGGTCGCCCGGTCGGGGCTTAGTTCCTGCATCTGAGTCTGCGCGTTAGGCCGCCAGTCTGCTCGACTTTGCTCGGGCAATGGTCATTGGCGGTTGGATCGATCGGTTGGTCGGTCGCGCACTGAGACACAAGATGACTTGTCCGTCTTGAGCGTCGTCGCATGTGAGGTCCCCACGTCAGTCCAGTGGGCCGCGGCGTATAGCGAGGGGTAGTGACTTCGCGGTCGACACTTGAGCAACAGGAGTCAACCCACGACATCAGTCTGGCCGGCGCGAGCTGCGACGCCGTGAGACGGGAGATCGGCGCGCCTTCCTGTGTCCGTTGAAGCGGCTGGCAGCGGACGGTTCGGGAGAGCGATTTGGGGGTGTTGCGCCAAGTCTTCTCGAGAAATCGCTGTTTATTAGGAGTTAAGTGATTGGTGATATGTTGTTTTATTTACTCTTGTTAAATTCTACTTGTTTTTTGGTGAGGTCACCAGCCGTTTTGCTTTGGGGTCGTCCCGCCCACCCGCGGGAAGGTGGTTGTTTATAAATTGGGTGATCGGTTTTTCCCTTGTGGAGTAGAGCAACCTACGGTTCGGGTTGTTCGGTAATCTCTCTATCAATCTACCGTACGTTAGTAGCTGCCTCTGTCATGTTTGTGGGATTTGGTGTGTTAACGAATTTATTGCTTGGAGTGTAACGGCCTAGTACCTGAAATATGTTTTGATGTTTGGAAACTTTGATATTATTGCCTATGATCTTGAGAGGCGGTATCTGTGTACTGTAGAGCATCTTAACTATTGTTTGGCCAACCTTGTAGAATTTTATATAAGATTGCATTTCAGGGACCGATGACCGTAGTAGTCTGGTCCCTTTCCTCCCACAAGCCAACCAACCATTGCATTTAATGGGCCTTTATTTAAATGATCATTTTAGTATATAAAGTTGCCACCCTTTCACCGTAAGACTTTTCTTAGAAGATAAAATCAAGTTACCCATTCGGTGGAAAGGTTAATACTGTAATTGTTAGTGTTTTATACCACTTCCATCCCTCCTACGGGGATTGCATAGTTTGTGTGCTTGTGTAAATTGTTAAAACTCTTAGATTAAAGTTATCTGGTGTGTTGCAGATCTGCACCAGTGTAGTCTTTCAGAGGCTGTTGTGAGCGGTCGTAACTAAGGCCGTGTCAAAAGGGAGCGGCAAAGTTCTCTGCCCGAAAGCTCATATAGTCCAAACTTGTTTCTTTCCGCCTCTGAATTAATTGTAACTTTGATATTTAGAGAGTGCTTTCTGATTTTAATTTTAAATCTGTTTCTTCTAAAAAATGCTTTTAGGCACTAAAATTCCCATTTGTTAAAAGGAATTTGGTTATGATTTCATCAGTTACTCCCGGGCAACTACTTCCGTGCTTACGTAGCGTGATTAAATGTGTTAATGTTCTTGATTAATCGCTAGTAAATAAAATAAATTCTTAAGAATATTCTTTGAAAACAAATCATGGTTCACACGCGAAAAATTTTTACATCTTCTACTGTAACTTCATATGTTTTTCTTTGCCTGCTTGGAGTATTCATAACGTTTAGAACTGCTACCCGCTTCAAACGGGAGTATTCGGTCTCATCGTTTTTCAGACCCTTGCGGGCTTGGGAGGATTCGGTGCCATTTTTCTGGCCGCGGGAGGATTCGGGGCTGCGCCCACAAGCGGTCTCCTTTACAAATGAACCAGACTTTCCTGAAATTCTCCCAATAAACCGAAGTCGACCGTTCTCCTTCCCTACCACAATCCTCACACGCTCGTTGCATTTCTTATCGCTCTGCAACGTTACGCTGCTAATGATTATCCGAACATTACGGGTTTGTTTTTCATACTCATCCGCATTAACTTATATTTTACTACATTCTGAGCTACTAGGGAATACAGAGACGGTGACAAACGATGATCACTCCTTGCTCCCCTCCCTGGTTCTGCGCCTACCCACCAGGAAGGTGATGCGACGCATGCAGGTGCTGCGGCCTCGATATAACCTGGGAGAATGTGAGTGTGGTATAGAGCAGTGTGCGATTTGTGCTTTTACCAGTGGGGGGGATGTCTTAGGGGGTTAGAAGAATTACATATGTTACTAGCTTGGATCGTGGCGTTACCCACGGTTAAACAGTTATTTATTAATAGATGTTAATGCCGAAACTCACTGTTCACGCGTATGCACTATCAGAAAAGCCATCCCTTGTTATATCTTTAAAAGTACATTATAGGTAAAGCTTATTTGCCAAATCATCTACATACTGGTATACGACGGGAATTCAAGAAGTAAAGGCACATTTGTGAAAAGCTGTACTTATTCTGATGATAGAAATCTGAAACATGCGCTTATTTTTTTGCGTAACTTCCCTGGACTTCAAAGCAGTTTTCACGACGTTTTACGAGTTTTTTTTATTTCATCAGAGAATACTTTTATCGGTTGCATCTGCAACCAATTTTGCACCGCAGCAATGACGTCTTCATCGCTTTCAAATCTTCTTCCCTGTAGTGCTTCCGTTAAGGGTCCAAACATGTGAAAATAACTTGGAGTCAGGTCTGTACTGTATGGTGGATGCTCCAGCACCTCGAATCTCAACTCCTTCATTGCGTCGGCTGTCCGTTTGGCAGAATGTGGGCGAGCGTTATCTTGCTGCAGGATGACACCTCTTCACAGTTTTCCACGACGTTTGGATGTGATTGCAGGTTTTAGTTTCGTACGCAACGCCTCACATCCACCATACAATACAGACCTGGCTCTAAAGCCTCGTTTACGCTGGGGCGACGTCTTGCAACATTGTGGCATGCTACGGAAATGTGGCGTGCGTCGCCTTGTAGCATGCTACAACAGGCAACATCCTTTCTTACACAAGATACGTTGATGATAGTCATTTATAACGGACCGGCCGATAGAATTGATCACATATTTAAACTTTTTAACGACCTCCATGAAAAAATTTCTTTCACTATTGAACTCGAAAACGATAACCGCCAATTAAATTATTTAGACTTGACTCTTACAATAGAAGACAATAACATCACTTTCAATATCTTTCGAAAAGAAACGTATACTGACCAAATCGTGCCTGCTTCCTCTTTTCATCCACAGTCTCAAAAATGGCCTTTTCTCACTCTGCCGTCCACCGAGCCACCTCCATACCACTTTCAACAGAAAAGTTTAATGAGGAGATTAATTTACTTAAAACCATAGCAGTCAATAATGAATATATGCCTAACATAGTGGACGATATCCTAAAAAAGTACCACGCTCAACACCTCATGCACTGAAATTAACTCAAAAAAACGTTTTTCTATTCATTTCATAGGACCCATTTCCTATCAGATTCAGCGCATGCTTCGCAACAAATACAACTGCAATGGCATTCTCTACTAATAATAATCTAAAGAGAAATTTCATTCACAATTTGAAATCCATTCGTTCCCCTACAGAAAGTTCTGGCGTTTATAAGATCATCTGCGATACCTGCTCCTCCTATTATATAGGGCAAACCGGACGTGCTTTCACCGTCAGATATAAAGAACATCTTTTGAGAAAGAACGGCACCAATCCCCTAAATTCATCCTTTGCCGATCATCTCTTAATTACTGGACACGTGCCTGAAGCTATAGGCGATAACAATATTCTGCATACCGAATAGAAGGGGCGTAGGTTAGATGTCTTAGAGGAATTGGAGATTTTCAAACATCTCACTCGTCATGATGGCCTCATTCTCAACGAACAGCTGCAGCTGCGAAATAAAAACTTTTTTGACTGTATAAAGCCATTGCTTGCTCTTTGATTCAAATTTCCTCATGCAGTTTACCGAAATGTTGTTTTCCTGTCAAATCTTTGCTGTTTTCTTGTATGTCATAACTAACGTTTTTACGTTACAAAATGTATCTCTATTTAAAGCAGATAAATATGTAACTTCATCCTGTTATTATTAATGCTTACGTTATGCCTGAATCAGCTGCATCACAATTTCATGTGTCTAATTTTGAATGTACAGTAGCCTAGTTGTTTCTGCGGCTACTAGATGGCGCTCGTAGCAACACCATGTTTACTTGCCCACACTTTCTAAAGTGGGCACCTCAGTCTTGTTGCAACCCTTTTTCACTGTACGAGCAGCCCTTAGCGGCTCACCATCTGACAAGTGTTCATGACGTCGCCTTTCCGGCCGAGATCTTTTTTAGTATGTCACTTGTAAGTACTGCATCTTTTCGAGTCAGTACGAACTTTAATTTTATTAATGTACTATATACCTAATGTTTTAGTACAGTTAGCCTAATTCTGAAGACGACGCTCATAGTAGCGTCGAAATCAGGTCAATTTTTGACTTAATATTTGTGACCGAGGGCTTATTTGTTACAATATAATACTACATATCACTTTTTCAAAATTAATAAGCAAACATATTAATAGTAAGACTGTATTAAAAACTTTCAGTGTTCGGCTCCACAAATTTAAATTATATGTAAAGTTTTACTCCAGTGCGTGGGAAATAAACATCCCAGGTTGGGATGCATGAACTAAAGCCAGAGGAGGGGATGGTCTGATGCAGAGGGGGGGGGGAATCCCCCCCCCCCATCCACCCCTACAAATCGCACACTGGTATAGAGGCCGGGAACCAGCCCGCTGGCAGGGAAATGGCCGGATTAGGCGGGCAGATGCCGGCCACCGGATTACAGGACTGGCCCGGGCCGGCTGCGAGATGTCCGGCAGATAAGGGAGCCAGGGTCAGCAGCAGGCGAGCCACGCAGACGGCAGAGTTCCCGGTCCCTGTATACATCCAGAACTGCACTGACAAGCGGGCAGAGGTTGTTCAGGGGTACCTTCTGAGGATTTTGGTATTAGACGTCCACAGTCGATGGCGCTCATTACAGTGATATCAGCAGCGGAAAAAGGTGAAGGTCACGGTTGAAGCAGCCTCAGACAAGGTAATTGGGTGTCTCTGTAGGCGCCCTGGCTCAGCAGCTGTTGTGAAGGATGATTTGGAAAATATTTCGAGTAGATTTCCCCACCATGTTACAGTTCTGGGTGGAGATTGTAATTTGCCGGATGTAGACTGGGAGACTCGAACGTTCATAACGGGTGGCAGGGACAAAGAATCCAGTGAAATTTTTTTAAGTGCTTTATCTGAAAACTACCCTGTGCAGTTAAACAGAGAACCGACTCGTGGTGATAACATATTAGACCTTCTGGTGACACAGTCCCGAACTATTTGAAACAGTTCACGCAGAACAGGGAATCAGCGATCATAAAACGGTTACTGCATCAGTGATTTCAGCCGTAAATAGAAATATTAAAAAAGGTAGGAAGATTTTTTTGTTTAGCAAAAGTGACAAAAAGCAGTTTACGGAGTACCTGACGGCTAAACACAAAAGTTTTGTCTCAAGTACAGATAGTGTTTAGGATCAGTGGACAAAGTTCAAAACCATCGTACAATATGCGTTAGATGAGTATGTGCCAAGCAAGATCGTAAGAGATGCAAAAGAGCCATCGTGGTACAACAACCGAGTTAGAAAACTGCTGCGGGAGCAAAGGTGGCTTCACAGCAAACATAAACATAGCCAAAGCCTTGTAGACAAGCAAAAATTACGCGAAGCGAAATGTAGTGTGAGGAGAGCTATGCGAGAGGCGTTCAATGAATTGGAAAGTAAAGTTCTATGTACTGACTTGGGAGAAAATACTAAGAAATTTTGGTCTTATGACAAAGCGGTAGGTGGATCAACACAAGATGTCTAGACACTCTGTGACCAAAATGGTACTGAAACGATGACAGACTAAAGGCCGAAATACTAAATGTCTTTTTCCAAAGCTGTTTCACAGAGGAAGACTGCACTGTAGTTCCTTCTCTAGATTGTCGCACAGATGACAAAATGGTAGACATCGAAATAGACGACAGAGCGATAGAGAAACAAAATCGCTCAAAAGAGGAAAGGCCGCTGGACCTGATGGGATGTTGTTGTTGTGGTCTTCAGTCCTGAGACTGGTTTGATGCAGCTCTCCATGCTACTCTATCCTCTGCAAGCTTCTTCATCTCCCAGTAGCTACTGCAACCTACATCCTTCTGAATCTGCTTAGTGTATTCATCTCTTGGTCTCCCTCTACGATTTTTACCCTCCACGGTGCCCTCCAATGCTAAATTTGTGATCCCTTGATGCCTCAAAACATGTCCTACCGACCGATCCCTTCTTCTAGTCAAGTTGTGCCACAAACTTCTCTTCTCCCCAATCCTATTCAATACCTCCTCATTAGTTACGTGATCTACCCACCTTATCATCAGCATTCTTCTGTACCACCACATTTCGAAAGCTTCTATTCTCTTCTTGTCCAAACTAGTTATCGTCCATGTTTCACTTCCATACATGGCTACACTCCATACAAATACTTTCAGAAACGACTTTCTGACACTTAAATCTATACTCGATGTTAACAAATTTCTCTTCTTCAGAAACGCTTTCCTTGCCATTGACAGTCTACATTTTATATCCTCTCTACTTCGACCATCATCAGTTATTTTACTCCCTAAATAGCAAAACTCCTTTACTACTTCAAGTGTCTCATTTCCTAATCTAATTCCCTCAGCATCACCTGACTTAATTTGAATACATTCCATTTTCCTCGTTTTGCTTTTGTTGATGTTCATCTTATATCCTCCTTTCAAGACACTGTCCATTCCGTTCAACTGCTCTTCCAAGTCCTTTGCTGTCTCTGACAGAATTACAATGTCATCGGCAAACCTTAATGTTTTTACTTCTCCATGAATTTTAATACCTACTCCGAATTTTTCTTTTGTTTCCTTCACTGCTTGCTCAATATACAGATTGAATAACATCGGGGGAGGCTACAACCCTATCTCACTCCTTTCCCAACCACTGCTTCCCTTTCATGCCCCTCGACTCTTATAACTGCCATCTGGTTTCTGTACAAATTGTAAATAGCCTTTCGCTCCCTGTATTTTACCCCTGCCACCTTCAGAATGTGAAAGAGGGTATTCCAGTTAACATTGTCAAAAGCTTTCTCTAAGTCTACAAATGCTAGAAACGTAGGTTTGCCTTTTCTTAATCTTTCTTCTAAGATAAGTCGTAAGGTTAGTATTGCCTTACGTGTTCCAACATTTCTACGGAATCCAAACTGACCTTCCCCGAGGTCCGCTTCTACCAGTTTTTCCATTCGTCTGTAAATAATTCGCGTTAGTATTTTGCAGCTGTGACTTATTAAACTGATAGTTCGGTAATTTTCACATCTATCAACACCTGCTTTCTTTGGGATTGGAATTATTATATTCTTCCTGAAGTCTGAGGGTATTTCGCCTGTCTCAAACATCTTGCTCACCAGATGGTAGAGTTTTGTCATGACTGGCTCTCCCAAGGCCATCAGTAGTTCTAATGGAATGTTGTCTACTCCCGGGTCCTTGTTTCGACTCAGGTCTTTTAGTGCTCTGTCAAACTCTTCACGCAGTATATCATCTCCCATTTCGTCTTCATCTACATCCTCTTCCATTTCCATAGTATTGTCCTCAAGTACATCGCCCTTGTATAAACCCTCTATATACTCCTTCCACCTTTCTGCCTCCCCTTCTTTGCTTAGAACTGGGTTGCCATCTGAGCTCTTGATATTCATACAAGTGGTTCTCTTCTCTCCAAAGGTCTCTTTAATTTTCCTGTAGGCAGTATCTATCTTACCCCTAGTGAGACAAGCCTGTACATCCTTACATTTGTCCTCTAGCCATCCCTGCTTAGCCATTTTACACTTCCTGTCGATATCATTTTTGAGACGTTTGTATTCCTTTTTGCCTGCTTCATTTGCTGCATTTTTATATTTTCTCCTTTCATCAATTAAATTCAATATTTCATCTGTTACCCAAGGATTTCTATTAGCCCTCGTCTTTTTACCTACTTGATCGTCTGCTGCCTTCACTACTTCATCCCTCAGAGCTAGCCATTCTTCTTCTACTGTATTTCTTTCCCCCATTCCTGTCAATTGTTCCCTTATGCTCTCCCTGAAACTCTCTACAACCTCTGGTTCTTTCAGTTTATCCAGGTCCCATCTCCTTAAATTGCCACCTTTTTGCAGTTTCTTCAGTTTCAATCTGCGGTTCATAACCAATAGATTGTGGTCAGAATCCACATCTGCCCCTGGAAATGTCTTACAATTTAAAGCCTGGTTCCTAAATCTCTGTCTTACCATTATATAATCTATCTGATACCTTTTAGTATCTTCAGGATTCTTCCAGGTATACAACCTTCTTTTATGATTCTTGAACCATGTGTTAGCTATGATTAAGTTATGCTCTGTGCAAAATTCTACAAGGCGGCTTCCTCTTTCATTTCTTCCCCCCAATCCATATTCACCTACTATGTTTCCTTCTCTCCCTTTTCCTACTGACGAATTCCAGTCACCCATGACTATTAAATTTTCGTCTCCCTTCACTACCTGAATAATTTCTTTTATCTCGTCATACATTTCATCTATTTCTTCATCATCTGCGGAGCTAGTTGGCATATAAACTTGTACTACTGTAGTAGGCATGGGCTTTGTGTCTATCTTGGCCACAATAATGCGTTCACTATGCTGTTTGTAGTTGCTAACCCGCACTCCTATTTTTTTATTCATTATTAAACCTACTCCTGCATTACCCCTATTTGATTTTGTATTTATAACCCTGTAATCACCTGACCAAAAGTCTTGTTCCTCCTGCCACCGAACTTCGCTAATTCCCACTATATCTAACTTTAACCTATCCATTTCTCTTTTTAAATTTTCTAACCTACCTGCCCGATTAAGGGATCTGACATTCCACGCTCCGATCCGTAGAACGCCAGTTTTCTTTCTCCTGATAACGACGTCCTCTTGAGTAGTCCCCGCCCGGAGATCCGAATGGGGGACTATTTTACCTCCGGAATATTTTACCCAAGAGGACGCCATCATCATTTAATCATACAGTAGAGCTGCATGTCCTCGGGAAAAATTACGGCTGTAGTTTCCCCTTGCTTTACGCCGTTCGCAGTACCAGCACAGGAAGGCCGTTTTGGTTAATGTTACAAGGCCAGATCAGTCAATCATCCAGACTGTTGCCCCTGCAACTACTGAAAAGGCTGCTACCCCTCTTCAGGGGATACCAGTTCGATTTTACACAGAATACGCGAAGGAACTTGCCTCCCTTCTTGCAGCGGTGTATCGTAGGTCTCTAGAAGAGCGTAGCGTTCCAAAGGATTGGAAAAGGGCACAGGTCATCCCCGTTTTCAAGAAGGGACGTCGAACAGATGTGCAGAACTATAGACCTATATCTCTAACGTCGACCAGTTGTAGAATTTTGAAACACGTATTATGTTCGAGTATAATGACTTTTCTGGAGACTTGAAATCTACTCTGTAGGAATCAGCATGGGTTTCGAAAAAGACGGTCGTATGAAACCCAGCTCACGCTATTCGTCCACGAGACTCAGAGGTAGTACATAGACACGGGTTCCCAGGTAGATGCCGTATTTCTTGACTTCCGCAAGGCGTTCGATACAGTTCCTCACAGTCGTTTAATGAACACAGTAAGAGCATATGGACTATCAGACCAATTGTGTGATTCGATTGAAGAGTTCCTAGATAACACAACGCAGCATGTCATTCTCAATGGAGAGAAGTCTTCCGAAATAAGAGTGATTTCAGGTGTGCCGCTGGAGAGTGTCATAGGACCGTTGCTATTCACAATATACATAAATGACCTTGTGGATGACATAGGAAGTTCACTGAGGCTTTTTGCAGAAGATGCTGTGGTGTATCGAGAGGTTGTAACAATGGAAAATTGTACTGAAATGCAGGAGGATCTGCAGCGAATTGACGCATGGTGCGGGGAATGTCAATTGAATCTCAATGTAGACAAGTGTAATGTCCTGCGAATACATAGAAAGATAGATCCCTTATGATTTAGCTACAAAATAGCAGGTCAGCAACTGGAAGCAGTTAATTCCATAAATTATCTGGCAGTACGCATTAGGAGTGATTTAAAATGGAATGATCGTATAAAGTTGGTCGTCGGTAAAGCAGATGCCAGACGGAGATTCATTGGAAGAATCCTAAGGAAATGCAATCGGAAAACAAAGAAAGTAGGTTACAGTACGCTTGTTCGCCCACTGCTTGAATACTGCTCAACAGTGTGGGATCCGTACCAGATAGGGTTGATAGAAGAGATAGAGAAGATCCAATGGAGAGCAGCGCGCTTCGTTAGAGGATCATTTAGTAATCGCGAAAGCGTTACGGAGATGATAGATAAACTCCAGTGGAAGACTCTGCAGGAGAGACGCTCAGTAGCTCGGTACGGGCTTTTGTTAAAGTTTCGAGAACATACCTACACCGAAGAGTCAAGCAGTATATTGCTCCCTCCTACGTATATCTCGCGAAGAGACCATGAGGATAAGATCAGAGATATTAGAGCCCACACAGAAGCATACCGACAATCCTTCTTTCCACGAACAATTCGAGACTGGATTGAAGGGTGAACCGATAGAGGTACTCAAGGTATCCTCCGCCACACACCGTCAGGTGGCTTGCGGAGTATGGATGTAGATGTAGAAAAGTGCTGATTTGATCCTGTTCATTTAACAGACTGACTGAAAAGTGGTGTGTCAGCTCCCTCATTCTACCATCACAAGCGAACCTCCCCATCGCACCCCCCCCCAGATTTAGTTATTAGTTGGCACAATGGATAGGCCTTGAAAAACGGAACACAGATCAATCGAGAAAACAGGAAGAAGTTGTGTGGAACTATGAAAAAAATAAGCAAAATATACAAACTGAGTAGTCCATGCGCAAGATAGGCAACATCAAAGATAGTGTGAGCTCAGGAGCGCCGTGGTCAGCGTGAGCAGCTGCGGAACGAGAGGTCCTTGGTCCAAGTCTTCCCTCGAGTGAGAAGTTTACTTTCTTTATTTTCGCAAAGTTATGATCTGTCCGTTCGTTCATTGACGTCTCTGTTCACTGTAATAAGTTTAGTGTCTGTGTTTTGCGACCGCACCGCAAAACCGTGCGATTAGTAGATGAAAGGACGTGCTTCTCCAATGGGAACCGAAAACATTTGATCGCAAGGTCATAGGTCAACCGATTCCTCCACAGTAAAACACGCCTGATATATTCTATACGACACTGGTGACGGCATGTGCGTCACATGTCAGGAATATGTTGTCGACCCACCTAACTTTGTAAGTAGGCTGTTTAGGCTTTTATATTGCTAACGCCACGTAGCACTCTGTATGAAAATCACTGGCAGTGCTGTGTACAGTCTGTATCTGGTTTGCATTGTTGAAAAATTCTCTATTGTAGTGGGCAATTAGATGTTAACAGCGTGTAGCTTGCGCAGTTGGAGGTGAGCCGCCAGCAGTGGTGGATGTGAGGAGAAAGATGGCGGAGTTTTGAGAGCGAATGATCTGGACGTGTGTCCATCAGAGAGAGTAAATTTGTAATACTGGATATCATGAACTGATATATATATATATATATATATATATATATATATATATATATATATATATATATATTTGAACACTATTAAGGCAAATACATTGTTTGTTCTTTATCAAAATCTTTCATTTGCTAACTATGCTTATCTTTTATTTAGCTGGCAGTAATGGCGCTCGCTGTACTGCAGTAGTTCGAGTAATGAAGATTTTTGTGAGGTAAGTGATTCATGAAAGGTATAGGTTATTGTTCGTCAGGCCATTCTTTTGTAGGGATTTTTGAAAGTGCTTTGCGCTAAAAATATTGTGTGTCAGTTTAGTGTTGATCAGAATAAGTAAAGAGCGAAATGTCTGAGTACGTTCAGTTTTGCTCAGCTGTTTGAAAATCAAATGACGTAAGGGGTTTACCAGCACAGTCATTCATAAATTTTTCTAAGGGGATGTTTCAACTTGTACACTTGCCGAATGGGTAAAAAGATTCTTCTACCTTGCCCGATTTAGGTTTTCTTGTGGATATGATAATCACTCCCAAAAAAGTGGTGAAAACATAACTGACGGACAGATAATAATTGTCTGAAAATGAAAAATTAAACATTTCACCCGAGGGAAGACTTGAACAAAGGACCTCTTGTTCCGCAACTGCTCACGCTAACTACGGGACCACGGCGCTTCAGAGCTCAGACTATCCTTGACGTTGCATATCTTGCGCATGGGCTACTCAGTTTGTATATTTTGCCTATTTTTTCGTAGTTCCACACAAGTTCTTCTTGTTTTCTCGATTGATCTGTGTTCAGTTTTTCAAGGCCTATCCACTGTGCCAACTTATAACTAAATCTGAGGGGGTTGCGGTGGGAGGTTCCCTTGTCAGTACCTTTAAAAGAATTTCCCAAAAGTTTTGGTGTGCGAACATATAGGCGCTTTTTTTTTAACATGCAATTCACTTCGAACTCCCACAACCTTCCTTAACTCTCTCACGCCCACTAGTCCGGCACTCCTCGACGGTCTTTCTCACTCACTCATTTAGCTTAACTCATTGTCATCATCTCTTTGTGTCTGTCTGTCGTTGCCTTCTGTGTCACAGCCACAGTACCCTCCGTTCTGTCCTACTACTACCGTCTCCACTCCCTGTCATTGTCTCCCTCGTGCTCCTTCTCACAGCTTCCATCTCATTCCTGTCTTCCCACTGCTGCTGCCTTTTCTCACTGCGTCTTTCTCTTCCTCGTTGTCATTGTCACAGACTCTGTCTCCCATTATCACTGGCTTCCACCTAATTTCATTTTCTCTTTATTCCTCTCCCACCTTTAGTGTTCAAAAATGGTTCAAATCGCTCTGAGGACTACGGGACTTAACTTCTGAGGTCATCAGTCCCCTAGAACTTATAACTACTTAAACCTAACCTAAGGACATCACACACATCCATGCCCGAGGCAGGATTCGAACCTGCAACCGTAGCGGTCGCGCAGTTCCAGACTGTAGCGCCTAGAACCGCTCGGACACTCTGGCCGGCACCTTTACTGTCTCCTTTACTCTTTTCCTAGCACTGTTCTATCACTACCGACTGTGTTCCACTGCCACCGTGTCCCTGTGTTTAACTCTCAATGCGTTATCTGTTTCGATCTTTCTATACCACAACCACTGTCTGCTGTCTTTAGTATTTACAACTCTTCCCTCTCTTTTCCTCTGCCACTGCCTCCTTTCTCTCAGCATAAAGAGCGCGAATATCTTCGCACTCTAAAATTTTGGGTAGATTTTTTGAAGGTGCTGAGTAAGGAAGAATGAGGCAGCTGGTACTCCAGTTTTCAGTCAGAGTCTTTTAAATAAACAGGAACGTTCTCGCTTTTTTCTTTGCTCCAATAGGAGCATTCTCCCGTTAGTTTCCTTCTTTCCCCTGCTGCAGTAAAGTGTGTAACTCATATGAAAAAAAGTGCTGTTCAGTAAAATTTAGATGGTTTACTTATGTGAAACTGAAATAACGCAAAACTAATTTTACACGTCACAGCGGATCTTACGTGCAAAAAAGTTTTTCATGTACCTCAGTACTACAACATGAGATTCCCAGATGCTGACGGAATTGCCAGACTATAAAGGAGACACATTGCAACATATTTCTCCGAGCTACGTCATTTTATAAACTACGTTTACGTGTCACTCCGGATTTTACGTGCGTAATTTACATGTACAAGTGGGCTAACTTTGATTCTCTGTATCTCAGAAACGGGTAAAGATATGGAGAAAATATTCAAGGTTGTTCTACAACAGGATCTTAGGAATACATAGTAAAAATTATAGCCATTTGCTGGATTATGGTAGCCAAAAAACAAGTTTTTGGGTTGTTTCTCGATAACAAATAAAGATTTTTGAAGTCGGGAAGATGATCTTGTAGATAACCTAGAGAATATACCGTTAATACTTCAGCAATTTTCTACTGTTTTTGTTATTTATCTTAAATCGCATACCGAATTTTACGTGCAGAATTAGGGTAATTCTGAACCACGTATCTTCGAAACGGCTAAAGCTATCAAGAAAATTTTCAAGGTTGTTCGAGATCGCTTTCTTAGGAATATATCGTCACTTGCTGTACGTGAAACCGTCTTGGAATCCCCGACTGGGTTTTATTCCTCTGGTGACGGAGAAAATATAGTAAAAGGGCCCTTTTTGTGGGTTTTCATGAACTAGTGGGGCCTGCATAAACCTTATCACGCCCAATGCAGATCACACAAATACAAAAAAGAACCAACTGATTTGCTCCATTTGCCTGCGTTTCAGATGCACTAATTGAAGCGACAAGAGGATACGAGGGCAGCGTTGTCCAATATATATGAGAACAATGGTCGATTGTGCTACATTTGCACCTGGCCATGGTCCAAGGAATATTTCTCTGCCTAACGTTTCATCTCCCAGTGCTGGAGACATTATCAAAGACCATGAAGGTTCAGGCAGAAGAATCAAACAAGGAAGCTCAGCAAGTCGAACTGCTTACACGTATTCACAGAACGATCGTGTAGTGACGTCACCACACCGCTGACCGTATGGTAAATACAGGTGAGCGTACGTCCGCGTGACGTCAGCATTGTAGTTTTCGTGGAGAACGATAAATACTTATCAAAATGTTTGACATTGTAGTTGGTACTAAGGAAGTTCTTCTCAAAGATATTTGATAGAAGCTAGGGCGAGAGCCTAACTTTGATTAAAGTTCACTATTGTATATGAGGCACTTCGCTTCCTTTAGTGCAGTTAAGCTCTAAAATGAAGTGGTGTGTGGTCACCACCACAGTGACCATTACAAAGTATGAAGAATGCGAAGGTCTGCCTATGAGAACCTTACTAAGCGGCTAGAATCTTAGAAAGAAATAGTTGCAACAATCAGCTACATTCGAAGTGGCTGCACTGTCAATGATTTCAAGCTTACATATAAAAGAAAGAATGTGGAAGGAGATGGAGATGTGAATAGGCAAGTGTGTTGAAAGTGTACTTAACTAAAATAAACGTATTTATTTGTATTCTAAATAACTAAATTGACCTTCAGAAATTCCTTCTAAGGTGATCTATATATCGGTTCACATCTGGAATAATTCGTAAAATAGTACACTGTAGTATTCGAGTATTACGCTGCACTCTGGAATAGCTTTCACCTGTTGCAAAAAATCTTAACCTAAGCATGAGACGATTTTTAGAAGAAATAAAATTCGTGATTTAAATAATGAAACAGTGCACCAGTTACGTAGTTTTTCACGGTTTGCGAAAATTTATTCTCACGATCAAATACAAATTCGAGTACTTACATACGTATTTTGTAGCGAAAAACCGAACAAAAGAAATCTGTCCGATTGAAATAACTGTATAAAAAAAGAAAACAGCAGAGGAAGAGAAGCAGAACACGGCACATCTGAACACCACCTAAAATATCAATGTAAACATTTCCTCTAGATAGTAAGAATAAACTATCGAATCGCACCATATTAAGCATGAATAAATACATTTCACTGACTAAATCATGAATGTCACAGTTACAGGCTCTCCAGAAACATCGATTATGGTGAGTGAAATTACAAAATGGCATTTCTTAAACGATTATCGTGTATGCACATATGAGAGGCTCCTTAAGTGACGGCGGATGGAAATGTTTGGTCTGTCATTCTCAAATAATTTATATATACTAAGATGGTATCTGTTCTTTCGGAGATGTCCGAAAGAACAGATACCATCTTACTATATATATATATTTAAGGTTCACCGGCCACTTGACCATCTTCTTCTTCTGTGCGAATGCACAAACAATGCCCGAACTCTTATGGGAATCGGCAACGCACCGCGAGTAACGAGTATATTGGGCGGGGCACTACGAACGTAGTGCGGGACAATACGTTGAGAACGTGTGTTTCGCGGGAGGCGTGCAAGAGATAAATTCCTGCAGTCGCGCTATTCCCTGTGTCCTCGGTGGCTCAGATGGATAGAGCGTCTGCCATGTAAGCAGGAGATCCTGGGTTCGACTCCCGGTCGGGGCACACAGTTTCAACTGTCCCCTTTGACGTATGTCAACGCCTGTAGGAAGCTAAGGGTGTTCATTTCATTGTAATGTCAAATAATTTACGTTCTATATGTCCTCGCACTGTAGCTCACGAAGCAAACTCCGGTGAACAGTTCGACCTTCTCTTCCCGATGTCCACGGTAGCGCACACAATCGTTACCATTTCTCATTCTTTTCAAGTAATACACTCGCCATCAACATATACTATTGAAAAAGGGGATTGACTGTTCGGCATCCATTATTACCGAACACGTATGACGAAAAATTTTGCGGTTGTATAAGCTCCAGTGAGGTAGTTCGGTCACTGATGTTTGACGAAATCTTTGACAAAGACCACTGTCAAATATGATTTAAAGTGTAATACGGACCTCAGGCATCATGTGTTTGTGTTGACCGGTAGTGACACTACATTGATGACGTCACACAGATGTGCTCTCAGGCCTGTATTTACCGTCGGCTAACACCGCTGACCAAGATCGTGGAGCTGCGCCGGCGTGTGTTGATGGAGCTTCTGGCGTATCTTCTAACGTTGTATGTAGGCTGTTCAGGTTTTTATGTTGGTAACGCCATGTAGCGCTCTATATGAAAATCACTGGGTGCAGTCTGTGGCTGGTTTGCATTGTTGCTATTGTAGTGTTGGGCAGTTGGATGTGAACAGCGCGTAGCGTAGCACAGCAGTGGTGGATGTGGGGAGAGAGACGGCGGAGTTTTGAGAGCGGATGATCTGGACGTGTGTCGATCAGAAAGAGTAAATTTGTAATACTGGATATCACGAACTGATATATATATGACTTTTGAACACTATTAAGGTAAATACATTGTTTGTTCTCTATCAAAATCTTTCATTTGCTAACTATGCCTATCATTAGTTTGTGCCTTCAGTAGTTAGAATCTTTTATTTAGCTGGCAGTATTGGCGCACGCTGTAGTTTGAGTAACGAAGATTTTAGTGAGGTAAGTGATTCATGAAAGGTATAGGTTATTGTTAGTCAGGGCCATGAGATTATTGAAAGTCAGATTGCGTTGCGCTAAAAATATTGTGTGTCAGTTTAGTGTTGATCAGAATAAGTAAAGAGAGAAATGTCTGAGTACTTTCAGTTCTGCTCAGCTGTTTGAAAATCAAATAACGTAACTGGTTAATCAGCACAATCATTCATAAATTATTCTAAGGGGACGTTTCAACGTGTGACAATTTGTATGGTCAGTACTGCTTTGCATTATCCTGCTGTAATACATTTAACAAACCTACCCATTCGTTTCTGAAAAAGAGATTATATTTCAAATTCCAGTACCAGCCCCCTTCTACGGGTAATTTTCACACCGTAGTCGCAGGTGGATCCCCGCCAGCTGTGACCCGCGCTCGTGCAATATCTGCTGCGGTGCCCTCCCCAGGGGATTCCCCTAGGGCGGGAGAAGGCCGTCCCGTGCCGGCAGGCGGTCGGTGGGTGGCTGGCGGGTGCTCAGCCCCGGCCCCAGCGAGCGCAGACACTGGCCTCGCCGGGCCGCGCCGGGCCGGGCTCATAATTCATGCAAGCGCCGGCGGGGGCGCAAGGGAGCGCGGGCCAACATGGCCGCGGCGCGCACTCCGTCCCGTCCCCCATACATCGTCTATCGAGCAAACATCCGGGGCTTGGGCGAAGCGGGGGCGGCGGCGGCGGCTGGCGCTAGAGTCGCCCCAGGCCTCTCCAGGGACCTGCTCGCACACACACACACACACACACACACACACACACACACTCACACACAGCGTTCGTCAAAGGCGGCGGCGGCGGACCCGCTCCTTGCGAGACGCAGGAAGCAATCCCCTCCCCCGCCCCCCTGCCCCCTCTGGCTCTGTCTCCGGCCGTCCTCTGGCCTCTCCGCCTGCTCCCCGCCTTTATTCCGTCCTCTCTGTTCCCCCGGCCTTCTGCGGCCCCTGGGGCAGCCAGTGTCTGCAATAAGGCCCGGCCTCCCACACACCCACCCCACACCCCGGTACAGTCGCAGCAGCCTCACGTGGCGCAATTACTCGCGGCCGTGTGTTCCGACGCAGCGAGCGTCGGCGAGATCAAAGAAATACGGCGCAGGAGTAGGGCTACTTGCGAGATGGCGTTTTAATTCCCAGAATAAAGACGGGAGCGCCGTCTCGAGTCACATACAAACACTGCACGGGCAAATGAACGCAGGTGTTCCCCAGGGATCAGTCTTGTCTCCCAAACTTCTACGCATTCACCACCTGTCCGCATCCTTATAATAGTTTTGCAAGTTTACACAAATGAACTCAGGTGTACTGCAGGGACCAGTCCTGCTTGCCTCACTTCTATGCACTGACAACTTGCGGCCTCTGTAAATTTATACAAACAGTGACAGGTGTACCCCAGGGATCAATACTGTCTCCACATTATATTCTGCAAGTGTATAAAAATGAACACACATGTACCACAGGAATCTGTCACAATTCTATACACATAAAACCTCTCCACGTCCTTATAATAATGTGCAACCTAATAGAAATGCTTTATTTGATAACATACTACGATAACCAAATAATGCCTCGCGTATTTATACCTAGCCTTACTTGATGAGTTGTGTTGAGAACAGAATGCATTTGCCTTACTTCTGCACAGTAGTCGCTCTAATCCTGTAACTGATTATCTCCTACCTATGCATGGACTGTATAGCCAAACTATATAATTTTATTTGTTGAATGCTTCTATGTTGTTTAAACGTTTTCTGTGGGAGACATGTCACGATGTATGTAAAGCCCTCTATTGGTTTAGTTCTTACGATCGGCGCGCGCCTGCATAAGATCGTAGCGGCCGACCCAACAGAGGGCACTGTTCATTGATCTGTCTCTTTTTCAGCTGTCATATAGACATTTTATCTTTCATAAGCAATTTATAAGTTGCCACAGGCAATGTATTACCCTATATTAATTATTCACCAAAAAAAAAGGGTCGGACCTATACTCTTCATATATTTCCTTTTAATGATTTTACATGGGTAACTGCATTCATCTTTTAATGTATCACAATTGGTATCTGTGATAGTTATCAATTTTAATCAGTCTGCTACATGCATTTTATCTAATGTGCTTTTATCAGATTATGTTTTTGATGACTACATATAAGCAAGCCCACAGTAGCGACATCTAGGGAGGGTGTAGGCAAACAGGTTTCTGGATGCTACTGTACCTCACTAGCTAGTTGGCAATAATCACTATGTGGACGATGCGACCTATCCTACACCATATTTTAAATCTGTGTGACGATGCTATGCTGATTATTTTTATATGTTTTGACGAAGCCATTATGGCCGTATCACTTTAGGACATGGTGTAGAAAAGGTACGTTATACCATATTTTATCTGTACATTTCCCTGTTTGCATGACAGTATATTGTGATACATATTGCTGTTTTATGTTAAAAGACACACTGCTCACTGGATGTATATATTTATTTATTTCAGATCTGAGGATGGTCATTACAGATTGAAACCTGTCATCGTTTAAAGAATTCATATTGTGGTCAGTGACTGGAATAAAAAAGCATTCTAATAGAAATGAACACATATGTACCCCAGGAATCAGTTTTGTCTCTCATACTTCTGACCACTCATCATCTGCAACCCCACGATACTCTGTAAGTTTACACAAATGAAATGAAACAATATTGTTCCACAGATCTTTTCAAGACTCAAATATCTGCATGTATATATTCAGACTGAAGCAACAAACGAAAATTTATACCAAGGCTGAGATTCGAACCTGTCCCTCAGTAGACAGATGCGACAGCCACTACGCCACTCTGACACAGTGGCTTTGCACACTATTGCACGGACTACCCTAGCACGCCTTCCTCTTCAGTCCAATCTCCCATTCACCCCTCAGCCCTCTTGGCATTTCCTCTAAATTCAAACAGCATTGCAGAACCTCTCCAACTGTATTGGAATAACACCTCAGCATTGAATGTAGTGGGGGATCCTGCCTGAAACCGAGGCATAAGTGCTTTAATCAACTAAACTGTATGGTTCCAGAGGTCTTTTTGTGTCTCAAACATCTGTGATGTATATCTGCAGATGAAGTGACGAGTGACGAAATTCATGTTTGAGACAGGTTCTTCATTTAGTTCAATGCTGAGGTGCTATTCCAATACATTTGGGGAGCCTCTACAATGCAAACCAAGTGGGCCGAGGTGTGAATGGGAATTTGGATTGAGGAGGGAGACGTCCTAGGATAGTCTGTGCCAGGGTGGCGTAGTGGTTAGCACATCTGCGTAATGAGGATCCCTCCTCGTGAAGCAGAGGCGCTAACCTGGGTGTGAATCCTGGCCTTGGTACAAATTTTCATTTGTTGCTTCATGTATGTATACATCACAGACGTTTGAGACCTGAAAAGATCTGTGGAACCATATAGTTTCATTTGCTTTCAAAGAGTGTTAAGCAGCCTACATCGTCAAAAATTTTTTCTATATCTGCAAAAGCTACAGGGCAGTACTGCGTTTTTTAATGTATTTTCTAAGTTGCAGAGTCAGTTTTGTCTGGTGTGCTTCTACATTTGCCCGAAACCCAAGCTGATCTTGAGATCGAGTTCTGCAAGTTTTCCATTCTCCTGTAAGTAATTCGTACCACAATTTTGGTTAGGTAGCATTCACCCTCGACAGCACTTGAGTTCTTTGGAATCGGAATTATCATTTCTTCTTCAAGTCTGAGACTATTTCATCTGTCTCATGCATCTTCTACACCAGATGGAATAGTTTTACAGGGTGTCCATAAAGTTCCTTTACAACTTCAAAATTTTGTTAGAATGACAGTTCTTGAAATATTTTAACAACATTTCTTTCCTTGTAATCAGTGTTTATAAAAGTTTTTTTGACATTGTTTAGTAGACCTCTTTAGTTGCACGAAGCACATCAAGACGGTACTTGATTTCTTGCCATGTTCGCTGTAGCATAACGTCATCATTGGTGGCAGTGGCATTACGAATCCTTTGTTTCATGTCAGCAATGTCTCTTATATGTGTTTCATACACGATATCTTTTACATACCCTCATAAAAAAGTCCAAAGGAGTGACATCTGGCGAACGCGGTGGTCCAGGAATTGGCCCATCCCTCCCACTCCATCTGCCTAGAGATGTTTCATTGAGGAACCGACGAACATGCAGTCCCCAATGTGGTGCTGTACCATCTTGCTGGAAAATGATAGTTGGTTGTAAGTCAATCAATTGTGGTGCTACATATTCGGTCAGAAGTCGAGGTAAACATTGTTTTCTATTAGTGATTGTACTACAATTCATTTTGGTAGGAACCCAAGAAATGGTGGTAAACCATTGTTGACTCTTTGAAGAAACATGGACAAATCATTTGGTTGTACATGATTCCACACCACACATTCACTTTTGGACTATCCCGGTGAAGCTCCACATTGGGGAGTTCAGATCCCCAGATTCTGACATTGTGTCTGTTTAATGTCCCAGAAGCGTGAAATTTACCTTCGTCACTGAAACAAACTCGCTTGAGGAATGCTTCATCCTCCGAAAGGGGTTCCAGCATGTTGAACGCAAACTCTGTCCGTTCTGGCTTGTCATTTGGCTCAAGGGTCTGTAACAGTTGCACTTTGTAAGCGTTCAAACCTTATGCACAGTTGAACGTGGCAGTTTCAACTGTCTGGCAGCAGTGCGGTTGGACTTCGTAGGTGAACGATTGAAGACGTTTAAGACGCGGTCGATGTTTTCCTCGGATGTTCTTGGTCACCCGCTCCTCTCTTTATCCAACACTGCCCCTGTCTCCATAAATTTTTTGTGCAATGTAGGGATTGAAGGGCACGATAGTGAATCTTTTCCATACTTTGTTCTGAAGTTTCGTTGAGTCTGAACATCCGATTTTGTCTCAATAAACCAGGACACACATTGTGCCATCTGTTGAGGAGTTGCCATTTTATAGAGGTTCAGTTCCTTCCATCAGCAGAGTATCTGAAACATAAAATTTTAGTATATATAAAAACTTTAGTAAACAGTGATTATAGTAAAAGAAACTTTGTTAACATATTTCAACAACTGCAGTTGTAATAAAATTTTGAAGTTGTAAAGGGACTTTATGGACAACCTGTATTACGTCAATTATTCAAAATAGTCTTAATCGTATTTATTATTTCAGACTGTTTTTGAATAATTGATTAATCACACTAATCGCTGCTTCATCTCTACAACCATGCTGTCCAGAAATCCCTGTATTATGGATGGAAATCATATAGCAATGTAATTAACAGCGTAACTTACGAAAGAATCGTTCTATGGATTGCTCATAGAGGGCAACATAGTCACAAAAGTAGTAACTAAAGTGACATTTTTCTACGCGGACAATCTTGACTGTTGCTCATCTGGTAATATTAATAGTGGAGATAAGAGGCAGAGAGTAGCAGGGCTATGCCCATCACGGACAAGTTTAGTGTTAAAACCGAGAGCGTGTGTCCCAGACAGAATGAGGCAAGACATGGTATCCTCCCACACGAAATGACGACGACGAGAAAATCAGAGAAATTCGGACACATTCGGAGTCTCACTGACAGTCACCGTTCTCACACACTATTCATAGTGTAAGTGGGTAAGGGTGAAAGCGATAGTGGAACTAATTTCCGTTTGTGAAGGACGGACGCAAATGCAGGAAGTTTAGGGTTAAGATTCATCGATAACAAGGTAATGGAGACAGATCACTATATCAGATCACACAAATTATCCGCAGAAAATCAGCCATTGTCTTGCTGAAGGAATTATCGGGATATAAGTGTACAATAATTAAAGGTTGGTTGGTTGATTGACTTGGGGGGAGGAGACCAAACAGAGAGGTACCCGTCTCATCGGATTAGGGAAGGATGGGGAAGGAAGTAGGCCGCACCCTTTCAAAGGAACCATCCCGGCATTTGCCCGAAGTGATTTAAGGAAATCACGGAAAACGTAAATCAGGTTGGCCGGACGCGGGTTTCAACCGTTGCCCTCCAGAATGCAAGTCCAGTGTGCTAACCACTACAACACCGTGCTAGGTGTTAATTTACGGAAAGTTGACAAAAATTGTATGTAGATCACCGAGCGTGGATTTGAAACATCCTCTCCGTCAATTAGCGAGAGCAATTGAACGTATTATAAAGCACCTTAGTATCTGAAAAATACACAATTTACTTGTTCTTCATTTCCATTTACTTTCTGAGGGCTTTCCAGATGAATCAAGAACACTCGAGAGCATAGTAAAAATGAACATTCAAAAAATTCGTAAAAATGTATTTCATATTCAAAAGACTCTCGAATGTTCTTCCGCCTTCCACTTCTCGTACAGTAATTTTTGGTTTGTGTGTTTGTGATCGCTGCCTTCAATGAACTTCACTCATTGTAACTCAGTTCAGTTTTTGATCTTATTCGTTGTACAGTTTCTTTATCACTCCTTGCTGAGTGAATCACACGACCCTCTTCTCAAATTTCATCTCGTTGCAGACAGGAAGCAAACGTAGTCTCTACTTGCGGCGCCGTTCTTGAGTGTTAGAGAAACAGTAAAGAGCTATTCTGCGTAACTGATCTTACCAGTACCTTGCAGTAGTAAAGGACGACAGGTAACATTCAAGTTTTCTCTCAGTCTGTTCATTTCTTTCGCTGTGAAACTAAACGTGCATCTCGTTCCTCATGTGTTTGATTTGTTTGCTGTTGCGTTTCCCTCTTTGCAATTCACCACTGGCAAGATCTCCTCAGAATGATGCTAAATGTTAATATTAATTAACATACTAAAATTCCACTTAACAGACTGTTCAGTATCTTCAATAATTTATTTTCCCTCAGAACTGATGCTGTTACTTTTCTTTGATAGGCTACAATGGATTTCCAAAATTATATTGAAACGTGAGTCTTTCGTCTATGTATACCCCACCCTGAAAACGGAACGTATGCCCACCACAATGGGATAACTGAACACTTTTAAACACTGTCGAATATCCATTCGAGAACATTGTCAAAGATCCTGGAAAATTCTATAATATTCTGGAACATTCTAAAACACTCTCGAAATTTCTGGGAGATTCTATAAATTCGAGAATACGCTACAACATTCTCTAATATTCTGGAACATTCTGTAACATTTTAGAACATTCTTTATTGACCATTGTGGAACATTCAGGAACATTCTGTCCAGTTCGGACACTTCAGCACCCACTCCCAGCTGCTTCCCGGATTTCCTCTTCTGACACTTACATCTTCGAACCCAACCTCCACAGTTGCAAAGCGAAACTTTCTTCTTGGATGGAGGATAGAGGGTCTGCGTACCAAATAACCGACATGGAGCTGCGGGAGCGAGTTGTGGAGTTATGGTAGCACTCACAGACAAACCATATTTACATTTTCTCTAGCTTCTGTTTTTTTTAATTTTGGGATGATATATTAACTTAAATTTGTATAAAGGAGGGCAGCCTTTTAAATGTCTGATACCACAAGAAAGAGAAACATTTAAATTTTACATGCTTTTGAAGGTGTTCAAACCAGTTATGGCAATATTTTAGCGATTCTGATGTTGGTACATCAAGAACGTGGTTGTGTAAAGATTCAACAGCTTCTTGAGGTGGTGAAAATTTCTGTCCATGAATTTTTTGTTTCATATATGGAGGCTAAAGAAAGGCGTTAGGTGATAAATATACTATCCTTTAAAATAATTACTCATTAATTTGAATTTTTTCACCGGCAATAAAAAAATTGTTTGTTGTGTATGTGTTAGGTGGCATTGTCATGATTTCATCGACGACTTGTGGCAGAAAATTTGTTGTTACCATTCATATGTTCCTCGATCACTTAAAAGAATGATCGCATGCCCACCAAAACCAAAGAAACGATTTACTCTTTTCTTTCATTGGTTTCGGTTCGTTTTGAAACACCAAAACAGCTGCTTGCTGCTTAGTTTCTGATTCACACGAATATATATCTTACAAATTTTTTCTCCGCTTACGATGTTGTATGCGGGTTTTATGTTTCGTGCAGTTTGTTGAGCATGTACTTACTGCAATTGACGCACTAGTACTAGTTTAGTATAGGTGTTCAGGGACCCTGACAAGGTGTATGAGAGTGTGAACAGAAGCAGTATCTAGCAAACTTTTCAGGAAAAGAAAATTGGAAAGATGGCTATGAGGAGAATCAAGGAAATGTATTAAGAAAGAGGTTTGAACAGAGAAAATGAGCCGAAGTAGGGCAGTGAATTATCCTGTGTACTTTTCGTCGCTGTTATAGCAGAGATAGTGACAAGAGTGACAGTGGGAATATGAGATGAAAATGATAAACATTGGTAGTTGGAGATGATTTAATGCTGTGGGAAAATGGCGGAGGAGGAATACAACAAAGGCTACATGTATGGGATGAAATGGTTAGACAGTTGGGACTGAAATATTATAGAAAGAAGTGTAAAGCATGATCATTACAAAGAGCAATAAGAGGAGAGGGACAAGGGAAATAAATATTAGAGGAGAAGCGCTAAAAATAACGAAAATTTATTCGAGTACCTGGGGAGCATAATAAGATAAAGCAAGAGTAAAAACAAGGAGATTAGTGAAAGGGGAAAGCAAGTCCATGGTTTCCTGCGATACATAAGAAACCTGGTCTGGAGCAAGGTTTGCGCCTTGATTTAGTGGCACATGGCATACTTAAGCCCCACGCCACTCGCAGTTGGCGCCAGGGCTGCTGATGTGTTCCTCCCATGGCAGAGAGCCCATGAATCAGGAACGCATGTGATCAAAGTGCTACTACGAGTCGACAGCACGAAATCAAGTGTGATGTCAAAGAAGCCACGGGCATTGTGCGGGGTGCTATATAGTGTTATGTATGGCCAGCAGTGGCTGCCTCCTTGGTTGGTTGGCACCCAGGACTACTGCCTGGTATTGGGGCCTACAATTGGGGAGAGAGTAGTGGTTATCAAGTCGACAACACAAGGGAGCCGCTCATACAACAGAAGAATTGGCCAGTTAGTGCTGTCTTGTAAGCTGGCAGTTGGTCAGACAGCAGTGGAGCCTGAAAATTTGGGAGCATGCATCTGGGATGGCTGGTGGCAATCTGTGATAGAGGGCTTGTATGTAAGGAGAATGTTGCGGTAGTGCCTGAAGATGTGTCCTGTAGAGCAATGGAAGAGTACAGACCTCAAGGGATGACTGATCAGCGAAGTGGCGACTGGCGACTACAGTAAGAGCATGTGGCACCAAAGGCTCGAATACGTTGTCTTGCTGTTCAGAAGTCTGTTCCCAGCTGTTCCCAGAGAGCACCGACTGGGACAGGGAGTTGGACTGTGTGTGTGTGTGTGTGTGTGTGTGTGTGTGTGTGTGTGTGTGTGTGTGTGTGTGTGTGTGAGTGTGTGTGTGTGTGTGTGTGTGAGTGTGTGTGTGTGTGAGTGTGTGTGTGTGTGTGTGTGTGTGTGTGTGTGGGTGGGTGGGCGGGCGTGTTTGTGCCCTCCATACAGTGTTTCCCAGGGACCAGGGCAAGTTGCAATTAAGTCTGCGTGCTGTATGACTGCACTTGTACTTAGAGGTAATAGAGAGGGCACTACTGCCTCATAGCGTATATGAGCAGTGGCCGTACGCAAAGTTGGCCATGTTTTCAGACTACCGTTAACTGATTTTCGGTGTAGTTGTTATGCTTGGTCTTTGGGTTAACATAATTCTGGGCCATCTTTGCAGCAGTACTGAGTGGACTAAATTTTGCATTTTTGATTTAATGATACTTCGGGAAATAAAACTGTCTTGGGGTGGATCAGTCTATATTGATGTTCAGTTAGTAATCCTGTTTTTTTGTTTTTTTTCTGGAATCATTTTAAGGAGTTTGTGATCACAATAATCTAGAGACCGCTTATTTAGTGCATTTTGCGGCTACGACACAGTATCAATTATTTTGCTGCCTGATGCAAGTATCACTAAGCTTTATTATGAACTTCCGTCTATTGATTATTTTGTGACTTATCCTAGCGTAAAATAATTCAGTTGTTTATAGTATCATCGACATTCTCGTTTTGTTCTTTAGTTCTTGTTTGTAAGTCTCAGTTTTCTAGTGTTGGATCTTGGTATTCTGCCTTGAGTAGGAGAGCTTTTACTGACAACTCGAATCTGCTGCTCTAGTGTGTAACTTTAGGAATTCTGTTAAGGGTCTGTTGTTGTTGTGGTCTTCAGTCCTGAGACTGGTTTGATGCAGCTCTCCATGCTCCTCTATCCTGTGCAAGCTTCTTCATCTCCCATTACCTACTGCAGCCTACATCCTTCTGTTTAGTGTATTCATCTCTAGGTCTCCCTTTACTGTTTTTACCCTCCACGCTGCCCTCCAATACTAAATTGGTGATCCCTTGATGCCTCAGAACATGTCCTACCAACCGATCACTTCTTCTAGTCAAGTTGTGCCACAAACTCCTCTTCTCCCCAATCCTATTCAATACCTCCTCATTAGTTATATGATCTACCCATCTAATCTTCAGCATTCTTCCGTAGCACGACATTACGAAAACTTCTATTCTCTTCTTGTCCAAACTATTTATCGTCCATGTTTCACTTCCATACATGGCTACTCTCCATACAAATACTTTCAGAAACGACTTCCTGACACTTAAATCTATACTCGATGTTAACAAATTTCTCTTCTTCAGAAACGCTTTCCTTGCCATTGCCAGTCTACATTTTATATCCTCTCTACTTCGACCATCATCAGTTATTTTGCTCCCCAAATAGCAAAACTCCTTTACTACTTTAAGTGTCTCATTTCCTAATCTAATTCCCTCAGTATCACCCGACTTAATTCGACTTCCATTAACCTCGTTTTGCTTTTGTTGATGTTTATCTTATATCCTCCTTTCAAGACACTATCAATTCCTTTAAACTGCTCTTCTAAGTCCTTTTTTGTCTCTGACAGAATTACAATGTCATCGGCGAACCTCAAAGTTTTTATTTCTTCTCCATGGATTTTAATACCTACCCGAATTTTTCTTCTGTTCCCTTCACTGCTTGCTCAATATACAGATTGAATAACATCGGGGAGAGGCTACAACCCTGTCTCACTCCCTTCCCAACCACTGCTTCCCTTTCATGTCCTTCGACTCTTATAACTGCCATCTGGTATCGGTACAAATTGTAAATAGCCTTTCGCTCCCTGTATTTTACCGCTGCCACCTTCAGAATTTGAAGGAGTCCAGTCAACATTGTTAAAAGCTTTCTCTGAGACTACAAATGCTAGAAACGTAGGTTTGCCTTTCCTTAATGTAGCTTCTAAGATAAGTCGTACGGTCTGTATTCAATGTAAACTGTATTACTTGTTGCACTTTCTTTTGTCATTTTACCGTAAATAAATTGTGTACTTTCATGGAAAGATACAACTGCCCACAACACTCAGTCACTTCCTTTCAGCCTACATTGCTGTACTCGCATTCGGGAGAGCGACGGTTCAATCCCGCGTCCGGCCATCCTGATTTATGTTTTCCGTGATTTCCCTAAATCAATCCAGGAAAATGCCGGTATGGTTCCTCTGAAAGGGCACAGCCGACTTCCTTTCTCGTCCTTCCCTAATCCGATGAGACCCATGACCTCGCTGTCTGGTCTCCTTCCCCTAACAACCCCAACCCCTACACTGATGTAAAAAACCAAAATGTACCAGGTGGTAGCAGGGTGTGGTTGACTGTTGTGAGGGCATGTAGCTATTGTGTACAGTAAGTCTTGCTTCTTTGCTGTTGCCGTATAGCTATGAGAGATGTGCCCAGTATGAGTTGGCTATGCAAGGATGGTCTACGAAGCTGCCATCTGTGGGCACGCCCCTGCAGCTACTCGGAGACCCACTTCAGGTAGCTTTTGATGGACAGCGGGATGTAAGTACTGGCAGCGTAACAGCTGAGTTAGTTTTGGCGGGGATTGTGTGTCTTATTAAATTTCGGAAAGGATAAATCGCAATTGAAGAGGTTGCAGGCTAGAGTAGCAAGTTATGACAGTTCTTTGAGTGCTCTGAAACGTACGTGTAAGGAAAGGGAGATCAGTGTTCTAGCGTCTCCAAGCAAAGGTGGCACAAATAAAGTTAACCTTAAATGACACGTTGTCGGCGAACACGACAGTGGAATTTGCCAGGATCAGGAACGAGCGGATATGCATCTTGATATAGATGAGTGGCACAATAATTTTTCAATGTTGCCACTTATATGGGCGTACGAAGTTCATGGACTCCGCTCGGCTGGAGCGAGTCTGAGCGGTGAAACCGAACGACATCGTGGTTTGGAAAAAAACAAACAAGATAATTATTACAGAATATGGCATTACGTTACACGAGACGACATTTATTTTGGTCTTTATTATGTATGAGCAAAGCGATCACATTTTTATCTAATTTTTATCACTGATCATTCGTTTCACTTGGCCTCTGCGTAGAGGATGCTGGAAGCAGAAGCTTGCGATCGGCTCACAGAACACTGACTGCTGAGACAAGGCCCACCTCCTTCTCCCAGAACAGCCAACTTACAGCTCGTAAAACAAACGGTAAATTGATGGTTTAATGCATTGCAGCTGTGACAGAAAAGTTGATGATGAGTCACTAGAAGGACCAGGTGCAACCTCTACGCTAGTTTCTGCGCCGAACATTGTCACAGGGCACCTGCAGGAGATACAGGCGTATCAAAAAGAATCATCCGATTAAAAAAAAAAAAACCGTAACTACTATGTTATTTGAGGTATGTGTGTCAACGAAGTGCTCTTGGAAACAGTAAACTCTCGAGTTTCACTTGGTTTCCGCTAGGTAGCAGTAGTGTGCGCCCACTTCAGTTCTAGTAAAAATGATGTCGGGACGACAGAAAGCGTTTTGTGTTTGTTGTGTACATAGTTCCGCGTAGTCAGCGCGTACACAGCTTTCCCACTAGAGCGCGCCCTGCTAAGCACAACAGCGCAGGCGCAGCGATTGTACATCTTCGCACTACGAGATGGCGCTGTCTTAGAGACGGACCAAATTCTGCTTCCGCCGATCCGCTTATTAATATGTCTCGCAGCCAATGAGATTGCTGCTAACGTAGAACCTTTTCTCCTTGCGGATCACACTCGCGCAGTGATACCTGAACGCTCGAGGTATTATAACGAGTGTACAGACCTCCAATTAGTCAGTCTGCATTAGTCTGCATTTGTCTGTACCAGTCTATAGTCAAGTTTCAGTCTGCGCCAAATAAGATTATCATATTCCTGTACATAGCCATGAAGAGAAATGTATAGACACTTTGTCAAGTATCAGAGATATGTGAGAATAAGATTAACGTACCAAGACCAAAGGAACTTCAGATTGTCAATTGTAAACAGCATCCAGAATCAAGTTACGTAATATCTATGCTTTTTATTATTTTAATAAATGTGTGAAAATTAATCAAGTTTTGTTTAAAGTTGGTCACCGTCAATCTGCTACTCTAAGCGTGCAAGTGGCATTTCTATCGTCTGACCTAACAGCAGAAGATAAACACGCCACGTTAAGACCACGAGACATATTGCTGACAATCGCCTACTTCGTTAGAGCGACAAGTCAAATAATCTGATGGAGTGTGTACCGGAGGTCTTACAGTACGCACTTCACAGTGTTCTACTTTTTGCGCAATGTGGGTCAGTAATAACTGTTCAGCGTGACTTCCATTCTAGCTATGGTGTGGAACCCCAGAGAGAATTAGACGATGGCATGAACAAGTCTGAGAAACAGGTTGTTTTTGTAAAGGCAAATCGCCATGCCGTCCCCGTGTGTCTGTCACAGACTTCGAACGCATCCGCCACAGTTTCAAATGTTCAAGTGGCTCTGAGCACTATGGGACTTAACATCTGAGGTCATTAGTCTCCTAGAACTTAGAACTACTTAAACCCAACTAACCTAAGGAAATCACATATATCCACGCCCGAGGCAGGATTCGAACCTGCGACCGCAGCGGTCGCGCATTTCCAGACTGAAGCGTCTAGAACCGCTCGGCCACAGCGGCCGGCTCCACCACAGTTTCACAAGGAGTCCGCAGAAATCCGTTCGCTGTGCAGGTCGACAGCTCAAAATGCCTCCCATTTCCGTTTGGCGTGTGTTGAGTCAATGAAACCGAACAAAATTCAGCTACTGCAAACTCTTCGTAAATGTGACAAACAACAACGTGTGGAGTTCTGTAATTTCGTTCTCGGTAAGGTGGAGGTTAACAGTTTTCTTCCACGTTTAGGGTTTAGTGACGAAGCAACATTCCACTTAAATGGAATGGTAAACCTTCATAATGTAAGAATATGGGGTACCGAACAACCACACCAAGTTGTACAACATGAGAGGGACTCTCCAAAATTTAATGTGTTTTGTGCAGTTTCACACGAGAAGGTGTATCGTCCGTTTTTCTTTGCTGAGAACACTGTTACAGGAAGCACCTATCTCGATATGCTTGACAACTTTATTTTCCCGAAGTTAGAGACTGATTCGAACGACTTCATTTACTATCTGGAAGTGAGGGAATTTTTAAATCAAAGGAGTACTGAATGATGTATTGGTCGCACTGGATTAAATGATTCAGCCTTACATTACTGACCTCCAAGTTCACCAGACCTGACTGTATGTGATTATTTCTTGTAGACTCCACCGTTATCAACAACAATGAATGAACTGAGACATCGGATGACAGCAGCCGTTTAAGCAGTAACTCAAGACAAGCTCGCTGCACTTTGGGGAAAATCTGACTACCGCACTGACATAAGCCGAGCATCTCATATTGAACACCTATGAAAAAATATGAAAAAAACTTTTTGAGTTTCCCATTCATCAAAAAACAAAATTCGTTGTATACGTTTATCGGTTTCAGAAAAATAGGCGTGCCCAATCGGACTATTCTTTTTGATACACCCTGTATTAGATTTTTGTCAAATTCGGCTAGTGAATTGTTAACCTTGCCATTTTGCAGCATAATGCTTTTATTACTGTGACTGTATTAACTCTATTTTTTCTGTGAGAGGTGTTTGACGTTTCACAGAAGGAACACTCCTTACTCTATGAGTGGGTGCGTTGCCTGTAAAATTGATCATTTCTTTACTTGTAATTAAGTACACAAATATTTTGTACAAATGAGTCAATTTTTTGCTGACAAGTACACAGTTGTATGTATGGCAATTGTACCAATTGTTTTTTAGTAAGCAGAAGCTTCTCTGGAAATCTTTTGCTATGATAAGTATTGCATACATATAGATGTGCTTTTGAAAGAACCAGTTCTCAGTGTTAACGCAAGTGTAATTTTTTTTCACAGGCAAGCTGTACATGATCTGAAAAACAGGAACCAAACGCAATAGTTAAATTGAATGTTTTCCTTTCAGAACTGTTTCCTGAAAACTGCTAAGTGAAAACACTAAGAGTGAGGAAAAACTCTTCGCTACTGTTGGAAAAAATGTAATTACAAAGATTCAGTGTTTATGCTAAACTTTTAAGACACGTGTATGTTGTGAATAATACTAATTATAATGGAAATTTCTGTATTCAGGAGAAGTCTATTTTATTTTTGGAAAGGCTATGACGAACGCTGTACCAACAGGTTTCTGAAAATGTCTCACATTTTCATATTCATGTCATTAGGGTGTCATAAGTCATTCAATTCCTCACCTGATTTTATAGTTGGCAACACACATATTCATTCCAAAGCAATACAATCTGTTTTCTAAAGAATCTACAGTAATTTGGCTACTAAACACATAGTTGTCTTGTGTCATAATAAATGTACAAAAGTGTGTTCACCTATTTACTGTAGCTTTATTTATTTAAATTAACAGTTACAATTACTACTGGCCTTATTTATGATCATATGAGTGCTATCTAGAAAGATGATACATTTTGGTATTAAAAAAATGAAATATAGGAAAAACTTATGTTTTATTCATATGAAAGTGACACTTTACTGCTATTTTTTAACATATTCTCCATACAAAGTGAGGCGCTCTTCAGTGGTGAACAAGCTTTGAAATTTCACTGTCATAAAATTCTGCCACCTAAGACTTCAGCTAGTCAGTCACCCCCCCCCCCCCCCCCACCACCACCACCACCTGCAGTACCACGTCGTAATCAAAGTGCTACATTGTGAGCCAGGTCTTCATCATTGTAAACAGTATCACATAGTTCCATAATTGAGAATCAGTTTTTTTAAAATCTTCTCATTGACTTTGGCGACTAGGACATCAGTCTCAATCCTTGGTCATCCACATCACTCTTCATCATGAACATTAGTTCGGCCACTTTTAAACCTAATGCACCATTGGCGCATTTCACCTTCAGTGATTACATACAGTTTACATAGTTGCCAATAAATTCCAGTTGGTTCATGGTTTTTTGCCACAAAAAAGTTATTACTAACCACACATCACAAATCATGGGATTTTCAGCTGTGGCACACATTTAAAACTTTTATTGTGAAGTAATGGGAAGCGACATGAAATTAAACTGGTAATGGTGGATGTCAAATACTCAGACAACAATACGGCCCCTCTAGCCCCGCCCATTGTTGGTGTAGGTGAAAATGTAACCTAATTTCTGGATAGCCCTCATAATTACATAAACGTATTGCACATATTGTTTATGCTGTTAATTTTGTTGTTTTGCTAATCAAGGTCAAACTTCAATGCCATAGTATATTGCAAACAATCTCTATTGCTATTCAGAAATGTACTAGTCATATTTATTTGTCATAAAAACATGAGTTGGTTCATGTACTTCTTTTCATTTGTATTCATCTTTGCTGCTTTTGCTTCCTTATGATTAGAGATAATTGTAAAATTTGGAATATTTATTTCATTAAAGGCATTTATAAAATCAATCAGCTATGGTAAGGCTATGTTGTCTGCTGGAAAGATAAAATAGATAAAAGAAAGTGCAAATTTGGCAAATATTGAATGAAATGGAATGACTAGGTTTAGAAAAAAAAAGAATTGTAGTCACAGAATCTTATGAATTTTCTGTGCATATTATTCTGTGAGAGTATTATAAGCATTGTGGATCAGTTGAATTTCATTTATGAAGTGTTCAGCACTTCTTTCTGTGTAATTTACGATACCTATTTGCACTGGAGTTAAGTAATTCATTTAGGCAGATAAAGTATAAAAAAATCATTTAAAATTGATAGCAAATTCCAAGATAATTCATTTTGTTTCTTATTTTTCAATTTACATGACTAGGGTCTACATTGTGTTATACAAAAGAGCTCATCATGCCATTATTTCTTTTGGAATAGGGAAAATAGTTATAGGTAAAATATGGAAACATTGAGGCAATTAGAACTTGATTTCTCTTTTGTACATTCCAGTAGACACTTAATCAGGAACATCTAGTTCTCTGAAATTGTGTAAGTTTTATTTGTAAGGCTCTGAACTGAATTTATTGTTCAATACTTAATTAACTACCTCCTAAGTCCCAATTATGAAATTAGTTTTGTTGAACACATTTTATTTAGAGAAAGATAATTAAAAACCATAATGAAAACAAATCTTACAGTTCTCAAAGTTGTCACTATAAAATTTTTAATTTAATTTAAAGTACTGAAATTGTACTTTTGTGTCAATACCAAACTACGTTTGCATTCATTGTAATTACCGTTTGATGGGAAAAGTTGTGGTGCCTCTGAAAGTTTTTGTTCTTATTATTTCTCATGTTAAAGCCTAACGTAAATACAGAAGTGGAAAGCTCACAAGCGACAGTTCTTGTAAGATCTTGTACAGTCAACTGAGTACTGTATCGCAGTATCTCAGTCTGTCAATGTGTCTCAGTTCTTTTTCATTGCAATTTGTCTGCAGTTGGCAGTGCTTAATTTCTTATGTATTGTTGCTACGAATGTGAAAATATGAAAATATGAATCCTTTTCTGTTGAAATTAGGTTTGTAAGAATGTGGTAAATCGAAAAAAATATATGGATGATTCCAAAAACAGAATATCAATCTGCTTTGAGAATTACCTGCCTCTTGTAAGGAAGATAAAGCTTATTATCTGGATTCAACAAACGAGATTAGTGATCATGTGGATACTTACATTATTTCCTTCCAAAATTGAATCATTAACTGCCAAAATAGTATTATTATTACCACAAGTGCACTGCAGTTACCTGTGAATAATATTTGAATGAGTGAATATTTTGTTATTTATGAATGAGATGGACATCATAAGTGAAATATTTTAGTAATCATCCTAAATTTGGAACAGGACTTTACAGTGACCAGACTGAAGTAAAACCTCTAGATGTTGTAAAATAGAAGCCGCTTTACACTGAGTATTTCTGCTTGTCATGTAGCTGGCAAGACTTTTCGGTCCCTAAATGCAAATAACCAGGTAATTTGTTAGACTATTTAAAGGAGTATGGTTATAATTTTCTCAGCAATTTGCTTAGTATCTTGCTTCATGTCTACTGGGGTACTGCTGAAGACCTTTGCAAAAGTATACAGCACCACACTTTTAACTCTAAGCAATGAAGCATCCACACATACCAGCTGAGTTTCATGTGACTTCCCATTACTCCACAATAAAAGTTTTAAATGTGTGCCGCAATTAAAATCACACGGTTTGTGATTAGTAATAACGTGTTTGTAGTAAAAAAACCATGAACCAATTGCAATTTATTGGCAGCTGTGTAAAGCGTATGGAAACAATGTAATCACTGAAGGTGAAGTGCGCCAATGGTGCATTAGGTTTAAAGGTGGCAGAAATAATGTTCTTGATAAAGAGTGAAGTGGATGACCAAGCATTGTGACTGATGACCTGGTCACAAAAGCCAAGTGAGAAGATTAAAAAAAAAACTGATTCACAATGACGGAACTGTGCAATACTATTCACAATTGTGAGGACCTGGCTCACATTGTAGCACTCTCACGATGTGGCACTGCAGGCGGACGTGACTAACTAACTGAAGTCCAAGGCGGCAGAATTTTATGACAGTGAAATTTCAAAGTTTGCTCACCACTGTGAAAAGTGCCTCAATTTGTATGGAGACTACGTTAAAAAGTAGCAGTAAAGTGTCAATTTCAAATCAACAAAACATAATTTTTCCCAATATTTCATTTTTTAAGACCAAAATGTAATCACCTTTCTGGAAAGCCCTCTCTCTCTCTCTCTCTTTCTCTCTCTCTCTCTGTCTTTCTCTCTCTCTCTCACACACACACACACACACACACACACACACACTCCTGGAAATTGAAATAAGAACACCGTGAATTCATTGTCCCAGGAAGGGGAAACTTTATTGACACATTCCTGGGGTCAGATACATCACATGATCACACTGACAGAACCACAGGCACATAGACACAGGCAACAGAGCATGCACAATGTCGGCACTAATACAGTGTATATCCACCTTTCGCAGCAATGCAGGCTGCTATTCTCCCATGGAGACGATCGTAGAGATGCTGGATGTAGTCCTGTGGAACGGCTTGCCATGCCATTTCCACCTGGCGCCTCAGTTGGACCAGCGTTCGTGCTGGACGTGCAGACCGCGTGAGACGACGCTTCATCCAGTCCCAAACATGCTCAATGGGGTACAGATCCGGAGATCTTGCTGGCCAGGGTAGTTGACTTACACCTTCTAGAGCACGTTGGGTGGCACGGGATACATGCGGACGTGCATTGTCCTGTTGGAACAGCAAGTTCCCTTGCCAGTCTAGGAATGGTAGAACGATGGGTTCGATGACGGTTTGGATGTACCGTGCACTATTCAGTGTCCCCTCGACGATCACCAGTGGTGTACGGCCAGTGTAGGAGATCGCTCCCCACACCATGATGCCGGGTGTTGGCCCTGTGTGCCTCAGTCGTATGCAGTCCTGATTGTGGCGCTCACCTGCACGGCGCCAAACACGCATACGACCATCATTGGCACCAAGGCAGAAGCGACTCTCATCGCTGAAGACGACACGTCTCCATTCGTCCCTCCATTCACGCCTGTCGCGATACCACTGGAGGCGGGCTGCACGATGTTGGGGCGTGAGCGGAAGACGGCCTAACGGTGTGCGGGACCGTAGCCCAGCTTCATGGAGACGGTTGCGAATGGTCCTCGCCTATACCCCAAGAGCAACAGTGTCCCTAATTTTCTGGGAAGTGGCGGTGCGGTCCCCTACGGCACTACGTAGGATCCTACGGTCTTGTCGTGCATCCGTGCGTCGCTGCCGTCCGGTCCCAAGTCAACGGGCACGTGCACCTTCCGCCGACCACTGGCGACAACATCGATGTACTGTGGAGACCTCACGCCCCACGTCTTGAGCAATTCGGCGGTACGTCCACCCGGCCTCCCGCATGCCCACTATACGCCCTCGCTCAAAGTCCGTCAACTGCACATACGGTTCACGTCCACGCTGTCGCGGCATGCTACCAGTGTTGAAGACTGCGATGGAGCTCCGTATGCCACGGCAAACTGGCCGACACTGACGGCGGCGGTGCACAAATGCTGCGCAGCTAGCGCCATTCGACGGCCAACACCGCGGTTCCTGGTGTGTCCGCTGTGCCGTGCGTGTGATCATTGCTTGTACAGCCCTCTTGCAGTGTCCGGAGCAAGTATGGTGGGTCTGACACACCGATGTCAGGGTGTTCTTTTTTCCATTTCCAGGAGTGTATATATATATATATATATATATATATATATATATATATATATATATATATATATATATATATGTGTGTGTGTGTGTGTTATATTAACAATCAATATGCTCGACACTGCATATGGATCAACACTATGTGTTGTCTTGACACAGGATAGAGGGAAGACAAGCGGGTTAAGGTCAATCTGTAATTTCCGAGTGGTGAGGCGCAAATGCAGGAAGACAAGTGCGCAGTGAAGGCAGGTTGCTGACTTGGATTAGCGCTAAACACTAGCGCAGGGCACCTACGAGCGATGCAGATTCTGCGACTTGACTGGACACATCCAGCAGGAGACTCGTGGAATTCAGGAGCCTGATTAAGACTATTTATTTGCTATCAGACTAATTTCTACGCTGAAGGCAAATTCTAAACATTAGAAAAAGCAAAGGAGGCAATTGGTAGCACAACAGAAGTCACTGTCTGAAGTCACGGGTTCAGGTGCTATCAGAAGTAGCGAAAGCTAGCAGCACGTTGAGTACACACTTGAGAACAGCACTCCAAGTGAGGAAAACAGACGTCGGAGCTTACCGACGCTGACTACGGCTCCCCAGCAGTCTGACTGAGAACTCTCCTCTGAACACAAAAAACATGGTGTTTTGAGAGTGGTGGCGGCGCACCATTTCCCACTTCCCACAGTCGACCCAGCAATCCACTGGCACTTGACAAGCTTCGGCCAATCTGGTGAGTCGTTCTGCACCTTCAGGGAGCCTCTGGTCAACAATGTTTAGGTTCCTCCCCTACTCCTACCCGGTAGGTAGGGATGATTCTAGATTCCACATTAACATATTCCAAGTTTCGTATCAACAGCGTTCAGCTGAAAGCTAAACGTCACTGCCACTCCTATTATTACCAGTCTGTGAGCGTGTGGGTTGCTATTCTGTCACTCTGCTTAACGGATTAATCTGAGATGTACCCTTTACCCTGTGGCACGTGCAAGATGCAATTTCCACCCCCACACCACTACAGAAGTCAGACAGACGCTCCTAACGTTCTAAAGAGAAATGCCTGAAAAACTTTCAGCAATAAATATCTTCTGAAGTCGTCCACTGTAAGGAAATGACACAAAAATTCACAAAATTTCTTACGTAACAATTGGGATACTTGGATACTGGAGTGGTGCTAGTTAGTGTAAGAAAAACATGAAACTAACAAAATTATTATTTATTTTGCTAAAATTCTGAGAAATCACAATGGCACTTTTAATTATGAACTGAACAAGTTATTTCCGGGTTCTTTTCGGAATGTGAGGTTACCTTTCAAGAATAGGATTCGCTAATGAATTTTCTATATTGTTATTGACTTGGCAGAATGGCTGAGAGCTGTGCCTACTCACCTTGAACAATTATCCAATAGAATGTTGCTAGGTAAGGTCGAGGCTGTCACGTGCGAAATGGAGTGAAGTGTACTGTTGTGGAGGAAATATGGGGCTCGCAAGAGGTGTAGCCCACAATACCGTAAGCTGCAATGACTGCTGTCTGCACTGCTCACTGCTGACAAATAAGATAACTCTCGTACTATCTGGATTGACCTTCACCAATCAAACTCTCCCTACGCCTTGATGAAGTCAAGGACAGCTATTCGCTCCTAGTCTAACTACTGGCGTGGTACACCGTTCAGATAACCAGTCCACCGCAGTGCCATTCAAAAATTCGCTCGCAGGCGTTTGACTATAACTCCGTTCACACCGCACAGTAAGTGTGGCAGCAACAATAGTGAACAACACTTAATCGCAAGGATTCAATATAGAGTCGCACTCCGATTCGCTCTCGGCGGAGGTGCTCTCTCAGTGAAGTACTGAGGAGAGACTTGTTCCTCGCTCTTTGAGTACACGTACGAGCGCACACGCTCTCGTTATGTGTTCTCGTTCCAACAGCAACAATGGAATGGGCCCTCTCCACGCCAGACATGAAGGGGTATATCTTTCGGTCTCTTCCATTACTCCTTCAGCTCAAGGCATCAGGAATTTTGTCTGCCAATCAGCATTGCTCTTCTAAAATGGGAGAATGACGTTTCGTTTAAGGCGACCAGTCTGTAAATCTGTAGCATCGGCGTTTGGCGTTTGCTGTCTGCCTGTGAAAATCTCTGAAACTGCATGCTATATTTGTAAATAATGCGTAGGCGGGGCGCTCCCACACAATGTAGCGGAATTTGCTTTTAAGCCGAACACGGGGTCGTTCCCCCTTTCACTCGGGCAAACGCTATCTGCTCTATGGGCGGTCACTGGCCGACATAGATACGCTGAGTCGTCCTCTGAGGGGACCAGCCCCCCGGCGTGTGGTTTGCGTCTCCCGAACTAAAAGCCCCTGCGACCGTCGTGTCTTGAATGTGTGTGTGTGTATGCCAGCATCGAGTATTTCAATCTCGGTGCGCATTTGCGATTTATTAGTTATTTGCATATCGTTTACATGAAGTCATAGAACATTGACTTTATCTTATCGAGTTTGGGTTCGAATGAAGCGTCTTGATGTGCGGAATATGATTATGAGGACGGAATATGTAAGCAATGGAGGTCAGGAGACCACGACGTCTTACAGCAGCAGCAAGTGATTTACGTCACTTGGCCCCACCCTATGTCCTTCTGTGGGTGGGGACTGTTGTGGTATCACTCTAACCTGTGCTAACCCACTGACGTCACAGTTCTCAGGAGCAAGTATGAAGCTTGCCGCCTCTGCTAAGACGTATTTTCGTAGCCATTTTCTACAGCGACGCCTTACGATAGCGTCTGGGCGGTGGATGGAGTTACCAATTAATTCTCTGAAGTGAAACTTCTCCCCTGGGACAGCTGCACAGAACGTCAGCAGTTTGCGTAACTCTAGTATTACTATTTATCTCCGGTAGCCTAAGCGTTACCACTTTTGCCTGTTCTCTGCATTGTGTCTCTGATTTCCTACCTTGGAGTGTCCTTAATGTCTCCAAATAGCGTTACAATGTAGTCAGTATATGACAATTATATTTACTAGGAAAATATTTGAAAATAGTTATAAGAGTCTAGGCACATTTATTGAGAGGTGTACGGTTTCGATTATTACATGATCATCTTCAGACCTACTTACAGTCACTAAGCTGTTCCTGCTCCATACACAGTCATTGTCCATCAAAATGGCTAGGTTGAAGATGAGCATGTAATGACCGTAAGTGGTCACCCTGCATAAATGCGCCTTGTGAGCTGGCGTGTTGCAACACCGGGACTCTGCCTGGCCGACAATGGTGTGTGAAGCCACGCGACGGACTTGGATCTACACTGTTCTCGATTTCCAAGCGGCATTAATTATACAGTACTGTTTCCCAGAAAGGAGGGCAGCACGGGCTTGTGAATGTTGGTAATCTTGTGTAACGAATGTGGACTGGTTGCCGACGAGAGAAGGTTGCATAGTGAGAAATTCGTGAACTTTTTACTTCCCGTGTTGTCGAAGATTGTTAACGAGGCCATTCTAATTGTCGCCATGTAAGCCACCTGTAGTCGCCGGAATAACAGTTGATTCACATTCAATATCGAGTGGATAAGTTGCTAAAGCAAAAATTAATATTGCAGTTCGGCTGTTCTGATAGATTTTCTTCCGGGTCAAGTTAATAAAGGTTATGTGTACGAACTGGATATACGTGCTTTCCCGGATTTGTACTCTTAATTCCATAGAATTAATAGTGTAGATTTTAAGCTTATGTTTAAATGTGTGTTTTATCTGTTGCAGTAATGCTGTTTCCTGCCCCGTAATTACTGTTGTTTTGAGGGTTTTTCTGGTCGGCCATTCAACCGCAGTTAATGTAATGTTACTATAAATGCTACTGGCATGAGTTAGTCCACCGTAAATTTTGTATTTGTCGCTAGTAAGCATAAGCAGTCTGAATTTTGAACGTCCTTGCAACTGAAATAAAATTAATTTTACTATTTACCCTTGTAAATGTAAGGCATTTAACTTTCAGTTAGCTGAAACTTGGCATTTCTCCAGTTTTTGTATTTTTGTTTTATTTCTTATGCTTATAACATATTTTATTAACGCAGTAAGTTGACTTCTATGCAGTAAGAGTAATCTCGGATTTCAGCGAAATTGCCTGACATGTACATTTCTTTTAAAATAGTATTCCTGGCGAAATTGTAATTCGGTTGTAGTGCTTTCCCGTAATTAAGTGCCTTCAGCTAATCTGTCCTGTGGTTCCTTTTAATCTGCTTGCGTCCTTGTTAATTTCTGTTGTTGTTATGGATGCACTTTAACTAACAAATTTATTAGTGTATTATTCTCTAAATGCAATAAAGTCGCCGTGTGTGCAACCTTGCCAAATAGTGATTGTACACAAATTGTAATGTCTTCCAGTTCCCAATCGCTTTCTGATAAATCAGTTATCCAATTTTTATTTTTCTTCAGTAATTTTAAAACGGTATCTGTTGCTACTTCCATTAAAATTCTTTGTAGCTGTGTGTTACGCAATTATCAATAAACTCCTATGCAATATTCCTGACAAGTTTATCCCTGGTAGTTTACACCTCATTTCGCCCGCCTCCCCCCCCCCCCCCCCCCACCCCAATTATCAGCAACAGTGAACGATTAATCGAGCTATTTTGGTGAGGGGTATGTACAATTACACATGAAATCTGTGGGTAAATCAGTATCGCATTCTTAGTGAGTACCATCGGCTGGCGGGGAGCTGTATTATTACTTGAACAGTTATCAAAGTTACCGTGAATTGTTATAGCGTGAAAGTATAATTTGGAAAAGCAATACTGCAACTGCAAGCATCTGAGTTAAAATGCAGCTGAAGTGAACTGCGAATGTGGGCATGATTGGGTCTAACCATTGTAGAAAGCGCTTCACGTACAAAATAAATGGTATGAACTGTTATCCTTTCAAACTTTTCACTTTAATCCAATAACTGGATATATAATTCCGTTAAACTTAAAAGCCACGGCTCACTCCACCCACTCCCTATTTCTCTTAGTGCCACTGTCTGGTCACACCTCCCAACAAATGCGATCTGTAACATGAGAATTCATTCAGGTAATGTAAATGTGGTAAAGAAACTGCCTATACTGGCTTACGAATGAATTTCCATGTAGAAATAAGAATTCGCGAAGTTGGTGGTTTTATTTTCATGGATTTTGCAATTTTGAAGGCACAGGGACACTATTTTCCCTTATCGTAGTGGGTTCATATTGCATACAGCTCATTTTTACTTGGGATGGAACGAAACTGAGCGGAAGCTCGAGAGATTTATAAAAAAATTAAAAAGTGCCAAATAAGAGGACCATTTGGGTCTAATCAAATGTAAATTACATGAAATGTTACCAATTACATTTCTTGTAATTAACTCACTTCACGACGCACAGAGCTTCACACTCGTCTGATGTTACTGCATTTCTACGATGACGTGTATACATGTCGGACGATTTTAAAGTTTGGCTTGTTCCGAAGCAAAATCTTTCGCGTTGCTACTTGAAAATGGCCCTAAGGCCGAAACTGCAATAGTGAAATAAATAATTTCTACAGTCAACGGTGAATATGATGTCCTTTAAAAGTTTGCGTTCTTTTCGTTGTTTTTAATTTCTGAATTTGGGCAACTGCGGACGGCAAATAACGTAAGACTTGAAACTTCCTGGCAGATTAAAACTACGTGCCGAACCGAAACTCGAAATCGGGACCTTTGCCTTTTGCGGGCAAGTGCTCTACCGCTGAGGACGAATCGTGAGTCGTGTGCTTGGGTAATTCAATCTGTAGAGTACTTGCCCGCGAAAGTCAGAGGGCCAGAGTTCGAGTTTCGTTCTGGCACACAGTTATCATCTGCCAGAAAGTTTCATATCAGAGCACACACCGCTGCAGAGTGAAAATTTCATTCTGGAAACGTATGATTTCTTTGCTTATCTTCTCCTCCTGAACGTTTTCATTCTTTTGCTTCTTTCTCTTCTGTCCTCCGCGGAAATAATCCGTTTGCGCCTCCAATTTGGTGGTTTCTCTTGAAATGATTTTATGCTATTAATTCTGCTTCCGAATTTTCTTCTATTGTGGTGTAATTCCAATGACCACTGCATCCATCTTCACCTCATCTACCATTTTAGATGTGGCTTTTAACCGCACCACGTAGTTGAAGATCCTTTGGACAGTCAGCATTTCTACATCTACATCTACATGACTACTCTGCAATTCACATTTAAGTGCTTGACAGAGGGTTCGTCGAACCACAATCATACTATCTCTCTACCATTCCACTCCCGAACAGCGCGCGGGAAAAACGAACACCTAAACCTTTCTGTTCGAGCTCTGATTTCTCTTACTTTATTTTGGTGATCATTCCTAGCTATGTAGGTTGGGCTCAACAAAATATTTTCGCATTCAGAAGAGAAAGTTGGTGACTGAAATTTCGTAAATAGATCTCAGCACGACGAAAAAGTCTTTGCTGTAATGACTTCCATCCCAATTCGCGTATCATATCTGCCACACTCTCTCCCCTACTACGTGATAATACAAAACGAGGTACCCTTTTTTGCACCCTTTCGATGTCCTCCGTCAATGCCACCTGGTAAGGATCCCACACCGCGCAGCAATATTTTAACAGAGGACGAACGAATGTAGTGTAGGCTGTCTCTTTAGTGGACTTGTTGCATCTTCTAAGTGTCCTGCCAATGAAACGCAACCTTTGACTCGCCTTCCCCACAATATTATCTATGTGGTCTTTCAAACTGAAGTTGTTCGTAATTTTAACACCCAGGTACTTAGTTGAACTGACAGCCTTGAGAATTGTACTATTTATCGAGTAATCGAATTCCAACGGATTTCTTTTGGAACTCATGTGGATTACCTCACACTTTTCGTTATTTAGCGTCAACTTCCACCTGCCACACCATACAGAAATATTTTCTAAATCGGTTTGCAACTGATACTGGTTTTCGGATGACCTTACTAGACGGTAAATTACAGCATCATCTGCGAACAACCTAAGAGAACTGCTCGTCAATCCTTAGTAGGTGTGCGTAAAATTTGAACCACTGCTTCCTCATATCGTTCGTGATATTTTCGGTGTACCTGTTTGTTGTGCTGCCGTCAAGGAATAAACGACTTAAGCGTGTTCGTCGTCACAAAAACGATGTCTGGTCTCCTTCGACAAACCAACCAACCAACCACAAAAACGCAAACGAACTTCTCCTTCTCCACCGCAACACGAGCCTCACGCAAGCCTGCGCACCCGAGAGCAGCTCACAAAACTACATTGGACTGCTCCTCCTCCAAACTCTCGCGCCTTTCCACTTCCATCTGTTCGGTCCAACGAGGGATTCACTCCGCGGAAACCAGTACGTAGACGACGGGGAGGTTATTGACGTAGCAATACTCTATTGGACGTCGTCCAATAGAGTGGTACCAATGCGGCATACAGGCCCTCATAGCAAGGTGGCGTAAGGCCGTCGCAATAAAGAGAGATTATGTTGAAGAACAGTTTAGGACTTAGTAAATGGAACGATCGAGCTTGGAGATAGAAAGTTTTGGTTCAGCTACGTACTGAGCAAGATAGCTAGGAGTGAATAGACGAGCGCAGCCTTGCAGCACCACGAGGTCGGCCGACGTCCACACTACGACGACGCTCTGCCACGCTGTATTCGGTGACATTGCACCCGCTCCGGCCACTGATGTGTTGCATTAAGTATGGAACGTCCCTCGCAAATTTCTTAGTGCTATGAAAATGTGCTACATAGATAGTCAGGCAGCAGTTACAGTTGACGGTAAATTGAGTTCATGGTTCAGAATAGTTTCAGGGGTAAGACAAGGCTGCAACCTGTCTCCACTGTTGTTCATATTATTTATGGATCATATGTTGAAAGAGACCTTTGGAGATAAGAGAACCACTTGTATGAACAACAAGAGCTCAGATGGAAACACAGTTCTAAGCAAAGAAGGGAAAGCAGAAAGGTGGAAGGAGTATATAGAGGGTCTATACAAGGGCGGTGTACTTGAGGACAATATTATGGAAATGGAAGAGGATGTAGATGAAGATGAAATGGGAGATACGATACTGCGTGAAGAGTTTGACAGAGCACTGAAAGACTTGAGTCAAAACAAGGCCCCCGGAGTAGACAACATTCCATTGGAACTACTGACGGCCTTGGGAGAGCCAGTCCTGACATCTGGTGAGCAAGATGTGTGAAACAGGCGAAATACCCTCAGACTTTAAGAAGAATATAATAATTCCGATCCCAAAGAAAGCAGGTGTTGACAGATGTGAAAATTACCGAACAATCAGTTTAATAAGCCACAGCTGCAAAATACTAACGCGAATTGTTTACAGACGAATGGAAAAACTAGTAGAAGCCGACCTCGGGGAAGATCAGTTTGGATTCCGTAGAAATAGTGGAACACGTGAGGCAATACTGACCTTACGACTTATCTTAGAAGAAAGATTAAGGAAAGGCAAACCTACGTTTCTAGCATTTGTAGACTTGGAGAAAGCTTTTGACGATGTTGACTGGAATACTCTCTTTCAAATTCTGAAGGTGGCAGGCGTAAAATACAGGGAGCGAAAGGCTATTTACAATTTGTACAGAAACCAGATGGCAGTTATAAGAGTCGAGGGACATGAAAGGGAAGCAGTGGTTGGGAAGGGAATAAGACAGGGTTGTAGCCTCTCCCCGATGTTATTCAATCTGTATATTGAACAAGCAGTAAAGGAAACAAAAGAAAAATTCGGATTAGGTATTAAAATCCATGGGGAAGAAATAAAAACGTTAAGGTTCGCCGATGATATTGTAATTCTGTCAGAGACAGTAAAGGACTTGGAAGAGCAGTTGAACGGAATGGACAGTGTCTTGAAAGGATGATGTAAGGTGAACATCAACAAAAGCAAAACGAGGATAACGGAATGTAGTCGAATTAAGTCGGGTGATGCTGATGGAATTAGATTAGGAAAAGAGACATTTAAAGTAGTAAAGGAGTTTTGCTATTTGGGGAGCAAAATAACTGATGATGGTTGAAGTAGGATATAAAATGTAGACTGGCAATGCCAAGGAAAGCGTTTCTGAAGAAGAGAAAATTGTTAACATCGAGTATAGATTTAAGTGTCAGGAAGTCATTTCTGAAAGTATTTGTATGGAGTGTAGCCATGTATGGAAGTGAAACATGGGCGATAAATAGTTTAGAGAAGAAGAGAATAGAAGGTTTCGAAATGTGGTGCTACAGAAGAATGCTGAAGATTAGATGGGTAGATCACATAACTAATGAGGAAGTATTGAATAGGATTGGGGAGAAGAGAAGTTTGTGGCACAACTTGACCAGAAGAAGGGATCGGTAGGTAGGACATGTTCTGAGGCATCAAGGGATCATCAATTTAGTATTGGAGGGCAGCGTGGAGGGTAAAAATCGTAGAGGGAGACCAAGAGATGAATACACTAAGCAGATTCAAAAGGATGTAGGTTGCAGTAGGTACTGGTAGATGAAGAAGCTTGCACAGGATAGAGTAGCATGGAGAGCTGCATCAAACCAGTCTCAGCACTGAAGACCAGAGGAACAACAACATGTTGATAACAGTAGACTGGCTAGGTGAGATTAAGATATGTGAACACAAAATAGTGTCTCGCATATGCGGATGACTTAGTTGTGATGGCAGATTCGATTGAAAGTTTGCAAAGTAATATTTCCGAGCTAGATCAGAAATGTAAGGACTATGGTATGAAGATTAGCATCTCCAAAATGAAAGTAATGTCAGTGCCAAAGAGATATAAATGGATTGAGTGCCAAATACGAGGAACAAAGTTAGAACATGTGGACGGTTTCAAGTACTTAGGATGCATATTCTCACAGGATGGCAACATAGTGAAAGAACTGAAAGCGGCGGGCCGCGGTGGTCTAGCGGTTCTAGGCGCTCAGTTCGGAACCGCGCGACTGCTACGGTCGCAGGTTCGAATCCCGCCTCGGGCATGGATGTATGTGATGTCCTTAGGTTAGTTAGGTTTAAGTAGTTCTAAGTTCTAGGGGATTGATGACCACAGATGTCGAGTCCCATACTGCTCAGAGCCATTTGAACCATTTGAACTGAAAGCGAGGTGTAGCAAAGCTTTTGCAGTGAGCGCTCGGCTACGATCTACCCTCTTCTGCAAGAAGGAAGTCAGTACCAAGACTAAGTTATCTGTGCACCGTTAAATCTTTCGACCAACTTTGTTGTATGGGAGCGAAAGCTGGGTGGATTCAGGTTACCTTATCAATAAGGTTGAGGTTACGGATATGAAAGTAGCTAGGATGATTGCAGGTACTAGTAGATGGGATCAATGGCAGGAGGGTATCCACAATGAGGAAATCAAACGGAATGTATAGATGTAGCAGTCAGGGCGAACAGACTTAGATGGTGGGGTCATGTTACACGCATGGCAGAAGTAAGGTTACCCAAGAGACTCATGGGTTCAGCAGTAGAGGGTAGGAGGAGTCGGGGTAGGCCAAGGAGAAGGTACCTGGATTCGCTTAAGAATGATTTTGAATAGGCTTAACATCAGAAGAGGCACCAATGTTAGCACGGAATAGGGGATCATGGAGGAATTTTATAAGGGGGACTACGCTCCAGACTGAAAGATGAAAGGCATAATCAGTCTTAAATGATGATGATGATGGTGATGATGATGAAAATATTTTTAAGGTTTAAAACAAAAAACGTGGGACGCAAGCAACAGGTAAAGGTATGGAAGTGAACTATTAGTGCATTAAGTAGTAAGTAGTGTAATATTGAAGAGGTGAACTAAAAATTAAACACCGCCAGAACAGGCGATGAAGGCCCAACGGTACCGACCGGCCGCCGTGTCATCCTCAGACTACAGGCGTCACCGGATGCGGATATGGAGGGGCATGTGGTCGGCACACCGCTCTCCCGGCTGTATGCCAGTTTCCGAGACCGGAGCCACTGCTTCTCAATCAAGCAGCTCCTCAGTTTGCCTCACAAGGGCTGAGTGCACCCTGTTTGCCAACAGCGCTCGGCAGACCGGATGGTCACCCATCCAAGTCCTAGCCGAGTCCGACAGCTCTTAACTTCGGTGATCTGAAGGGAACCGGTGTTACCACTGCCGTTTGCCAAAGAGGTGAACTATTCATACATAAATTAGCCCTACGTATTGTCATGCAGCTGGCAAGACTTTTCAGTCCTTAAATGCAAATATCCAGGTAATTTGTAGGATTATTTAAAAGAGTATGGTTATAATTTTCTTAGTAATTTGTAGGGATGCTTAGTATCTTGCTTCATGTCTACTGGGATAGTGCTGAAGACCTTTGCAAAAGTATACAGTACCACACTTTTAACTCTAAGCAATGAAGTATCCACATATACCAGTTGAGTTTCATGTGACTTCCCATTACTCCACAATAAAAGTTTTAAATGTGTGCCGCAATTGAAAATCACACGATTTGTGATTTGTGACTAGTAATAACGTTTTTGCAGTAAAAAAAAACAAAACATGAACCAATTGCAATTTACTGGCAGCTGTGTAAAGTGTATGGAAACAATGTAATCACTGAAGGTGAAGTGTGCCAATGGCGCATTAGGTTTAAAGGTGGCAGAAATAATGTTCATGATGAAGAGTGACGTGATGACCAAGCATTGAGACTGATGACCACCCACTTACGCTAAATGAAAATAAGTGCAACAGAGCCGTCCCATAGCATTAAGGCCCATGCCAGGGCAACACGTCTTTCTGGGGAGTGAGTGACATCCCTTTTGTAAACAATGTGAGTCACCACTCTCTTGGGAGGGGGAAGGAATGTACAGGGTGGCAGCCACTCAAGGAATATTGTAGGCATTTGGTTTAAAAAGTTTTGTTTGAAAGACCCCAGTCAAATCTTTACAAGTTTCCTCCCAGAGGAACTTCAGCTGTGCCCAAGTGACACAAGTTGCCTGCCTGCCAGAACCGCGGCAGTTCTGTCCAGTTAAAGCTGCTGTTAAGAGACGCCTTGAGCCCTCTGCTGAAACTGCTAGAGAATTCAACTCATCGGTTTTAGCCAGTAGTGTGCGTGGGAAACAGACCACGTGTGTGGACTCTGGAGGGCTCTGCTGTGCAGAACGCAGCTGCTTCTCTCTCTCGTGATCTGGACCTCGAGTACAGCAGATGTCTTTCTTGTTCAGCCTCCAAGACTGGACTACACTTGGTAACTTACTCCCCAGGCGTGACCCTTTGTTCTGTATATTGAAATATGCTCTCTTAATTTCATTTAATTTCCTGTCCTGACATTTAACGGCAGCCCTGGATGCGCATCAACACCTGTACATTGTCATCGGCAACCACATCCAAAACCCACCTACTTCTAACTGCGCATGTACAGATTATCTAGTTTCTCGTAAGGCTATTACACGACCTCGTTAAAACGCAGCGGGGAGTTAATAACGGCGGCTTTGTCGCCTTGAAGGCATTCTTAACTAATATCAACTCACTACATCTAATCTAAAAGATAGCAAACAATCACGACCGCTACAACGCGCGTTTAAAGCAAACCCTTGCTTGTATCCCCCTAGTCGCGCTACTATCGCCATCTTATGCGACTGGTGCGAAATTGGAATAGACTTCATATGTCAGATGTAGGAAAATGCCTACTACTTTCGTTTATGTCTCTCGACTCCTTCTTGGAGTTGCAATATTCATTTCCATTAGTGTATTTATTACATTTTTATCCAATTAAAAAAAAAACTGTTTATTAAAAATTCGTTTTTATAACAATAATTGTGTTCTGATTTTTAGTTTCGTGGATGTGAAACTTTTCAGTCGATGTAAAACCTTTTGGTGAGATTACAACACAGACATGTAGTAAATTTCAGGTTTATTTTAGTTTCTGTCCATCTGACTCAACCACTGGCGTATATCTAGTGAAAAGACTGTGAGGGTAAAAGTTAGAGAAATTTGAGCTAACACAGGGGCTTACAAGCAACTGTTCTTCCCGCAAACGGTTTGCTTTTGAAACATGAAAAGGGGGAAATGGAAGTGATACACAAAGCACCATCCGCCACATACCAGAGAAGAGCGCAAATTAATATTCCACTGTCAACGAGTTCTAACCTATGATTAAAATTTCAAGTCGCTAGCTAGTCGGAAAGTTAGTTTAAAATCCATTGCAGAATTTGTCCCCACTTTCTATGTTCAGCTGTGCCAATCTGCTTGCATACTGCCTGGAACACATTCCGATACTACCTGCACAACACGTTAGTTCTGCAGGTAGCCAAAATGTCAGGCGTTACCAATCCTTTTAAACCCCATCAGATGGTCATAGTATGAAGGCTTTCACGACCGGATGACATATTTTCTGGTAAACCTTCCAGGATCAGATGGGCCAAAAAGAGAGTTAATATTGCCTTATGGAATTGTGAGCTATGCTTAAAAATTCAGATCTCTAGCCCATTGAGAAATTATCTTAAATGCCATTGGGGCTCGTGAGGCACACACATGGATGTAGGTGGAACTCCGTGGAGAGTGACAGTGACACAGTTTGTGCACTGCCTGTGCGAGATTATACTGTTGACGAGTTCTAACCTATGATTAAAATTTAAAGTCGCTAACTCATCGGGAAGTTAGTTTAAAATCCATTGCAGAATTTGTGCCCACTTTCTATGTTCAGCTGTGCCGATCTGCTTGCATACTGCCTGGAACACATTCCGATACTACCCGCACGTTCTGGAGGTAGCCGAAATATCAGGCGTTACCAATCCTTTCAAACCCCATCAGATGGGCCAGAAAAAGAGTTAATATCGCCTTATGGAGTTGTGAGCTATGCTTAAAAATTCATTATATTCGAACTGAGAATATCTTCGAGAATCCTGCAACAAACTGATGTTAAAACAAACTGATGTTAACGATATTGGTCTGTAATTTTGAGGATCCGTCCTTATACCCTTCTTATATACAGGCGTCACCTGCACTTTTTTCCAATCGCTCGGGACTTTATGTTGGGCAAGAGATTCGCGGTAAATGCAAACTATGTAAGGAGTCAATGCAGTAGAGTACTCTCTGTAAAACCGAATTGGAATCCCATCAGGACCTGGCGATTTATTTATTTTCAGCACATTCAGCTGCTTCACAACCCCAGGGATGTCTCTCACTACATCCCCCATACGGGAATCTGTACAAGACTCAAACGGCAGTATGTTTGTATGATCCTCCTGCGTGAAATGCTAAGTTTCTCAAATGCTAAATTTAAAATTTCAGCTTTCGTTTTGCTGTCTTCCGTTGCCAGGCCAGACTGATCGGTGAGTGACTGGATGGAAGCCTTCAACCCACTTTCCTTGGGTTTTCAGCTAGATCTTTTGCTAAGGTATGACGGTGGTAGTGGTCGTATGCTTCACGCATCACTCTTTTTACAGCAGCATGAATCTCTACTAACTTTTGCCTGTCCTCATTCTCTTGATCTTTCTTGTACTGTGAGTGCCACTGTCTTTGCTTCCTGAGAATTCTCCGGATTGCGCTGTTAAATCACGGTGGGTCTTTTCTGTCCGTAACCCTCTTTTTGGCACATAATTCTCCAATGCGTGATTTACAATGTGTTTAAAATTTGCCCATAATTCTTCCACATCCATCATACCGGAAGTAAATGAAGTCGATTCATTTACTAAGTGGGATGATAACAACTGCTTATCTGCTATTTCTAGTAAGAATACTCTCCTAGTCTTCTTGACCGAATTTTTAACTTACGTAACCATAGTCGTAATTACAACATCATGATCACTAATCCCTGTCTCAACACCGACACCACTGTCGACGAGTCCTAACCTCTGATTACAATTTCAAGTTGCTAGCTCGTTGGGAAGTTAGTTTAAAATCCAATGCAGAATTTGTACCCATCTGCTAGCATACTGCCTGGAACACATTCCGATACTACCTGCACAACAAGTCAGTTCTGCAGGTAGCCGAAATATCAGGCGTTACCAGTCCTTTTAAACCCCATCAGATGGGCCAGAAAGAGAGTTAATATCGCCTTATGGAGTTGTGAGCTATACTTAAAAATTCAGATCTCTAGTGCATTGAGAAGTTACCTTAAATTCAATTGCAAAATTCATACTGAACATCAGGATCACCAATTTAGTATTGGAGGGCAGCGTGGAGGGTAAAAATCGTAGGGGGAGACCAAGAGATGAATACACTAAGCAGATTCAGAAGGATGTAGGTTGCAGTAGGTACTGGGAGATGAAAAAGCTTGCACAGGATAGAGTAGCATGGAGAGCTGCATCAAACCAGTCTCAGGACTGAAGACCACAACAACAACAACAACATACTGAACATCAGAGAGACGAGAAAGCGACCTAACAAGAATGCGGTAAAACATCATAGGGCACAGACGCCATTGGGGCTCGCGAGGCAGACATGTAGATGTAGGTGGAACTCCGTGGAGAGTGACAGCGACGCAGTTTGCGCGCAGCCCGTGTGACATTACACGGGAGGCAATATCGTACAGCCCGTAGTCCGGAGCACTCGGTAGCCAGAAGAGTTCAACTGCGCGTCTGGCGTAACGGCCGGGGGTGTGGGAGGGGAGCACCGCGGGGCTGTTCGCGGTAACAAGCCGGGCAGACTGACGCGCGGCCCAACAGCTGCGCGGGGAGGACCCGTCGACGATAAAGCTATCTGCGCCGCGCCGCGCCTCGTAAAGGCAAACTGCCCGCCCCTTCCTGCCCCCGCGGGGGCGGTCCGCTGCCGCCTCTGCCGCCCCCCGCAGGCCCTTTAGGGCGGGCGTTCCGTTCGCTCGCCTGGCCAGATGCGGCCTCGCAAGTTAGTGTCGGCTGCGGCCGTAACGTCGTTGAGTGTCTAGGGCCGGTCGCGCGGATGGCGTCGTAGACTAGAAGCTCCCGCGCCGTTACAAAATTGTCGCCTTCACCGGGAAAGCTGGCGACCAGTCAACACTTAGTGCATCTAGCGATTCAGATACGAGAGTCGCTTGACACGGATAGGGAAGCTGACACTACCTGAGGAAATACGTACATCCTATCTGATGTCAGCTATACTACAGAGCCTTTATTACTGAAAGAAACGGAAACTAGGATGAGGATATCAGTAGACTAATTTTTAGTCAAGGACACACAATGTCCAGCCACATTAATGTGTTCAGCAGTCATTGTAAGTTCATGAACTAGGTGCCCATTGCAGAGGCCCGTAAGCAGCAGCTTCTGCTGAACGGTCGTCGAGGAGACACTGATGGTAGCCCCTAGTTTCATCTGCGTGCTCAGTTGCACGTCTAATCGCCAGTACATATGTCCGTCGTTCATCCGTATGGCCTGTGGTGGACCACTATTGCCTCGACGCCGGCTTGTGACAGTTCCTTTTTGCCATGGAAGGTATACTTTAACCACAGCTGCAAGAGAACAGTTCACAAACTTATCCGTTTTGGAAATGCTTCCATCCTTCTCCTGAAAGCCAATTATCGTGCCCTATTGCACATCACATAAATCGCTCCGCTTCCGCGTTACGATGACTACACTGATTTGCACTTCCCCCCGACACGCTTTATATACCTTCCATTGCCAGTGCTGCCACAGTGGTAACACCGGTTCCCGTCAGATCGCCGAAGTTAAGCGCTGTCGGGCTGGGCTAGCACTTGGATGGGTGACCATCCGGTTCGCCAAGCGCTGTTGGCAAGCGGGATGCACTCAGCCCTTGTGAGGCAAACTGAGGAGCTACTTGACTGAGGAGTAGCGGCTCCGGTCTGGGAAACTGACATACGGCCGAGACAGCGGTATGCTGACCACACGCCCCTCCATATCCCCATCCAGCGACGCCTGTGAGCTGAGGAAGACACGGCGGCTGGTCGGTACCGTTGGGCCTTCATCGCCTGTTCGCTTGCAGTTTAGTTTAGTTTTACTGCTAGTGCTTGCGCTGAAGCGCCGATCCTGTCGCAGCAACTCAGCAACGATGTCTGCAGCAGGGGAAAGAAAGGCAATCTGCAAACCAACAGGCTTCACAACAGCCTAACCGTGTGCCCAATATCGACGGTCCGCCGCAGATCACATTATAAGTTCTTTTCCCAGTTACTTGAAAAATCCATAAAGAAAACATGAAGCTGTAGCAGATTCAACATAGGAGATAAGGATAGACGCAGCAAAATTCACCAGCCCCTGTTGTAGAAAAGTTTCATCGTAGAAATATTTTTGACAGTTCAACAAAGTCACAGAGATTATATATGTTCGTTGTGCGGTCTGACACTCCTTGATATCTGTGCCAGAATAAATTGAAATTCTCCTAATTTTTCCTTAAATAATTAATTAATGTCACTAAATAATTAATCTTGTTCTCATTTAACGAAATATTCCACTTTAAAACCCATCTTCTTGGCCACAATATCCGATAAAGTTTTAAAACAGAATTTTAATACACTTCACACTATTGATTATTTTCAAAATGTCAATACGTGTCGACTTCTCATTAATAAAACTTTAAATTAGTTAATTATTGAAGATCGTCCACACTGCTGATAAAACTCTACCAGACTCTCTTCAAGAAGTCTGAATTTTAATAAAATTAGCAAATTTCACACATAAGTAATATTTACGATGTATGTCGTAACAACAGAGTCAACTGACCGTTTTAACTTCCAACTCGAGGTTTATTTAACAGTTGATAACCAATTGACATCAAATTACAAACTTTATCATTCCACCTTCAACATTGAACTCCTTTTCATTTTATAAAAAAACACATAAAACATATTTTAATAATGGTCAGCATGATGTTTCCAGGTTTCTTCCAGCCGCCGGCCGTCGACTACGATGCAATAGTGGTTAGCTCTCGTCGTCCGCCACGTCTGGAGTCCCCACTGGATCATCCTGCTGCCACGCTCGACATGAAAGAAAAGAAACAAAATCTGTTTAAATAACAAGTCTCCATTTAACATACTACAAATAAATAAATAAATATATATATTAACATTTCTTACCTGGCGTCGCTAAAGCGGTAAAGAAACGCGATGTTTCCTTATTAGACTTTTGAAACACCACATGCTGCCATATGTCGCCTATAAGTGGCTATTGCACGTTGACATCGAACATAGGTTGTGGTCACACTCATATGAGTGGACCGTGTTATTCTGAGCGAAATATGACGCACTATTACTTCCAGTCTAAGGAAAAAGGCTTACACATCTTCCTGCCGATAAAAGAAAGTTTGCATGCTGCACGCGAGACATATTTTGCGCGGATTGGGCTTTTCGACTAGCACCAGCCATGCTAGTGCCAGTTTTTATTTTTACATAGCTTGGTGTGAAACAAAATAGCTCTCTGCCTCTATGTCTACAAGGTACGTTTAAAAAGAACCGATATGGAGCTAGCAAAATAAAAAAAAATTCATAGCATTTTTGGGAAATAGCATTCTGGTAAGTCACATAAAATTAGTGAAAAACAGTCTAGATCGCTATGGTTATCTTATTAAAATGTCAATTAACCATTCTAGGCATCGTCAACTTCAGCTGACGGTGATGTCTGAAGATGGCCTGAGACTAGACCGAAACCGGTCATTTGAATAAAATAACCATCGCGATATAAACTGTTTTTTCAAGTGGGTGAAATAAAAATCGCTGAAGGGGTTGTAATACGACTGCCTACTGAAGAAGGTGCGCTGAGGCCCCAAACTCGCCACCGGTGCAGAGCCACGTGAGGTCAGAGCGAGCAAGGGAACGCGTGTGTCGGCCACCGTGCTCGATCCTGCTGAAAACGGAGGAATGGAGGCTTCAAAGGCGGGTCAAAGACATGTTGTGCGTTTTCTTTCAGCGGGAGCAGTGAAGGGGACAGAAATTCATCAAAGAATGGCAAAACTTTAGGGAGAAGACTGAAAGTCCGTTGCAAGGGTGAAGGGGTAGCACAAACAATTTAAGGAGGACGATGACAAACGATCTAGAACGCCACACCACATTACCGGTACACCTTCCCAACAGGCAGATGCGCCAACTATTCAAGACTGGTGAGTTACGGGGACAGCCATTCCCCACAGATCGGACTGAAGGTGGGAACTGTAATGGACGTGCAGTGCTCTCCATCCACTTGTTCCTTTCCTTCATGAATTTCCGTTCCCAGCAGTCTTTTCGCCCTCAAGAATCTCGGTGCGTCCATTTGCTCCTCTTTCGAAGCCTCAGCTTCTCTGTGTCCAGTAGGAATGAGTGCTGTGCACAGTCGATGAGTCCACACGCTCACTGCGTGCGGCCGTGTTCCTCTAGCGGCGAGTTTGGGACCTCACAGCTTTTGTGCGGTCCGGGCCTTCTATGTAGGCAGTGCCATTACGATCTCTTCAGCGGTTCTCATTCTACAGTCCCTGGTTCGTTTCACTGTGAATGCATCTTGTAACTCTGTTCGGACGCGTAGTCACCGGCTGCAGTTTCACGCCACCCTGCCTCAGTTCTTCAGGGTCATACGGCTGTATGCCCTTGGCTTAAACAACGCTTTGGAAGCGCATTTTGTTATGGCTCTACCGGAGATGTTTGTTTTTGAAACTCATTTTTAGGCTTGCTTCAGATTTCGATTGAAGGGGAATTTAGTTTTCCTTTTGATTAGTTTCAAATCTTGTGTCTACAAGGACACAAGTATCCTCGCGTCCTTTATTCAACTGTGAGCATATGTGGTATTCAATACCCCTTTAATTCAATAACAAGTGAGTATATTTGTTTAATAACATTAGTTTGCAATGCTTTTGCAGATGATATGGCCCTGTTTTCTGAAACAATGGAAGAAGCACGGGAGCAAATCCTTGAACTAAAGAAACAAGCAGCTAAAATAGGTCTTCACATCTCGTTTGAAAAAACTAAGATATTGACAAATATCAAGCACTCATGTAAATACCTCACAGTTCAAGAACAGAAGATTGAAATAGTAAAATAATTCAAATATCTCGGAGAATGGAATAGTTGGAATGCTGGGGAAAGCAAAGCAATGGAATCCAGAAAAAATAAACTTGAACTGGCCTTCCAACTAACAAAAAATACATGCAACAAAAAATACCTTTCATAGGGATCCAAAATTACACATTACGAGACAGTGATTAAGCCAGAAGCACTGTATGCAGCAGAAACACTAAACATGAATTTTAAAGGCCAAATGGGGAAACTTGAGCTAAAGGAAAGAACAATTTTAAGAAAAAACGTTGGGCCAAAATTTGAAGACAATCAGATTATATACATCAAAAATCAAACTCTGTACAAGAAAATTGAAAAACTTTCAGATTCTATGCGAAAAAGGAGAAAAAAATTTTATGGTCATCTTCTCAGAATGAATTCCAACAGATTAACTAAACAAATCTTTGACTTCTTCCGTAACCGAAAAACGAAGCCCAACTAGTTTAAGGAAACTGAGAAAGACCTAGTAGACTTAAAGATTTCAGAAAATTCACTTATTGATCGAACAGCTAAATTAATGACTAAAGATGAAAACATAAAGTTCAAAGACAAATCCACACAAAAGTCCAAACCCTTCATCTCGGAAGAAGAGAGGAGAAGAAGATCAGAAAGAACGAAGAAATACTGGGCTCCAAGAAAAGAACAACGCACAAAGAAATGATTGATCCAGCGTACCCCAAAGAGGGTGAAACGAAAGAAGAAGAACATTAGTTTGTGAATACTGTAGAAATGTTCAACGTCATGACCCTTTGTGCATATAGTCTGATGTTTTTTGCAGGATTCTAGATGCGACTGCCTAATCTCTATTTGATGCCGTTTCAGTTAGAGCACATTCGTGTCCGATATTTTGCTGAATCTTCTTTTTTGTTACTGCAACCACGTGGTTATGCAAGTTCGCGACCTGCAACTGCGCATGCCGTAATTCCTCGTCCTACTGGGGAATTGGAATAGCGCAAAATGATAAAACATCACTTGTTCAGTTTCTCAACCCATAAAGTAATATCGAACTTTCTGCTTAAATTGGTGCAAAGTTTGTTAAGAAATTCTAATTAGAAATATTTTTGTTTCATTTTCCAAAAATGTGTGTGCGCTCAGGAAAGTTATCCAAATTGTGGTTGTTCGTATTCAAACCTCCGCATTTCCGAAAACATTAAACATAGAATATTTTACTCCGCTGTTGTAGAAACGTTGAGCTTTCACTTGGTACCACTAACATAGCAACCACCTGCTCGTCCACTGCGGCCGGCTGATCATCTCAGAAAACGTCTGTATGGTTGTACCTAGAATCAAAGTGTCCTTCGATAATCACGTATGCACTCGTGTGCCTAAGAATGTATTTGTTGCGATAAAAACTGAAATTTGAAGTCAGGAACAGTGTTACTTCATTCAGTAATGGTCATCTCCGCGCTTGACAATGCGCGTGATGTTAACTCCATGAAAGGTTTTCCACTTCTGAACAAACTGCGACTAAGCAACGCTCACTATACAACTGAATTTATTCAGTGTTACGTGTACATTTGTCTCACAAATAATTAAACCAATGACATTCAAATTTTCCGAAATAGTACAAAATAGTTGAAAGGTGCCAATGAGCAAGAATCATGGCAATAACTGGCTCATTGTCTACATCAGGGAGATTTATATGAAATTATCCCCCGTTAAAAATGGCTTAAAGGTACAAAATTCATAAATATACTGTCGCAGAAGAAGCTAAGTAGCACAGTCACCGTGGTGTAGTGGTTATGATACTAGACTTTGCATGGAGGGCCGTGAGTTCGAAACTCACCTGGACTGTATAATTTCAGTTTCTGTATTCGGTTCGAGTACATTCTAGAAGTGACCACAAATGTGAAGAATGATTGTACTGGAATGTTCTGTAACTCTATATATAGCGTATGTGTTCTGGCTGGAGGCAGCTCCCTCCGCGCTCTTGTATGTGCAAGTGCTGAATAAACCTTCGTTAAGTGAAGTTAGTGTTCATCATTCATGTAATTGCACCTCCTTCTACGTGACAATATTATACCTACAAAAAAGAAACATTGATTGTAGTTCAGTGAACTAACAACACATGCAGAGAACACAGAATACATGAGTACTAGTTCTCACAGAATGTTTAAGTTAAATGTTGTTCATTATTCAGAGGCCAAGAGTTTTTGTAAGTAAGTCAAATTAAGTTGTATTTCAGGTTCAACAGTCTGCAGGAACATACGTAATGGACGAGTGTTTATATATAAGAGAAATCTCTTTACAGTAAAAATGGTTATGCTCAGCAACTCTCTTTTGCTAATATCACCTAATGATTTCCTTCAGAGACACAGGAACATTTATCCTACATTGCGCTTGCGAAAGTTAATCGTTGTCATTAAGTAACTTACAGCCAGGCGCGTTAACTCAGTAGCTTGCCCGAAAAACAGCAATGAATCAGTTCAGAATTTTAGACTAAATATTTGGAATGTAATCTGTAGACAAGGCCTATCTTCCGGAGTTACATACACGTACAAACCCCAGAAAACGACTTACAGGAAGAGAGTGACGTGTATGGAAAATCAATGAAAGGAAAACAAGGAAACTCCGCTGAACAGAAAATACGAGACCTTCCAACCTTAGTCAGAGCTCTGCTGAATCGCCCTGTATACAGAAAAATTTCAACTAATTTACAGTTGAATGGAACACACTTTGCAGACACTCCCAAATTCAGTACCTAGGATCTGACACTGAAGAACACAGACTAGTCTCTAACAGCTTCGAATAAATATGAGACAACGTTCGCAAAATATTAGCAACTGCACCCAACAACACGATGCCAGCCACTTCTTAGTCTCGGACACTAAACCCGATCCAAACCCAAAAAAGGAATACTGGCGACTTGATCACACAACCTGTTTCGTCCTGGCTGCAAAGGAAGGAAGTTTTCTTTCACCACATAACATCACAGCATTATGCATTAAGACAAACGAGAATGTAGAGGGAGAGATATGCCAACTTCCTAAATAAGACAATTAGGTGAAGTACACCGGAATATGGCAGCTGTCTTGCTGCAGTAGCCACACTCGTTGCCGTCAGGTTACTGAAGTTAATCAATAACAGTACTCTGCCGTGACAGCTCAGTTTGTTACATACTGTCTTTATACAGGGTGAGTCACTAACTAATGCCACCTAGAATAACTCCGAAGCCGGCCGGGGTGGCCGAGCGGTTCTAGGCGCTACAGTTTGGAACCGCGCGACCGCTACGGTCGCAGGTTCGAATCCTGCCTCGGGCATGGATGTGTGTGATGTCCTTAGGTTAGTTAGGTTTAAGTAGTTCTAGGTACTAGGGAACTGATGACCTCAGCAGCTAAGTCCCATAGTGCTCAGAGCCATTTCAACCAAGCCAAATAACTCCGAAAATATGATAGTTACTGAAAAGTTTGTGGGACAAATGTTGCATGGGACAATGGGGGCCATAATATGACGTAGGTTTTTGGTTGCTATGTGGGGTTGCGTCAGTGATATGATGGTCAACTTTGTTTCTTTTTTTTTATAAAAAAATGGGATGCTGTAGTTTGGTACTAATTTTTTAATAGCGGCTATCGAGACGAATTCAATATATGTTACAGTAAGGTCTTCTAAGGTCACAAAGGTGGCATGAACGTCCATTTACAGAAGGTGTTCGAAGTGATGTCTACTGGTATCAATGCAGTGCTGCAATCTCCTTATCATGGATTGAATGGTATTCTTTATCAAAACCGGCACTTATCGAAGCACATGCTCTGACAATTCTCTCTCGTGTATCGTGCAAATAGTAAATATTCGCCGAATATGGTGAATCCATGTAACGTGCCATTGACATGTAAACACCATTCGACGGTTTCGCAATACAACACTAATAGAAACAGGAAGACTAGTATCGTCGAACCAAGAGAATGTGAATGACGTATTCCTTCGAAGAACAAGTCGATATGCTTCTCATTTACGGAAAATGCCAACAAAATTCAGTGAGAGCGACAGACTTATACGCTGTAAGGTATCCTCAACATAACACGTTATACATTTAAATGTGTGTATGATAAACTGAGGACAACTGGACCTTTAACGCATGGGAAACATATCCGGCAAAGGAAAGTTACTAACGAGGAAACGGAAATTCGTACTCTTTCCACTGTAGTTCGAGATCCTTGTGTTAGTTCCCGTTAAATAGGGAGGGAATCTGGCGCGAGCCAGAGTAGTGTTGTTTGCGTTCTGCATCGCCATAAATATCATCCTTACCGTATCAGTCTCTACCGAGAAATAACTGGTACGGATTGTATGAGTCGCCTTGAATTCTGCCGATGGTCACAACTTCAGATTCAGAGGGCTGACACATTTATTAATTTGATTTTATTTACTGGCGAAGCCGGCAACGCTACTGATTTGATGAGACCATTCTTTTGAATACAAGAAGTCAAAGAGGCGTTAGTTAGTTTACAGTTCATTAACCTGTTATTGTTGCTGATATCAATGCTGCAATCCGTTTTTTTAACCAAAACCTGCTGCAGAAGAAATATGCATAGAATGAGCCAGGCTATTGCTTTTGAGCAAACCACCTAGCAGCAACTTAACTAAACGTGCGAGCTGAGTTTCACATGATTGTTGTTTGCAGAATTTCTTTAGATTTCTGCGGAGAACATTTTTTCGGTCTCCAGAAATGTCATAATCCGCGAGTATACAACATGTCACACAGTCCGACAGAGGTTAACTTCCATGAACTGTTACTGCAGTCAACTCACGCAGTAAGAATGTGACCATATTGCACTGGCGAGGCTACATTCACGAACCATGGAAATGTTAATTTGCATAACCTGCATTATTGGGCAAATGAAAATCCATGTTGACTGCGGAAAGTTGTGCAGCAAAAACCGTGGTCGGTGAGTGTATGGTGTGGGATTCTGGAGGACAGCATTATAGGCCCCTATTTCATCGAAGGAAATCTTAAAGGTAGGAAGTACACCAGATCCCTGCAAGAAATATTAGGTGTATTATTGGAAGGAATACCTTTAGAAACAAGGAACAGAATGTGGTATCCACACGATGGGTGTCCGGCACATTTTTCGATGATGGCTAGAAATGATTTGCAGACACAATTCCCAACTCGTTGGATTGGACGCGGAGGAGATGTGTCGTAGCCGGCTCGTTCGCCAGACTTGACACCTCTGGATTTTTTCTTGTGGGTATTCGTAAAAGACATTGTTTATAAAGACGATCCAATTACACCTGAAGATATGCGAGAAAGAATTGTTAGAGCATGTGCTTAGACAAGTGAGGATGTGATAAGGAATACCATTCAATCCATGATAAGAAGATAACAGCACTGCATTGATAACAATGGTCATCACTTCGAACACCTTCTGTGAATGGACGTTCTTGCCACCTTTGTGACCGTCAAAGACCTTACTGTAACATATATTGGATTCGTCTCGGTAGCCGCTGACCTTCATATCTCTGAAGCGACCCAACCTAGCAACAATAAAACAGCGTTGTATTATGGCCGACGTTGTCCCATGCAACTATCATACTTTCGGAGTTATTCTTGGTGGCAATAGTTAGTGACTTACCCTGTATATGTGATCACCAAGATGTTTACCATAATCTGAGGATGGGTTCTACCCGAAACGCGTCGAATACAGTCATTGATTTATCAGTAATTTATACAACATTTCTACGTGTAATATTGTCACATTCTTACTGCGTGAGTTGACTGCAGTAACAGTTCATGGAAGTTAACCTCTGTCGGACTGTGTGACATGTTGTATACTCGCGGATTATGACATTTCTGCAGACCGAAAAAATGTTCTCCGCAGAAATCTAAAGAAATTCCGCAAACAACAATCATGTAAAACTCAGCTCGCTCTAACAGCAGAATGCAGGTTTTAACGGCCGGTATTTGCGATATTTCTGATATCTGTACAGCGATGGTGGCAATGCTACTGATTTGATGAGACCATTCTTTTGAATACAAGAAGTCAAAGAGGCGTTAGTAAGTTTACAGTTCATTAACCTGTTATTGTTGCTGATATCAATGCTGCAATCCGTTTTTTAACCAAAACCCGCTGCAGAAGAAATATGCATAGAATGAGCCAGGCTATTGCTTTTGAGCAAACCACCTAGCAGCAACTTATCTAAACGTGAGATAAAAGCTCTTCGAGATTTAAATTCTAATAAAGACAGTCTGATTCTTCCAGCAAATAAAGGAAATGTTACAATAGTAATGAATAAAAAAAGGCTACCACAGTTAAATTTAGTATTTATTAGAACCAGGAAGATACAGAGAACTTAAGGGGGATACTTCAACTTCTGTTCTCAGGATAACGAATAAGCTAATAAAGACCTCTTCGATTTCTGCTATGGAAAAGAAGGATCTCATCGAAGAAGGAGCACTGCCACGAAAAATACACAAAGAGGGCATACCACTGAGGCGAGTTGTCGGCTACTCTAATTGTGTGATCTATAGGACTGCCAAACGCTTATCCACACTCTTACATTTACAGAAAAACTGACACTTATATTAAAGATTCTGGACGTTTTATCAGAAAATTAAAATCCTTCAGGCGGAGTGCATGTGATATTATTGGTCAGTTTGGATGTTGCACCATTATTCATCTTCATGTCACAGTTGGAAAGGAGTTTGACAAACACTATATCAGATCTCTTTAAACGTTGTCTCACACGAACTTAACAGTCAATGATATAACAAATTCTATGATAAAACTGATGGCAAGGCTATGGGGAACCCACTCAGAGCAATTGTAGCGAATTTTATATGCAAAACTTTGAAGAAGCAGCCCTTCAGATGGCAAAGAAGAAACCCCCACGTTGTTTTCAGTATGTGGGCGATACTTTCATCATATGGTCTCTCGGAGAAAAAGAGCTCACTGAATTTGTAAATATTTTGAATAATATTAATACTAATACATTGTTTACTATAGAAAAATATATAGAAGGCAAATTACATTTTCATTTTTTGATGTGCAGGTACTTAGGAAACTCGACAGAACTTTAGGGCTTAAGCTCTACAAAAAACCCACTCACGGAGATAGGTGCCTTCACAGAAATTTCGGTCATCACCCCAAGCAGAAAAAAGAAGTGATCAAACATTGGTGGACTGGTCTAAAGGAATATGCGAACCACAGTGCTTGGAAGACGAGGTTGGTCGCTTAAGAACGGCCTTCAGATGAAATGGCTGCTCTGACAAAGAGATAAATAGGACATTACGTCCTAAAAGGTCTAGAAGTTATAATGAAAAATAATCAACTACAGGGAAACCTTTCGTGTAGTTTGTAAAAACTATCATGGGTCACGTCTCTCAGAAAACATGGTATTGATAGAGTGTTTAAACCAACAGAAAAGATGGGCAAACATTTCAACACAGCAAAGGATCTGCGCTCTGCTGACTACAGCAGGATTATATAAAATTCGATGTAATTGTGGCCAAGCGTACATAGGAACCACAAAAAGACGCATAAACACACACACTATGGGACATAAGAGCAACTCACCACCTGAAAAGATGGATAAATGAGCAGTATCAGATCACGCACTAGGACTAGCAAACCACCAAATTCGTTTCTCTGACACTTGGTTTCAGCTTGATATAATAATTACTACGCTTGTATGTAGAGAGAAGACATAGAAATACCAAAGAAAAAAAATTCAACAGTGAAGAAGAAGGGGCCTTAGTTCTAAACAAAACAAACAGTGCCATCCCTCCCCCTCTACAAACTCTTAAGATACGTCGGCGCAGTCTTCTGACGCCTAGCGAACCGACCGTAGCTTGGATACATATAAACAGCTCTAGAGAAGCTATTGGCTGACAGACTGACGGCACACAGGATACTGCTCGGGATGAGCGAGAGGCAGTTCCGTTTTCGGCCGGTGCGATCGGCGTCTGACGCAATTGCCCTGGCGGACGAGGTCCGCAGCTCAGCCCCGCACAAGTATGTGGTATGCATCATGGTGCACATCAGTGGCGCCTTCGACAACCTGTGGTGGCTCTCACTCTTCTCCCGCTTTCGCGAGAAGGAATGCCCAGGGCTCCTCTATGGCTGTCTGAGGAGTTATTGTGAGGACAGGGAGTTTTGACTATCATCGCCTAGCGGAAAAATAAGTAAAACCATCAGGAAGGGATGCCTCCAGGGATCTGGTCTGGTGCCACTCTTTTGGCATGTAAATATAGAAACATTACTAGAGAAATTACAACTCAGAGAGAACGTTCTAGACGTGATAGCCTACGCAGACGACCTCTTCCTGCTGGTCGGCTGCCGTAGCCGTGAAGACCTAGAACCCAAAGTGGAACAAGCAATAACATCGCTCGCTGAATGGTGCCATGAAGCAAAAATGAAGGTTACACCAAACAAATCCACGTACCTATTGTTGAAAGGCAGCCTGGTTAGAAATCCAACCGTAAGAATAGAGGGAACACCAGTTCTTCGACGCCGCGATGCAAGATGCCTACGAGTTTTAATTGATGAGAAGTGGAATTACACATCACACACAGATACTTTATCGCAACGATCCCTAGAAGTCTTAAACAATCTCATCAACGTAGGTCATATGAGATTCCATCTGCCACTGAATCTCAACAAACTCTACCCCAATAGCATCTTAACGTCAGTGGTAGGATACGGATTGTGGTGTGGGCAAACAGGCTCACGAGGGTGATGCGTGACATGACTGTAAGAAGGGTGCAGCGGCATATGTTATTAAGCTCTGTTGGGGCATATCGAACCACTCCTGGGGGGGGGGGGGGCGGGGATTATTGGTGTTAATGGGGCTGTGTCCATCGGATATTAAGGTACGGGAACAGGCAGCATAGTAGTGGATGACTGGATAACTGAAAAGACTAGGGAAATTATGGGGGCACAGGTAGGTGATAAATTTGCTATTAGAAGAAGGGGGAGGAGCTATGGCAAGAATCATGGGAAAATGAAGAAACGGCGTGAAGGGTATTTCAACTGCTACCTAATATCATGGAAAGACTAGAGATGGGTTGCTTTGAGCCAAGCAGGGGTCTTCTGCACTTTCTTATGGACCATATCCAACATATCTGTGTCGATTTGGTAAACGGGCTACACCAGCTTGTGACTATGGCGCTCAAGACGGCACACCCGAACACATCATCTATGACTGTCCATTATATGATGACGTGGCAAATGAATTGAAAGTTCAACTACCTAACAGCGACACCTATTCCTTAATACGACGTACTGACCCCTTTCATGTATCAAACAGTTTGGCAAACGAGGTGTCACATAAGATTACGAGGGAATTTATTAGGAACCAAAATGGTTAATAAATAAACAATTCACAGAAACTAAGGTGCACCTGCCCAATACCGCCGGGCGCGGAAAGGCCAATCGCCGTCACGACCGAGATCCGCCGCGCTTCAGGATCAGACAGGCAGGTGTATCAGAATTCATCGACAGTAGCAGTACTTCCAATTAGATAGTAGATATTAATAGAAGTATAAGCTAGAACGTAGACAAACTAACAATACTAACAAGACTAGGGACTGCAGCGATTTTAAGTAACTCGGCCAGCCTAGTGCCAGGGGAACGCCGACTGGGATTAGCTGGGTGGGCAGGCCATAAAGAGTAGGTTTTTAGCTTAACTGGCACACCTGTAACGCTGTAGAATAGATTACCATTAGTGTAGCTTAATAGATTTTAAGGTGGCTATAATTTCGCACCTTACAAGAACCCATCCACATACTTTGTCGTGATTTACAAACACAATTAGGTATCGTGTGACAGGTTGTACATCGTATATATAAAGATATAAAGAAAAAACTGACATTGTCACGTACGCCTTGTAAATAATTGTCAACACTTATTGCATGAAAGGTGATGGAGTGTCTTTATTATCATACTAGTAGATGTTGGAACGCCAGTGGAGATGAAATGGCAGGCAGAGGTCAAGCTCTGGGTGGAAGGCCCGCTCAGGTGTTGGTCTTGCTTTAACAGAGGAAGCAGCTTGACGGATGTCGTGGCACCTGAGCTTTGGAGCACAATAGGATGACGGCCGGCCGCCACTGTAGTAGGGCTGGAAGAATAACCGGATAATACTTCCGAATTTTGCAAATCTTGGACGCAGGTGGGAGGAACGAAGAAGCGGCACCTCTGAAACCACGCAGGCTGGGTTATTTCCAAGGATTTTTACCATTGTGCGAGTACAGGTTTTTACTCGCAAACTTCCCGCGCTGGACGACAAAAGACTAAAATATGGTTGGTCGGCGTTCAGAAGAATCTGTACAGAGGGAGAATATTCCGTGGTTTCAGTAATATGATCTGTTTTCGGAATTATTATGGTGGGGAGCCAAGCCATGCTGGGAGGCCAGCGGTTGAGAGAGGTGGTCTTCCGTTGTGAGCGCCCCTGTGTGACGGTCGCTCAGTATCAGCTTTGTTGGTAGAGACGGACTTGCTGTCTTTGCTCTCAGGAGACTTTATAGTTAGAACAGTTAGCCACTGTACTGTTGCGAACCTATACGATTCTGGACTCCACCTCCGGGTTGGAAGTCGTCGTTGAGTACGCAGCGTTCAGTAATTGAGAGCACTTCCTCTGCCTATACTTACGTTGAGACGTTATCCGAACTCCGTCCTTGTGGCTGGGAGTTCGCATTTCTCGTCTGTAGAACACAGAGAGGAGAAGACAGTATTATATTATTCAGATGACCGCCTTTTGCCGTCCTAGTGTCTGAAAGAGCTTATTTGTGCCTGGAGTTCTTCCATCGTCGCAGACGAGTACGAGAACCATCACTTCAACGAACCGGACGCAGTACGTACGTTGATATTACAAATTGCTTTGGGTTATTAGGAATATAAAGGCTAAACAGCTATGATCACATAGGTTTATTTTCACTGAGGGTACACACCTCCGTAGATCATCTTTGAAAGTAGTATCTTCTAGTGTTCGGTACGTAGAAGATGTCAGTCATTTAGCGGTATTGTTATTAGACGGCGCAGTCATAATAAGGGGCAGAGATGGGCAATTGATTAGTAATTTTACTTAGGGAATGTAATCTTTGTAATATAAAGGTGTGTTTTAATCTACAATGAATATATAAGCAAGAACAATGTTTATCATTTAGTAGGAATAGTTGCCTTCATCATTCATTTATGTTTAGATAGTAATTTATAGAAAAGAGATCCTAAGATCTGCTTCAGGGGGTAGTCAGACAGGGCCAAACCTTCATTTTAGCGTTTATTATTCTCCGTTGCGCACATTCATTTTACACCCACCTGGAGTAGCATCTTGGAAGATTAGATTCACCTTGCCCACAGTATTGTGCCAGTTCAACAATTTTAGTAGAAGCTGCATTTGTTATTGTATTAACTAAATACACACTAATTAGTTTAGGTGATGTGTTATTTTGTATAACTATTATTGTATTGTATTAATAAAGATTTTTTTCAAATAAAACAACAACAAAAATCAGTTCTGCCTGCTGAGTTCGTCTGAGTCTGTAACAGCTATCTCGATCGTTATAGCCTCCGATGAAGTCTCCAGCAGTGGAAGACGAAACGTTAGGAACTGAATTATGCCTCGAACCACGACCTAATGCCCATAACACAAGGATGACCGATATCCCAGCTCGCTCTGTTCGTCCATGAGACCCATGAAGTAATATGAAGTAATAGAGATACCTGCGACCACGTAAGTGCTATGTTCCTTGACTTCTAGAAGGCTTCCCATACAGTTCAGTCCAGCTGCCTAATGAACAAAATGCGAGACCAGAATTGTGATTCGAATGAAGGGTTTCTAGCAAACAGAACACAGCATGTCATTCTGAATGGGAAGAAATCTTCAGACTTAAAAGTAACTTCGGTTGTACCGCATGAGAGTTTTGGAGGGTCATTGCTTCCCACAGTACTCTGAGGTGACAGACGTCATGTGATACCTTCTAATATCATGTCGAATCCCCTTTTCCCTGGCGTAGTGCAGCAACCCGACGTGGCATGGACTCAACAAGTAGCTGGAAGTACCCTGCAGAAACACTGCGGCATGCTGCCCCTATAGTCATCCATAATTGCGAAAATGTTGCCGACCATAACCTTGATCCTCGTAAACGCCCTTATGGAGCCACCAGCAGCTTACACAGTGCCTCGTTAACAACTTCGGTCCATGCCTTCGTGGGGTCTGCGCCACACTCGAACCCTTCCAGCAGCTCTTACCAATTGAAATTGGAACTCATCTGACCAGGCCACGGTTTTACAGTCTTCTAGGGTCCAAACTGTGGTGTCACCGCCAGACACCACACTTGCTAGGTGGTAGCCTTTAAATCGGCCGCGGTCCGTTAGTATACGTCGGACCCGCGTGTCGCCACTATCAGTGATTGCAGACCGAGCGCCGCCACACGGCAGGTCTAGAAAGTCTTCCTAGCACTCGCCCCAGTTGTACAGCCGACTTTGCTAGCGATGGTTCACTGACAAATTACGCTCTCATTTGCCGAGACGATAGTTAGCATAGCCTTCAGCTACGTCATTTGCTACGACCTAGCAAGGCGCCATTATCATTTGCTATTTATCTTGTGATGCATGTACCGTCAGACCGATGTTTACCAATTATGGATTAAAGTTAAGTATTCCAGAAGCTATGTACTTTTTTTACTAGACTCAACTCCTTTAACTGTTCCAGACCACACACCAGCCTGCGTGAGCTTAAACGCGTGCTTTTCGGCTATCTCATAGTGGTTTGGCTGTCTTGCCAAGTCACAACACAAACGATATGGCCCTGAGCCCATGAGAGACGCTGCAGGCGATGCCGTGCTGTTAGTAAAGGTACTCAAGCCGGTCGTCTGCTCCTATAGCCCATTAACGCCAAATTTTGGGGCATTGTACTCACGGATACGTTCGTCGTACGTCCCACACTGGTTTTTGCGGTCATTTCACGCAGTGTTCCTTGTCTATTAATAGTGAGAACTCTACGCTGCTGTGTTGCCGATAGTGAGAGGCACGAGGCGTATTCGGAAGGTAAGGTCCGATTAGGTGTGAAATAGAAACCAGTGTGAAAATCCGATGGAACTTCGTACAGATGTATTGGGCAGTGTCTTTAGTGTGTCTGTCGATCGCTTCGCGTCGCTCTTTTCCGTTCAGGGCGAAAGTGATCATGTAGAAATGCCTGAAACAACAGTCTCCTGCCAAGCATGTGGATCTGGTGAGAGATTTCTCCTGAAGCTATGTAGCCCACATAACATAAATGTCATGCGTTCCTTTCTTCAACACAATTTTCAACCGCATTCTGCAGGGCAGTGAAGACGCCCCTGCTGCGTTTTCGATGAGACGTGTTTGATCACCCACAATACAGCCCTTAATTGGCTCTCCCCATTGTTCATCTCTGCTCACCTGAACGGCTGGATACGTGGACAACATTGTGGCACAAACAACGAAAAGCAGATCAGCGTAGAGAATTCGCGGAAAGAACAGGCGGCTGCTTTCTGTGACGAGGGTACTGGGAAGTCTGTACAACGCCACGACAAATGTTTAAGTCGGAGCGGCGACTATTTAGAGAGATAACTGGAAGTTATGACCAACTGTTGTGAATAAACTTAAATTCATTTCGAGACCCATCGGACCTTACTTTCCGAACATCCCTCGTAATTCCTCAAATTTAATATTCTCAGCACACTCTTGACACTGTGGATTTCGGACTACTGAATTCCCTAACCATTTACGAAATGGAAAGTGCTGTGCGATTCAAAGTCCGTTGACTCCCGCCGTTCTGCCATAATCCCGCCTGAAACCTTTTCACATGAACCACCTGAGTACAAATGACAGCTTGGCCAATGTAGTGCCCTTTGATACCTTGTGAACACGATACTGTCGCCATCTGTATATGTGTATATCACTATCCCATGGCTTTTGTCACCTCAGTGTACATGCATAAATAGCCTAGTGGGTAAGGACTGAAGTTCTGTGTAGTTTTCGCTGACGATCCTGTGATGTACAGAGAAGTCACAATGCTAGAAAACAGTATCGATGTGTAGGACGAACTCCAGAGGATCGATGTTTGGTGCAGGAATTGGGAGTTGGCCTTTAACGTAAACAAATTTAACGTATTGAGTTTATGTACCCAAAAAGACCCACTATTGTATCATTAGACGACGGCTGGAAAATAAAAGGAAGGAACCGCATTCATTAAATATCTGGGAATATGCTTACGGAGCGATATAAAGTGAAATTATCACATAGTCTGCACCCAAGAAAGGCAGTTACCAGACTGAAATTCACTAGAAGAATTCTCGGAAAGTATAGTCCACACATGAAGTATGTCCACAACTCTCATTCGACTGAAACTCGAATATTGCTCGCTAGGCTGGGACACTTACCAGACAGGATAGATAAGGAAAACAGACACAATACAAAGAAGAGCAGCACCTTTCGACACAATTTCATTTAGAAAGCGCGAAAGGGCAGTGGGGACACTCAGCCAGCTACAGTGGCAGACGCCACAAAAGAGGCATCATGCATTACTGTGCGGTCTAATGTACAAATTCTGAGAGGATTCGACCAATACATAGGGGTTATTCAGAACGATGTACTCAATATAGTATGTCGCAAAATATAAATAATACATGAACTGTTTGCACATTAATGAAATGAGGAAGATTCAAAGTTTTTTTAAATCGAAAATCGCTCTGAGCACTATGGGACTTAACATCTGAGGTCATCAGTCCCCTAGAACTTAGAACTACTTAAACCTAACTAACCTAAGGACATCACACACATCCATGCCCCAGGTAGGACTCGAACCTGCGACCGTAGCGGTCGCACGGTTCGGGACTAAAGCGCCTAGAACCGCTCGGCCACCGTGGGCGGCAAAGTTTTTTATTTTTATTTTATTTTTTTTAACACATGCTATAAATATTCAATGTGCCCCCTCTTTGCTGCATGGAAAAAGCTAAGCAGTAGCCAAACTCGTCCCACGTGCAAACAAGCGCGTCTTCTGTCACACAATCCACCTGAGTAGTGAAATCGTTACACAGGGTGGCCAGAACTGTTGGATCAGGTGTGATGTAAAGGCCTCCTTAAGACAGTGGCACAGGGAAACTTCACGGGACATGAGGTCAGCAGATCTTGGTGGTCACAAGTGTAGAGCAGGAATTACTTTCCCATTTCTCGTTGAGGAAAGTACTTGCAGTGTGCGTACTGTAAGAGCTTCGGTACACACACCATCAGATTATTTGACTTGTCGCTCTAACGAAGTAGGCAAGTGTCAGCAATATGTCTCATGGTCTTATTGTGGCGTGTTTATCTTCTGCCGTTAGGTCAGACGATAGAAATGCCACTTGCACGCTTAGAGTAGCAGATTGATGGTGACCAGCTTTAAACAGAACTTTATTAATTGTCACACACATTTATTAAAATTATAAAAATCATAAACCTTACTTAATGGATTCTGGATGCTGTTTGCAATTGACAATCTGAAGTTCCTTTGGTCTTGGTACGTTAATCTTATTCTCACATATCTCTGATACTTGACAAAGTGTCTATACGTTTCTTTTCATGGCTATGTACAGGAATATGGTAATCTTATTAGGCGCAGACTGAAACTTGACTATAGACTGGTACAGACAGATGCAGACTAATGCAGACTGACTAGTCGGAGGTCTGTACACTCGTTATAATACCTCACGCGTTCATGTACCACTGCGCGAGTGTGATCTGCAAGGCGAAAAGGTTCCACGTTAGCAGCAATCTCATTGGCATCTCGGCGGAAGCAGAATTTGGTCCGTCTTTATGGCAGCGCCATCTCGTAGAGCGGAGACGGACGAGCGCTGCGCCTGCGTTGTTGTGCTTAGCGTGGCGCGCTCTAGTGGGAAAGTTGTGTACGTGCTGACTATGCGGGACTATGTACACAACAGTACTGATTTAAAAATCCTTAGAAATGACGGTGCCAATGGGGAATCCTGTTGCAAAATAAATTCTTGTGAATCTTTAATGAATTAAGGAAAAACCAATATGTCCAGGTATGCGATTGAACAAAGTTTTTTCATTTGCAGAAATATCCAGTTTGCTATAATTGCTTCAACCGACAGCTTACGCTTTTTCTAGTTGGTGGTTCAATGCCGAATCTGAGCGAAACGCTCTCTGCACTCTAACTGCCGACTCACTTCTTGTAAATTGAAGTAGCAGAAAACCTTTCAATGCATCAGAGCCATCTTATTCATAACTGATTATCGGCGCTAACACCCTAGCGGCCGTTTACGAAATTAGTGATTAAAAAAACATAATTTTGTACCTTCCTCTTTTCTTTGGAATATAGACAGTCTGTGTCCCATTTATATGTTGTGAAATGCAAAATAATTAGCTTGTGGATATCCAACTTATTGTATGGATGAGGGAAATCAGCTGATGATATACGTTTGAAAAAGTACCACCGTAGCTGTATCTTGAGAATGTGTTTATTCGGTCACACGATTAGTTTGATCTTCACATTACCATCACCATCATGAGTAATATATTTTTGAGAGTTCAGGGACAAAGAGTACATTGGATTAAAAATTCCCTGTTATAAACCAAGATTCTAATTGTATAGTATTCCCCACTCAAATCTCATCACATGTTTGCCTATATCTGAAAAGCCAAATAACGATTTCTTAAAAAAGGAGACAATCTCATGAATTTTTACCTTTATAAATAAGAACTGTCAAACCTTCCCTATCTATATCGTCGATTGAAATTTAAATTAATCATCTCAAAGGTACATTTTAACTGCAAACATTTTAATAACATAACTTAAACTTTATTGAATATAAATACAACCGAAACAAAATGAACACCAAAACTGAGAAAATTATAATAAAGGAAAGTATGGATTGACTTATAGAGATTTAAAAAATTATTGTATAGAAAATGGTTATGCAAATGTAACTAGACAAAATATGTTGGAATTTATTGATTGTTTTAGTAGGAGGGAAATGAATAAAGAAATGAAGAAGGAAGAACTAAAATATAAAATTATAATACAACTTTGACCAATCTGTAAAACAGATAGATCTTATTTTAAATCCAGATGACAACATTAATAACAATGATAATGAATTGAATAAAAGACCTTTAAAAAACTTCTGTAAAGCTGGCTAGTGTGGCCGAGAGGTTCTAGGCACTACAGTCTGGAACCACACGACCGCTCCAGTTGCAGGTTCGAATCCTGCCTCGGGTATGGATGTGTGTGATGTCCTTAGGTTAATTAGGTTTAAGTAGTTCTAAGTTCTAGGGGACTGATGACCTCAGATATTGAGTCCCATAGTGCCCAGAGCCATTTGAACCATTAACTTCTGTAAAGATATGAAATCAATAATTGATTACTTTGACATAAGTATTATCCAAAAATAATATTTATGGACTTCCGCAAATCAATAAGAGCATTTTAGGAAAAATAATAGATGAAAATTGTGGAAAAGTTTATTTGGAGCACATTAGTAAGAGATCGAGACTGTATGCTTATGAAGTTGGCATTAAAGAGGAGAACAAATGTAAAAGAGTTAAGAAACCTGTTGTAAAATGAAAGTACTTTTGAAAAAGTGATTAACTGACAGAATAAAACAACATATAAAAATGAATTTGAGTAGATTATTTAAACAGGAATTGTATATAGTTGAAAGTAATAAAATGATGATAGACAAGGTGTGTTACAAGATGCTATTAATAGATTACCATATGGTCATTATAAATAAAAACCAAATAAAATAAAAGATGATAAAAATGATTTCTCATGAGAACTGAACAGTTACATAAAAGATTAAATTAAATTCAAATATAAATTTAATGTTTTTCCTAATAAGTTATTCAAACAAATTTTCCACAAAAAAGTTTAGCTTTTTGGTAACTTCTCTCTTTATTTTTTTTGACAAATTAAAGCTATTTCCATATTTTTGACTGATCACAGTTATGAATATAATTAGAATAATTCTTAATTTTCTTCCTATATTTTTCAGTTATAATTGATTTAATATGCCAGATATGAAGATGTTTTTTTGTTTCTTTTTAAAAATCATTATAATCTAATTTTGAAGCCATATTCTGTTTTGTTACTTTTATTTAGTTGTGAATTTCTTCTTCTTGATTGCACAGTGAACAAATCATTTTAGTTTTCTTTCCCTTTCAGAAAGAAAAATTTAGTGGAATATATAGAAATGGAGTCACTTGTAGATCTAAAAAATTAACAAACTTATATTTAAAAGCAAGCTAGTTTTAGTAATTATTGATGAAAAGCAATCCATGGTTTTGTGAAAATCATGTTAGTGATACCTTAGGATATAAACACTTTCGAGATGCTTTAAAACAACAATTGAATATTGTAAAACATATGAAAATTTCAATAGTGATATATCGCTGCTATTTAAAATATTCATTCTCGTACAAAATTTGTTAATGGACCTGGATTTATATTTTTTAGCGCTCATTTCACAAATACCATTTGCAGAAAATTTTTAACATTAGGTTTATGAAGAAGTTGTAGCATCCATTACAAAACATGGAGAACATAAAATAAAGATAAATGTATAACATCTATATAAAGCATTAATAAATTATTTATAATAACTGAATAAAATTAAGGTTGATTATATACAAAAATCAAATGAGCAATTTCATAAAGGTGTAGATATTTTACATGAAAAGATTGAATGAATAAATAGCTTCTCGCCACATGTAGTTCCTCAACCAAGCAAACAAAATTTAAGAACAACTTTTGTTATTTTAAGATTTCATGATTTTAATTATGAGTACTATGCATTGAAGCATAATTTACAAGCGTACAAAATCCATAAGATATTTTCAGAAATAGACATTTAAATTGTGAAGTATTTTTAAGAATTCATTATGTTTCAAATTCAGTAATTTTATATCAACGAATGAAATGAACTTAAAGAATTAATTGCCACCGAAATAATTTCAAAATGAGAACAATCGCATGATGATATAAATAATCTAACAATGGCTTCATAGAATATAAAACTAAATTTTCAAGTACTTATTTCATAGTTGACTTTAAAATAATATTCATGAAGTTTTTTATCTACTTCTACTAAACAAAATTCATTAAAACCATCTGATTCCAATAATTCAAATTTACATTCCTCAAATGATTTTTATATAAAGTGGTTGTTGTTAAACTTTATATGAATAAAAAAATAAACTCTACCTCTTTTAATGAAACAATAAGTATAATGGATATTATACTCAATGAGAAAAAATGTTTAAATTCTCAGTAACACTCTCCACTTATATTTAAATTTTTTGTTAATATTAAAAAAATTAAGTTACTTTTATTTATGTAACATTTGTGTTAATTATCAAATCCTAGCCATTTAACATATACTGTAATACCTTTCTTATATAAAACTGTTTGAACGAGATAAACATCTGGTATATTAGTTTTTAGTAGATCTAGGTCTTAAAAATCTTCTTTTATTTGTTTGCCATTTAGCAGTATACCCGTTTTGAAAACTTCCTTTAATTTATTCTTACTTTGTCGCCAAATTTACATTTAAATTCAATATTTCATAAATTTGTTTCACAAACAGTTTTGAATAAGATTTTTTCAGTTTCTTTGCTTACATCTTTTGGGAACATTTTTGTACTCGAATTTTTCATGTTACAATATTTGACAATTAATTTAGAAACTAAGTCAACCACTTTATAATTTCTTTGAAGAACAAATTTCTTCCACGTGTTATGTTTCAATGTTCCTTTAAATCGTTCAACAACAAACGATTTTAATTCAATAATTGTTGAATAATAATAAATGTTAAATTTTTCATTAATTTTTGAAATTCTTTATTATAAATTTATTTGTCATTATCTGTTGCATTTTTTTTCGATCTTGTGATGAATATTTTTTGACACAATCAACTATATTTTTACCTGTTGTATCTTTAACTGGAAAAGTCCAAGCAAATTTTGGAAGACATCTATAACAGTTAGTAAGTATTTACATCCTTTATTTATTTTTAAAATTCCTTTCAGATTACCTGAATCAGCTTGCCAGAAGTCATCTATTTCAAAGGAAATTCAAATTTTGTTTCAAAATTTTTATCACTTTTTTCTATTAATAATTTATTTATGAACATTTAGACATTTGCTTGGAAATTTTTTTAACATATTCTCTCTTTTTAGTTTTGCACACTACACAAAGACCTCAAATTCTTTGTCTTCCATTTTCGTTTCTTGATATATGGCGATTATGTGTTTCAGTAATATTTTTGTACTTCAAACAGTAAATGTGACTATCAGTCTTAATTTAAATAGAACAAAAATAATTAAATTAATTCACCAAATACATTTATCTTTACATCAATGGGAACAGTCTTAACTTAATCTTTGAATACTACAGTTCGATTTGTGAACTATTTTGATTGACTGAATGCCAGGAGTTATTTTATGAAGTTTGTGAAGCACAAGCATCCAAATATCAGAAATGATTATATGTTAAATCTCTGTTTACGTTTTCACCAATAGCAACACCTTTTTTAAGAATAAAATCATTGAAAGGTATGCATTTTTTGCTTGCCTCCAGTCATAACAGTAAATTTGGTTAATTATTTATTATATACTTCATGATGAAGATTTCTTAACTCATTTAAATCTGGAATTAAATTTATGTTTATATGAGTTCTTCAATCCCCTGCTTTTGTAAAGTATTTACTTAGTTAATTTTAGCAATATAAACATTGCACTGTATTAAAATACTTGTATATTAGAGTTTTGTAACAATATTTGATAACTCATTCTGTAAATATTGTTTGTTCACTAGATCTTTTGCCCCTATTGCATCATTTAGTTCATGATTCTTTCACCTTTAATACCAATACAACATCTAGCTGCTTTAAAAATGTGATTTATTTATTTCTGAAATTTTTTAATTACATGAACTATTTTTGAGTGTACTGATGATTGAATATTTTTGAATACTGAAACTAATTCATTATTAATGTTTGGTTCTAATGATTGAAAATCTATTATTTTCTCTAAGTCGATATTGAGCTTATTTCCAAAAATGCCCATTTATTAAATTTAAAATATTAATAAACTTATAATTAATACATAATAGTGTTAAAATAAATAGGCACAATTGGCAACAAATTACTTTACTGAAGTTTAGTATTCTCTCGAAATTGCAGTATAGATTATTTTTCCCAAGTACTTATTAGGGTATATTTCGTCAAAACACAGTCTAAATATTTTTTTAAATTCCGGTGGGTACTAACATGATCAGAAGTATCTAAATTTACTATTCCACATTCTAAAGATTTTGGCTCATTTGGTGATACACTAGTCAAAAAAAGGACTTGAAATTATTTGATATTTAATTTTTAACTAATTATTCTATGTCAAAGCTGGATAAGGGATTATTAAATTTTCTTATTCTTTCTTTGAAAATTTCTTTAACTTACTTACTTTTCCATTACTAAATCATGTCTTTTAGTTCTTCTAAGTCTTTACCACCTTTTATCTTATTTATAACTTTGTTTTCAATTCCTGCAAAAACACCAGGAAAAACCAAGAGTAGTTAATTATTATAATGCAGCCAAAAGTTATTGTAAAATTCTGTTATCGTGTTATCCAGAAACATCTTTCTTTTTTCGTTAGATATTCAACAATCTTTTTCATAACAGGAGTAGTTAATGAAACAAGTAAATGTTTACCAATTGGTTCTCTACCTTTCTTTTTTGTGAATCAGTTAAAAATGGTATCATGTTATTTAACTGTTCATTACTGAGTTTAAATTTAAATGAATTTGGTTGAATTTTGCCGCTAGATAGCACAGACTACTAAATCGAAAAGTTGTCCACTTATGTAGACTAAAAATTAATACAGAATGTTTTATATTCCCCAAACATTTTAAACAAGTTCTAGTCCCATACCTAATTTTCACTTTCCATACGTTATTTCGCTAACTGCACTTGCAGCTATTTTTTCTCCTTATGAAACATCTGAAGAATGCATTTTCCTTTTGCAAATAATTGAAGTTTTTTATAAGCTTCATGTCGTTTTTCTAAATCTTTATTCTCTATAAGAAATATATGTTCTGTACATGTTTCATGTAATGGATTTATTCCTTTATCTCCTCTAGCTAATCTTTCTTCTAATTTGGTTTACATGCCACAAAAATTTATAGCCTCGAGATGCATTTGAAATGGTAATTTGTTAATTAAAGCATTAATTAATTGTTTCCTATAATTTTAACTATCCAAAATGTGTGCGGTAAATTATTCAAAACTCTAATTAAATAACAATCTCCTTTAGGATAATTAGTAATAAAATCACTAAATTGATTAGCTAATATTTGAGATATTCCTACTTTTTTATCATTGCAATTTTCAATTCCAGCTAATTCCTCACCATGGAAAGTGCAAATCTATCAGTCATCCCTCCAATCATATTCTAATGGTTTTTCTGAATATGGTTTTACTAAACCCTAACCCCCCCCCCATGGGCCTTGCCATTGGTGGGGAGGCTTGTGTACCTCAGCGATACAGGTGGCCGTACCGTAGGTGCAACCACAATGGAGGGGTATCTGTTGAGAGGCCAGGCAAACATGTGGATCCTGGAGAGGGGCAGCAGCCTTTTCAATAGTTGCAGGGGCAATAATCTGAATGATTGACTGATCTGGCCTTGTAACGCTAACCAAAACGGTCTTGCTGTACTGGTTATGTGAACAGCTGAAAGCAAGGGGAAACTACAGCCGTAATTTTTCCCGAAGGCATGCACCTTTACTGTATGGTTAAATGATGATGGCGTCCTCTTGGGTAAATATTCTGGAGGTAAAATAGTCCCCCACCCGGATCTCCGGGTGGGGACTACTCAAGAGGACGTCAATATCAGGAGAAAGAAAACTGGTGTTCTTCAGATCGGAGCGTGAAATTCCAGGTCCCTTAATCGGGCTGGTAGGTTAGAAAATTTAAAAAGGGAAATTGATAGGTTTAAGGTAGATATAGTGGGAATTAGTGATGTTTGGTGGCAGGAGGATCAAGACTTTTGGTCAGGTGAATACAGGAATATAAATACAAAATCAAATAGGGGTAATGCGGAAGTAGGTTTAATAATGAATAAAAATAGGAGTGTGGGTCAGATACTACATACAGCATAGTGAACGCATTATTGTGGCCAAGATAGACACGAAGTCCACGCCTACTACAGTAGTACAAGTTTATATGGCAACCAACTCTGCAGATGATAAAGAAAATGTAGAAATGTATAATGAGATAAAAGAAACTATTCAGGTAGTGAAGGGAGATGAAAATTTAATAGTCATGGGTGAATGGACCCCCCATGAACCATGGACCTTGCCGTTGGTGGGGAGGCTTGCGTGCCTCAGCGATACAGATAGCCGTACCGTAGGTACAACCACAACGGAGGGGTATCTGTTGAGAGGCCAGACAAACGTGTGGTTCCTGAAGAGGGGCAGCAGCCTTTTCAGTAGTTGCAAGGGCAACAGTCTGGATGATTGACTGATCTGGCCTTGTAACAATTACCAAAACGGCCTTGCTGTGCTGGTACTGCGAACGGCTGAAAGCAAGGGGAAACTACGGCCGTAATTTTTCCTGAGGGCATGCAGCTTTACTGTATGATTAAATGATGATGGCGTCCTCTTGGGTAAAATATTCCGGAGGTAAAATAGTCCCCTATTCGGATCTCCGGGCGGGGACTACTCAAGAGGATGTCGTTATCAGGAGAAGAAAACTGGCGTTCTACGGATCGGAGCGTGGAATGTCAGATCCCTTAATCGGGCAGGTAGGTTAGAAAATTTAAAAAGGGAAATGGATAGGTTGAAGTTAGATACAGTGGGAATTAGCGAAGTTCGGTGGCAGGAGGAACAAGACTTCTGGTCAGGTGACTACAGGGTTATAAACACAAAGTCAAATAGGGGTAATGCAGGAGTAGGTTTAATAATGAATAGGAAAATAGGAATGCGGGTAAGCTACTACAAACAGCATAGTGAACGCATTATTGTGGCCAAGATAGACACAAAGCCCATGCCTACTACAGTAGTACAAGTTTATATGCCAACTAGCTCTGCAGATCACGAAGAAATTGAAGAAATGTATGATGAAATAAAAGAAATTATTCAGATAGTGAAGGGAGACGAAAATGTAATAGTCATGGGTGACTGGAATTCGAGTGTAGGAAAAGGGAGAGAAGGAAACGTAGTAGGTGAATATGGATTGGGGCTAAGAAATGAAAGAGGAAGCCGCCTGATAGAATTTTGCACAGAGCACAACTTAATCATAGCTAACACTTGGTTTAAGAATCATGATAGAAGGTTGTATACATGGAAGAACCCTGGAGATACTAAAAGGTATCAGATAGATTATATAATGGTAAGACAGAGATTTAGGAACCAGGTTTTAAATTGTAAGACATTTCCAGGGGCAGATGTGGACTCTGACCACAATCTATTGGTTATGAGCTGTAGATTAAAACTGAAGAAACTGCAAAAAGGTGGGAATTTAAGGAGATGGGACCTGGATAAACTGAAAGAACCAGAGGTTGTACAGAGTTTCAGGGAGAGCATAAGGGAACAATTGAAAGGAATGGGGGAAAGAAATACAGTAGAAGAAGAATGGGTAGCTCTGAGGGATGAAGTAGTGAAGGCAGCAGACGATCAAGTAGGTAAAAAGAAGAGGGTTAGTAGAAATCCTTGGGTAACAGAAGAAATATTGAATTTAATTGATGAAAGGAGAAAATATAAAAATGCAGTAAATGAAGCAGGCAAAAAGGAATAGAAACGTCTCAAAAATGAGATCGTCAGGAAGTGCAAAATGGCTAAGCAGGGATGGCTAGAGGACAAATGTATGGATGTAAAGACTTATTTCACTAGGGATAAGATAGATACGGCCTACAGGAAAATTAAAGACACCTTTGGAGAAAGGAGAACCACTTGCATGAATATCAAGAGCTCAGATGGAAACCCACTTCAAACCAGAGATGGGAAAGCAGAAAGTTGGAAGGAGTATATAAAGGGTCTATACAAGGGCGATGTACTTGAGGACAATATTATGGAAATGGAAGAGGATGTAGATGAAGATGAAATGGGAGATATGATACTGCCTGAGAGTTTGACAGAGCGCTGAAAGACCTGAGTCGAAACAAGGCCCCGGGAGCAGACAACATTCCAGTAGAACTACTGACAGCCTTGGGAGATCCAGTCCTGACAAAACTCTGCCATCTGGTGAGCAAGATGTTTGATACAGGCGAAATTCCCTCAGACTTCAAGAAGAATATAATAATTCCAATCCCAAAGAAAGCAGGTGTTGACAGATGTGAAAATTACCGAACTATCAGTTTAATAAGTCACAGCTGCAAAATACTATCACGAATTCTTTACAGACAAGTGGAAAAACTGGTAGAAGCTGACGTCAGGGAAGATCAGTTTGGATTCTGTAGAAATGTTGGAACACGTGAATGAATACTGACCTCACGACTTATTTTAGAAGAAAGATTAAGGAAAGGCAAATCTACGTTTCTAGCATTTGAAGACTTAGAGAAAGCTTTTTGACAATGTTAACTGGAACACTCTCTTTCAAATTCTAAATGTGGCAGGGGTAAAATACAGGGAGCGAAAGGCTATTTACAATTTGTACAGAAGCCAGATGGTAGTTAAAAGAGACAAGGGAAGCAGTGGTTGGGAAGGGAGTGAGACAGGGTTGTAGCCTCTCCCTCATGTTATTCAATCTGTATATTGAACAAGCAGTAGAGGAAACAAAAGAAAAATTCGGAGTAGGTATTAAAACCCATGGAGAAGAAACAAAAACTTTGAAGTTTGCTGATGACATTGTAGTTCTTCCAGAGACGGACAGTGTCTTGAAAGGAGGATGTAAGATGAACATCAACTAAAGCATAAAGAGGATAATGGAATGTAGCCGAATGACGTTGGATGATGCTGAGGGAATTAGATTAGGAAATGAGACGCTTAAAGTAGTAAAGGAGTTTTGCTATTTGGGGAGCAAAATAACTGATGATGGTAGAAGTAGAATGGATATAAAATGTAGACTGGCAATGACAAGGAAAGCGTTTCTGACGAAGAGAAATTTGGTAACATCGAGTATAGATTTAAGTGTCAGGAAGTCGTTTCTGAAAGTATTAGTATGGAGTGTAGTCCTGTATGGAAGTGAAACGTGGACGATAAATAGTTTGGACAAGAAGAGAATAGAAGCTTTCGTATTGTGATGCTACAGAAGAATGCTGAAGATTAGATGGGTAGATCACATAACTAATGAGGAGGTATTGAATAGAATTGGGGAGGAGTTTGTGGCACAACTTGACAAGAAGAAGGGACCAATGGCAGGATATGTTCTGAGGCTTCAAGGGATCACAAATTTAGCATTGGAGGGCAGCGTGGAGGGTAAAAATCGTAGAGGGAGACCAAGAGATGAATATACTATGCAGATTCAGAAGGATGTAGGTTGCAGTAAGTACTGGGAGATGAAGAAGCTTGCACAGGATAGAGTAGCATGGAGAACCGCGTAAAACCACTCTCAGGACTGAGACCACAACAACAACAACAAACTTTCACCAACTTTGTCAAATGAATGACGAAGATTTCTTTCTTAAAACTAATGAAATATTCTGCAAAAATTATTTTTATGAAATTATTATATTTATTTCCTTTACCTGATTGAAATTTATTTTGATTATTTTCATTAAATATAGCGTTTGAGTCGAATAAAATTCTGTGGTGTCACCACCAGATACCATACTTGCCTGGTGGTAGCCTTTAAATCGGCCACCGTCCGTTAGTATACGTCGGACCCGCGTGTCGTCGCTATCAGTGTATTGCAGACCGAGCGCCGCCACACAGCAGGTCTAGTCTAGTTAGACTCCCTTGCACTCGCCCCAGGTGTACAGCCGACATTGCTAGCGATGGTTGACTGCCTACATACACTCTCATCTGCAGAGATGACAGTTTAGCATAGTTTTCAGCTACGTCATTTGCTACGACCTAGCAAGGCACCATATTCGGTTAACATGAATGTATTCTGAACAGATAATATTGTGAATCATGTACCGATAGAGCGACGCTCATTATTAATGGATTAAAGTTAAGTATCAAACTAATTACGTCTGCTTCCTGAATTCTAATTTCTTCTCATGTTCCAGACCTCATGTCAGTAGTGTCGGTAGTATATGTTTTTTAGTTAAAAGGCTCATTAATCCATCTCTTCATATTCTTTTTCACAAACGTTTGATTTTTTTCCATTGGGCTCTAAAAGTAAATTACTACCATATTTAAATTGATCAACAGACCTAATTCAAAATTTGCATCTTCACTATGATGACAAATTCTAACCTTGTTTCTCTTACATTTATTTATAAAATCTTTGTCTCCTAATTTTATTTCTTTCTCATAATTCTGTAACAAATTATGTATGTCATACTCACTTAATGTGTAGTTATACTTAGCAGGATTATCATCAACCCATTCATATTGTGGAGTTGTTGGTGTATCGTTTAATTCTTCTAAGTAATGTTGTTATAATGAACCCTTTGTTTTTCAACTTCTCTATTTTATTGAATTGCTTTTAAACCATTTTTCCTAATCCTTCAATTCTTTTATTTCTTATAAATTGTATCAATAAATGGTTGTTCTTGTCTTTTAAATTTTTTGTATTCTGTTCTTGGTTTTTTCCATTTCTTAAACTTTCATTTAATTGTTCCTTTACTCTTTTATTTCATCTGGCTTTTTTAACAACTTGTGGATTGTATTTTTTAAACAATTACTAAGGATGAAAAAACGTGATAATCATTTTTTGTTTTACATTCAAAAATACATTCAAGTTTTTAAGGTCAATGTTATTTTGTTCCACGTTTTTATGATCAACATATTTATTTTAAATGTTTAAAAAATCCCAAATTTTTTCTCTATATTTACCTCATATTTCTTTAAATCTATTAAACTTCAAATCTCCACCAACAAATTCATGACAAATATGATTTAAATTTGAATCATATTGTCGAAAAATATTTTAAAAATTAAAATTATTTCTAACAGTTTTTGTATTTTAAAATATATTTTACTTAGATGAGAAGATTCTATTCATTTATGTCTACCTCTAGTAAAATATTGTCTAGCTATATCCTGATTTTCAAGAATGAAAATATCTTCGCATTTATCCAATGGAATTATTTTCAATTAGAGTAGCAATTTAGTCATTAATTTTATCCCAAATTTTTCACATCTTTTTATAAATTCTTAATATTCTTGTTGTTCTACACTTTTTGGATAACCATTTAAATGATTAATTTTTTTCAGTTTAACCGTCCTGGATCTAAAATGTAACTATCGTTCATTAATGTAGTTTTTCCACAACCAATTGGAATTATGATTGCACATGAAATATAATTTGATAAAACTGCGTGTTTATTTATTATTTTCATATAATTTTTAGTTCCCAATCCATCATATATTTACATAATTTTTAGTGATGTAAAAAAGTAGATTGTTTCAATTGAATGATAATTCATCTGTTCTGAAGCAGAGATAAACTGTTTCACTTGTTGGATTTTATTCCACTTTTTAACTCTGAATATTGCATCAAAAAATAATAAACTGTATTTTGATGGAGAATCAATAGATATACCTGTAGGTCAGCATAGTTTGAAACATTTTGAAAAATTTATTCAAGCGAAAAACCAAATTTTCACATTAAAGCAGATAAAATATTAAGTAGAATTGTTATCAAAAGTGACATATAATTACATATGGATATAAAAGAAGATAATAATGCAAATATGCTAGGATTTAATAATCACATTATTAATACAAATGATCAGACTCTTGCTAAAGATATACCTAAAATTATTCCATTTGAATTAACAGATATAAAGTATAATCTTGCTGATGGAATGTTTGTTAAACATAATGACAATCTTCATTGGGAAACTGCTATTATTGCTTCATTTAAACATAATGCTGAATTTGGAGGACCAATTTTTGCTACTGTTCATAATTTAGAAATAACTATTACAGAGGAAAATGATAATTTGATTGACTTCAATGGGACTGATGTAACAGTTGTATAAGAAATGAATTAATAAATTTTTCCCGTAATAAATCATGAACCAAATCGAGAGTTATCAATTTTACTCATTTTCCACTAATGAAAAAACAAAAATAATTTAAACCATTTTACCAAGGAAATAGAACTTAACATTAATATTAGTGATGGTTTGATTCATCATATTTACTTGCAACTTTACATGACTTTTGGTGTTACTCACATAGATTGGACAAATTTTTCAAGGAACTATCATAAACCAAATATTTAACTAATCGACAATTAGGTTTTAAAATTGTTTGATGTTATTAAGCTATAAAAGGAAACAATATTTTATCTAGAATTGAATATCCTTTTATTTCTTCAACTCTTATTAAATTAACTTCATCCCTATCAAATGAATTAATTATTGAAGGACATATAGTTCACTATGGTAAAATTAAAACAAAAAAAAGAAGTTCTGAATCTCTCAGAATTATTTGGTGCATTATAATGAAATTATTTGGGATAATAAAGAAATTATGTGGTAAGATTTTGCTTGGAGTTCTGGTGAAGATCAAGAAGATTCTATTCTTTATTCAACTATTGCTAAAATAGTACTCATCGTAAAGAAGGTAAAATTGTTGTTAAAAGTATCAAAATTCGTGTTCCTGTTGTTAAATATGAAGCAGAATAACCATTTGAACTAGAACAAGAAATACTTATTAATTCAAAAATTCCGATTTCTTTCTTGGAACTCCAGTCAAGTGAATTTGCTGGACTATGGGGAAAAATAAATTTTGAACCAGATATTACTAATTTTTATAATTCTACAGATTTTGATATGCCTTACTTTATTTTCGTTGTTTTCCACACTAATCGAAAAAACAATCAATTAAATAACTCTTCTTTAATCAATCATGTTAAATTATGAAATATCTATGAGAAAGATAGAAGAAATGAAATTTTCCTTCAAGAATTATGGAATCTTGATCCACCAGACTTTTTGAAAGCTTATGATGCTTTTAGAGATTTTAAAAGAATAACTCAGTTAACTAATGAAACTTCCTGACAGATTAAAACTGTGTGCCGGACCGAGACTCGAACTTAGGACCTTTGCCTTTTGTGGGCAAGTGCTTTGCCAACTGAGCTACCCGAGCATGACTTATGATGGGTCGTCAGAGTGAAAATCTCATTCTGCAGTTAACTAACGTTGTAAATGTAAAACCATTCAATTTCATTCAAAATTGTTCTGTGTATAATTAATATGGCTACAAAAAAGAATGTTGCAACTACTGAAAAACAACAATAAAATTATCTGCATTCTGTAACGAAAATATACCTAATGATACAATTGCATATATTATTATGTATGATAAAAAGAATTTGACTTATGATTCACAGCATATAATGCTCACTGAAAATTTTTAATTACATAAATGAATAAAAAAGAAAAAAAAAGAAAATTTGACTTAATGTTTTCATTACCTTTTGAAATATTCTCAGAAAACTAAGGAGCTAAAAACTCAGATTTTCAAAAATTAAAATATTTTTCCAAACATTTTAATTTCTTCTATATAAATAGAATGAACATGAGTGGTAACTCTGAATACCTGTTAACTGAACTTAACAATAGTATTAATAGTTATGCAGAAGCATTCATTAAAGTATCAGAGCTTAAAAAAACATAAATCATGTTTCAACTCTAAAGTTGAAAATTTATCTGCTAAATCTGGGAATAAAGTTTTATTACTTTTAGATGATAAGCATAAAATTATTCTTCCAGAACATTCTACTAAAATCCTTACAAATGACAATGGTAAATTAAACGACATAGTAGGATTACATTTTATTTATTGGGGTAAAAACACAAATAAAAGTCGTCTGATTCATATTACTGAAATTGAATGAATTTAGATTTTTTAATTTAATTTTTGAATATTAAATTTTAATTGAATGAAAATATCGTTTTTGTAGGTATGGATAAATTTTTGGTGAGAGGGATACTGAGAAATCATAATCGTGGTTTATAACCTGGAATTTGTAATCCAATATACTCTTTGTCCCAGAACTCTCATAAATATACTGCTCTCAGGTCCGCTGCCAAAAGAGTATTTGATTTCCTTGGCACACTTACTACAGTATGATTTTTACTAGCACACACAGTCTTCAGGTCTCCAGCAAAACCTCGGCTACTAATGAGGCCTGAGAAGACGTAAGCCTCAGAATTCCAGGACTATATAAAATATGGTGTGGGTCTGGGACGATTTTATGTCGGTCATACTGAGCCTACTATTGAATAACGCTGTGTAGCGAACGAGAGATGTTTTCGCCTATCGTATCCTGAAGAATCAGCTGTGCAGCGGAACGTGCTCTAGAAAACAGATATTGGCATTAACCGAGATATCTGTTACCATAAGGTCTAATAGTTTCTGGGACAGCATCATGAAAGAAGTGATCGAGATAAAAGATTTCTGACAACGCCCTCAATAAAGAAGGCGGTCTGGACCGAAGCTCGGCTTGCAGGCTATCATCGGAAGATTGAAGCAGGCGCAGCAAGCACTCGACGAAAACTTCACAACATATAGCGCTGACGTGAGCACAAGTGACGTCAGCGAAGGCAGTGCAGTTATATAAGGACGGAGCAGCAATCTTTCGATCGTTACCACTTGACGATGGCTGAGAAGCACTCGTCCGAAATCTCGTGGATTTTAAATCACTTGATGCGGCTGGAAGCCCGAGAGAATTTTGTCAGTATATATTGATGTGTTGGCAGAAGAGCCAACACCGTGTTGCTAGAGGAGGCCGAACTGCACGCGTTTAAGCTCACGCAGACTGGCGTGAGGTCTGGAACAAGGTAAAGTAGTTGAGTCTAGTAAGAAAAGAACGTAGTTGCTTGAATACTTAACTTTAATCCATAATTGGAGAACATCGCTCTTGATGATACATAATTACAATCTCAATATAAACTGGTAATGGCGCCTTGCTAGGTCGTAGCAAATGACGTAGCTGAAGGCTATGGTAACTATCGTCTCGGCAAATGAGAGCGTAGTTTGTCAGTATAGCATCGCTAGCAAAGTCGTCTGTACAACTGGGGCGAGTGCTAGGAAGTCTCTCTAGACCTGCCGTGTGGCGGCGCTCGGTCTGCAATCACTGACAGTGGCGACACGCGAGTCCGGCGTATACTAGCGGACCGCGGCCGATTTAAAGGTTCAAAATGGTTCAAATGGCTCTGAGCGCTATGGGACTCAACTGCTGAGGTCATTAGTCTCCTAGAACTTGGAACTAGTTAAACCTAACTAACCTAAGGACATCACAAACATCCATGCCCGAGGCAGGATTCGAACCTGCGACCGTAGCGGTCTCGCGGCTCCAGACTGCAGCGCCAGAACCGCGCGGCCACTTCGGCCGGCCCGATTTAAAGGCTACCACCTAGCAAGTGTGGTGTCTGGCGGTGACACCACATATATTGCAGCAAAACTACACATTGGAACTGTTTTATTCGAATGCTAGCAAGTATTAACGAAATGTGAAATGTTATAGTACCCGATATTAGCACAAAACAAACATGAACTCTATATAATACATTCAATTTTAGTTCAACATGGTAAGATGAAATATATTAATTAATTAAATTAGTGTAAGTGGGACAAAAGTGCAAGTGGTATTGGGTTATTTACTAATGGGAAATCGTGTTCTCCAGTAGCACCTAACGTTGGCAGTTACATTACGAGCGACAGCCTTCTACGCGAAGTGGAGCAGTGCAGGCAGGATTTGTGTGGAGTGCCGCCGGCTCCCTTCGTCGCGTCGGAGGCGCTTCCACTTGGGCGTGCAGGTGACAGCTGTCTGCAACGTGCGGCTGGGCGGTGGGGCGGTGGGGGCGGCGGCCGCGCTGGGGGCAGTGTCCTGCGCCACTCCCACCCCTCTGCGGCCGCGCCCATCCACTTCCGAGGAAGGAAACTGCGTCCTCAGTCCACACTCCAGTACAGTAGTACAGTGTTTTCCAAAAAGATTTGTCCCATTTCACACGACTGTGTATTTCATGCATTGAGTTGTGCCTCATTCTTTTTCGAATTTCATTTTCCTTCGTGCACAGCTCCTTGTTTATCCCTTTTAAAAAGAATTTTAAGACCTATTTTGTTGAAACTGAAAACGAGGAATCCATGCTGTAGCGGCCGAGAATTTGCGTCATGTTACTACTTGTTGCTTACTGGTGCTTAGGGTGTGTTTGACTGCTGTCACACTCCAGAACGAAATTTTCCTCTGCCGTGGTATGTGCGCTGATGCGAAGTTTCCTGGCAGATTAAAATTGTGGGCCAGACGGAAATCGAACTCGGGACATTTGCCTTTCGAAGCAAAGTTTCCTGCCGACTGATTCACCCAAGCACGATGTAAGCATACTGTCACATCGCTGGCTTGCTTGCGGAGTATCTTTGCGGGCAGCCGTGTCTGTAGAGTCGAGGACGGGACACGGAACTGTTATGTTGTGTAGTGTGGAAAGTGCGTCAATAAGTGATTTAAAAATGAGCAGTGCTGCTGATAACATGTATACTCTCGTTGCGTGTCACACAGCATCAATCATCCGCGCCGTGTTCGGTCTCCAAGAATGAACTAATGTGAATCAGTAATACTATTTACGACAAAAGAGTGCAGTCAAGTGCCAGTGTCTTGTAGCGAGCGTGAGGACGTGCGTTCGATCATCGCGTTTCCGCATCATCTACAATCAACCACGCCGCGACTGCTATGCGCACGCTCGTACAACTGAGATCTGCGAACTGCAAATTTAACTTTGTGAACAGTGTTTATATCATTACTAGTGTCAAGGAGGACTATTACCAGATATCTGCATGTGTGACGAGCGTAAGAAATTTCGTTCGATCATTCGGCTTCCGCATCATCAACAATCACCCGCGTCGTGTGGGTTACGCATACGCTCGTCTGAGTGATATTGTGGACAGATAATCATCAAGATTGTTAACTGGGATAAACATTTATGAATTAGAATGTAAACAGTGCAACCTGCGACGTCCTTTAATCGTCTCAGAATATAGTTGTTCATACCAGACGTAGAACAGTGTTGTGTTATGACGATGCGTAGCTCCCCTGACTCGCTTGCATATTTCGATAGATAATTTCAGGCAAGCCAGCAGCAGTGTGGAGCAAAACAACCGCCGCTGGATTATCAGGTACGTGGTGTGGACAGGGCGCACGGTTCAGAAGTAAAAGCCAGTTTTAGGGTCTCCCACCCCACTTTTGTACCCCTGGGCGTGTTACAACGACTCGTCCTCACAGATTCACGCTAAAGCGACAAAGGACATGAGAAGGCAATATGCACATGAACAAATGGCGGTAGTATACCGTGCGCAATGATGCAGTACTTTCCAAAAAAAAAAAATTGCTGCCAATAGTTACGAAAAAACTAAGTTTACAAGAAACTTGCAGGAAAAATATATTTCTTTTCCGTCAAGTGAGCATACGATCAAAAATGCTTATATACATGGTAACTATAATTAAAGTTAAACTTTCAAAACGCACTGTAGAAATAACACCACTAGTCAGAATGACGTCAAATTGCAACGGAATATTATCGGAGAATGGAAGCAGAAAAATGCGTAAATCGACACACCTTTCATGCGCACGACCCATTCAAATTAGTATAAAGACGCTGGGTACACGGGTTTTCTAGCTTTCGCGTCTGCGTCGTTCGCCATGACTGTCTCAATACAGGACTGTGCTCTGCTTGTAAAGCAGTATTACAAGTATGATGACTGTGCACACGTCACTCACGATAAGTTCCGGACACTGAAGGGTTTGAAATAAGGCTTTGGTAAATTGTGCCAAGGGTCTGGAGAAAATGATTCGGAAATTCGAAAAGACGGTTTCATCTACATCTACATCTACATTTCTATATCTACATATATAATCCGCAAGCCACCCAACGGTGTGTGGCGGAGGGCATTTTACGTGCCACTGTCATTACCTCCCTTTCCTGTTCCAGTCGCGTATGGTTCGCGGGAAGAACGACTGTCTGAAAGCCTCCGTGCGCGCTCTAATCTCTCTAATTTTTCATTCGTGATCTCCTCGGGAGGTATAAGTAGGGGGAAGCAATATATTCGATACCTCATCCAGAACCGCACCCTCTCGAAACCTGGCGAGCAAGCTACACCGCGATGCAGAGCGCCTCTCTTGCAGAGTCTGCCACTTGAGTTTGTTAAACATCTCCGTAACGCTATCACGGTTACCAAATAATCCTGTGACGAAACGCGCCGCTCTTCTTTGGATCTTCTCTATCTCCTCCGTCAACCCGATCTGGTACGGATCCCACACTGATGAGCAATACTCAAGTATAGGTCGAACGAGTGTTTTGTAAGCCACCTCCTTTGTTGATGGACTTCATTTTCTAAGGACTCTCCCAATGAATCTCAACCTGGTAGCCGCCTTACCAACAATTAATTTTATATGATCGTTCCACTTCAAATCGTTCCGCACGCATACTCCCAGATATTTTACAGAAGTAACTGCTACCAGTGTTTGTTCCGCTATCATATAATCAAATAAAGGATCCTTCTTTCTATGTATTCGCAATACATTTCATTTGTCTATGTTAAGGGTCAGTTGCCACTCCCTGCACCAAGTGCCTATCCGCTGCAGATCTTCCTGCATTTCGCTACAATTTTCTAATGCTGCAACTTCTCTGTATACTACAGCATCATCCGCGAAAATCCGCATGGGACTTCCGACACTATCTACTAGGTCATTTATATATATTGTGAAAAGCAATGGTCCCATAACACTCCCCTAGGGCACTGCAGAGGTTACTTTAACGTCTGTAGATGTCTCTCCATTGATAACAACATACTGTGATCTGTTTGCTAAAAACTCTTCAATCCAGCCACACAGCTGGTCTGATATTCCGTAGGCTCTTACTTTGTTTATCAGGCGACAGTGCGGAACTGTATCGAACGCCTTCCGGAAGTCAAGAAAAATAGCATCTACCTGGGAGCCTGTATCTAATTTTTCTGGGTCTCATGAACAAATAAAGCGAGTTGGGTCTCACACGATCGCTGTTTCCGGAATCCATGTTGATTCCTACGTAGTAGATTCTGGGTTTCCAAAAACGACATGATACGGGAGCAAGAAACATGTTCTAAAATTCTGCAACAGATCGACGTCAGAGATATAGGTCTATAGTTTTGCGCATCTGCTCGACTTTTGGTATGCCACATGGTAGAGGGAGGAAACGAAGTGAGTGAAAACAGTGGCCACAGCAGTGCAGCAGGAGACGAGTAGTGGTGTGCAAACGTGTGGTGCACGGAGAACTGCCCGAACATTGGACATACCCGTGAGCACGGTGCATAAAATCCTACGAAACATCCTTCTTTGCTACTCATTCAAAATTATCCATGTGCCCGAATTGCTTCCTGTTAACCTGCCAGCAAGAAAAACCTTTCCTTTAAAATTTCTTGCTCGCATGGGAGTGGACAATGATTGGCCTAGGAATATTTTGTGGGCAGGCAATGAGCATTTCCATCTAACAGGATATGTCAATACACAGAATTGTCAAATTTGGGCAACGAAAAATCCACACGCGAATCAACCAGTACCCCTTCATCCTGAAAAGGTTACTCTGGTGTGCGAGTTTACGGCATCATTTATCATAGCGCCATACTTTTTTCGAAGAGACAGGTGCTTCCGGTCCTGTTACCTGTACCGTCACTTGTTAGCGCTAAGAGTCTCTTTTGCGCAAGCATGTCATTCCAGCTCTCCAACAGTGTGGATGGGATCATTTTTATGTAAGATGGCACACCTCCGCACATTGCAAATCCAGTTAAGCAGCTGCTAAAGCGCCATTTCGGAAACTCTAGAATTATCGGGCTCCATTTCCCTACAGCCTGGCCGTCCCGATCACCTGATTTTAATCTGCGTGACTTCTGGTTGTGGGGCTATCTGAAAGATGGTGTGCTCAGTTACAAACTTAGCTGCACTGAAGGCACGCATTGCGTAGCACATTCTGAACGTGACCCAGGAAACACTTCGATCAATTGTAGAACATGCTGTTTCTCGACTTCAGCTTGTTGCAGAAAACGATGGACAACATATTAAACATGTTTTGCACGAATCACACCGTAATGAATAATCCGAATTAATTTTGACTGATGCTTTTTATGCGGTTTTTGGCTCAGGATGGTTATAAATTGATTTTTCCCATCAGATGTGATATGATCTGGCCGTGATGGACGGGCTTACATAACTAACAGTATCACACCTGTACACCCATGCACACTGAGTAGTACAGTTTGTTTGACGTCAGAGCTCAGGTATTGTTATATGATTCATTTGTCATTTGTAATTGACCACTATTAAACTATGATGCTTAAGCGCCATCTATTGCTGTATTTTTTAACTATTTATTTTTCTTCTGCCATACGTTTTGCCCCTCCCCCGATAATATTCCGTTGCAATTTGACGTTATTCTGACGAGTGGTGTCATTTCTACAGCGGTTTGAAAGTTTAACATTAGTCATAATCACCCTGTACATTCTAACACACACACACGCACACACAAAACGACGCATCACGAGGGCATTACCCGAATGGGGCGGAAATCGCTAGATGTAACGTACATGTACAGATTAAAAAAAAGGCTCCAGTTTCAGGAAAATTGGATGATTTGTTCAAGAGCAGGAACTTCACAAACTGAGCATTTGAATAACGCGTTGGTCCACCTCCGGCCCTTATGTGATCAGTTATTCGGCTTCGCATTGATTGGCAGAATTGTTGGATGTCCTCCTGAGGGATATTGTACCAAATTCTGTCCAAGAGGTGCATCAGATCGTGACAATCCGGAGCTGGTTGGAGGGCCCTGCCCGTAATGTTGCAAACTTTCTCGCCTAGGAATTTAGAAATTCACTCTGTAGGAATCAGCATGGGTTTCAATAAAGACGATCGTGTCAAACCCAGCTCGCGCTATTCGTCCACGAGACTCAGGGGGGCATAGACACGGGTTCCCAGGTAGATGCCGTGTTTCTTGACTTCCGCAAGGCGTTCTATACAGTTCCCCACAGCCGTCTAATGTACAAAGTAAGAGCATTAGGACTATCAGACCAATTGTGTTATTGGATTGAAGAGTTCCTAGATAACAGGACGCAGCATGTCATTCTCAATGAAGAGAACTCTTCCGAAGTAAGAGTGATTTCAGGTGTGTCGTAGGACCGTTGCTATTCACAATATACATAAATGACCTTGTGGAAGACATCGGAAGTTCACTGAGGCTTTTTGCGGATGATGCTGTTGTATATCGAGAGGTTGTAACAATGGAAAATTGTACTGAAATGCAGGAGGATCTGCAGCGAATTGACGCATGGTGCAGGGAATGGCAATTGAATCTCAATATTGACAAGTGTAATGTGTTGCGAATACATAGAAAGAAAGATCCCATATCATTTAGCTACAATATAGCATGTCAGCAACTGGAAGCAGTTAATTGCATAATTATCTGGGACTAGGAATTAGGAGTGATTTAAAATGGAATGATCATATAAAGTTGATCGTCGGTAAAGAAGATGCCAAACTGAGATTCATTGGAAGAATCCTAAGGAAATGCAATCCGAAAACAAAGGAAGTGGGTTATAGTACGCTTGATCGCCCACTGCTTGAATACTGCTCAGCGGTGTGGGATCCCGTACCAGATAGGGTTGATAGAAGAGAGAGAAGATCCAACGGAGAGCAGCGCTCTTCGTTACAGGATCATTTAGTAATCGCGAAAGCTTTACGGAGATGATAGGTAAACTCCAGCGGAAGCCTCTGCAGGAGAGACGCTCAGTAGCTCGGTACGGGCTTTTGTTGAAGTTTCGAGAACATACCTTCACCGAGGAGTCAAGCAGTATATTGCTCCCTCCTACGTATATCTCGCGAAGAGACCATGAGGATAAAATCAGAGAGATTAGAGCCCACACAGAAGCATACCGACAATCCTTCTTTCCACGAACAATACGAGACTGGAATAGAAGGGAGAACCGATAGAGGTACTCAAGGTACCCTCCGCCACACACCGTCAGTTGGCTTGCGGAGTATGGATGTAGATGTAGATAGATGTAGAGGGGAGAGGTCCACGTCCTTGCCTGCCAAGGTAGTATCTGCAAACATGAAGACAAGCAGTAGAGACTCTCGCCGTGTGCGGGTCCCGATTTCGAGTCTCGGTCCGGCAGACAGTTTTAATCTGCCAGGAAGTTTCGGGCATTACCTTGCTGAAATGTAAGCTCATGGAGCCTTTCCGCGATGGGCAACGAAATTGGTCGTAGAATATCCTCAGCGTATCGCTATGCTGTAAGGGTGCTGCAGACGACAACCAAAAGGTCCTACTATGAAATGTAATGGCACCCTAGACCGTTTGTATCCCGCCACTGGCTGAGGCATCTATTGACACGTCTTCGGCTTGACTGGAGTAGGATTGCTTTGAGCGATGAGACTCACTTCGAAATGAGCCCCGGTGACCAGTGAAGACGTGTCTGTGGACGCTCCAGACAGCGGTGGGGTACCAACCTGTCTGTCGTCCACCATACAGCCCAGCAACTGGGAGTGATGGTCTGGGGTGCCATTTCGTTTCCTGCAGCACCCTCACAGCACAGCTGTACATCGACGATATTCTACACCCCGTTTCGTTGCCCATCGTGGAAAGGAAACCTGGATTTACATTTCAGCGGATAATGCCCGCCCGCATAACACGGGGAGGGTTTGCTACTGCTTGTCCATTTTCCTTGACGAATCCTACCTTGGCCAACAAAGTGGCCCGATGTCTCCGCAGCCGAGAAGGCTTGGAACATTATGGGCAGGGCCCTCGAAACAGCTCGGGTGTTTCAAGATCTGATTCTCTTAGACAGAATCTGGTACGATATCTCTCAGAAGGATGTCCAACAAGTCTATCAATCAATACCAAGCCGAATAACTGCTTGCGCAAGGGCCAGAGGTGGGCCAACGCGTTGTTGACTTGTTCAATCTATGAAGATCTTTCTCTTGAATAAGTCATCCAGTTTTGGTGAAAGTGTAATCATTTGTCTGTTCATTTACACCAAACTTACGGATTTCCGGCCAATGTGGATAATTCCTTCGTGGTACGCCTTTTTTTGGGTCTTAGAGCGTGTATTTGATCGTATGGCCTTATCAAGTTTTGTTCAATAAATCACTGCCTTATTGCCCACCACATGCACAGCCCGCAGAAACGCAGAGACGGTAATACCCTTTCGCTACATAAGAAATGTCCGTTCATCGTCACAGTTTCTGGACTTAAACCTAAATGCACTGCAACGTACCCTCTCTGTTACTCTTTTTGTTTTTTGTTATTGTAGTTGTAGAGATACGAAATTATTGTAGCAGTTTGCTTAGTCAGCCGTACTTCGGAATTTTTTGACATTAAATGGAGCCTGAAACTTGCGTAATAAATACTTCGCGTTAAGTGCGATTTGCGGCATAAACAAAAATTAATTGCGGTGATGCAATCCACAGAATATTAACAGAAAAGCTTTAGAACAATGCGCACGACTGACTAGACACATTCAGAGGGTACGTACATTCGCGTACGAGTGATTGCGATCTGATGAGGAAGATCTATCTTAAATTTTTCTATGTAAAATAATTACGTCGTAACACACTCGGAGATTGCGAACGTACAATCAGGGTAGAGGCACGTACTTTCTATCATTCCCCGTGGCCTGGGTAAAAGAATTGCAATTATTTAGATTTAAGAACATTTCTTTTTCAATCGGACTCCTATATTTATACGAAAAGGAAGATTGCAGGTTCGGAATGTCTCGGCAAAAACACATCGAAATTAATTCTAGCGGCCACCAAAGTAAAGTAGTGAGCACAGTCACGTACCTCTATTGCTGAGCAGCGCCGTCGTAAAGATCGTCGCCTCCATCTAAAATTCGCCTTCTCGAATTAACAGAATAATTTGCACTCCATTGGTATGGGATTTAGGCCTGATCTTGACAGAAATTATAAAACACATTTTTCATCATTTAACACCTTCATTTAACACACACATAGACATGAAACTATACAGTACGTCTTTACGCCAGCACATCAGAACAAAAAGGTAATTAATACTAGAAGTAATAAAAGAATCTCGAAATTAGTCCTTTGTCTCTCAGTGATTAAAAAGTTTTTTAGAGTATTCCTCTGGTATGACAGTCGAACAAATTTTCTTCTTGTATCTTTGAGATTAAATTACAACATTTTTTAGTTCCTTTTCAGCATTATGAGGGAAAAGAAAATACGTTTCTAAGTCGACGTACTTATTTTCCATACTGTACTTGGGCAGTATTAGCCACAACGGAACGAAGCATAACGAAACACCCGGAAGTATTTTTAACCTCATTGACACCTGCCCAATGTGTCAAAGAGAGCTGAGCTTTCCGAGATTGATTGCTAGGTATAGAATATTTCTTTGCAGGTGCTTACAGTTACGAAAACGAGTGTTGGAAGTTGCGGCTGTTGAGACAAGTTCCAAGTTTCCACTACGGGTCTCCCTACTGCAGCCACTTCGCTGAGTAGCTTGCTCGCACATTAAACAATGTACTCTGAGTCGGGATGGTGATAACGCAGCAACAGATGTGGTTATGCGTTCTCTGCTTCGGCTGGTGCTGTTCAGCTGCAGCTGTGCAGTGTGATTTACGGCGAGAGTGTGGCACTGCGCCTCCTACATCACAAAGCATTCGACGATGTGACCAGGAGTCTGAAGACACAGGTAGCTCACGCGAGAGGAAATCCACGCAAATCTCCCCTGTATATTCGTTCAAGGCGCTGCTGCATTCACCAGTTTTAGCATGCAGTCCACACAAGTCTAATCATTGTGCCAGACGAAAGTCAGCCGCTCATCACGTGTCTGTCTGGTGTGTTTTGCGCTGAGTTTTGTGTTCCGAAAAACACCAACTACAATAACCCTATTCACGTTGGTTATAAACAACAACAACTTGTAGAGTTTTTTAAATTCATTGTGGGCATGGACGAGGAACATAAGAAATTATGATCCGTAAAATTTCAGGCGTACAGCCGCATAAATTCTAATATTTCTAATATTTCTAATATTTCGGCTGAATACCGTTCAGCCATCTTCAGTGAGCCGAGGTGACTGACGCTCCAGCACTTGCTCCGTCCAAAACACTGTGGGCTCCAGGCTTGCAGATTCCATGGTGAAGGAGATATGTTGACGACACGTTTGTAAAAAAAAAAAAAAAATGGCTCTGAGCACTATGGGACTTAACATCTATGGTCATCAGTCCCCTAGAACTTAGAACTACTTAAACCTAACTAACCTAAGGACATCACACAACACCCAGTCATCACGAGGCAGAGAAAATCCCTGACCCCGCCGGGAATCGAACCCCGGGCGCGGGAAGCGAGAACAATACCGCACGACCACGAGCTGACGAGCTGCGGACGACACGTTTGTAGTGTGGCCCCTTGGTGAAGACAAGTTAAATGGATTTTTAGATCATTTGAACTCCATCCACAGACAAATTCAGTTCACGATGGAAATCGAAAAAGATGGATGCCTTCCATTTTTGGATATGCTGGTACGGTGTGGTGATGATGGCACCTTGGGACACGCGGTTTATCGAAAACAGACCCATACGGATTTATATTTACGCGCAAATAGCTGCCACCATCCTTCACAGACGATGAGTGTATTCATTGCTGACGAGAGCAGTCTGGAGGACGAACTTTTACACCTGAGAAGAGTTTTTGAAGCCAACGGGCACTCACAACAGCAGATACATAAGGCGCTACAAATAAAACCAACTGTGGATATAAGAAAATCAGCAGAAGATAAGGAAAGTTTTAAATCGATGGCTTTTCTGCCATACGTGGGAAGCCTATCGTCACAAATAGGACGGATCTTCAGTAAGCATGAAGTGAAAGTGATTTTTCGCCCTCCACCAAAGACAGCAGCACTCCTGGGTTCCGTTAAAGATGATTTGGTGCTTCAGAAGCCTGGATTTTACAAGATCCCCTGTAAGTGCGGCCGTTCTTACGTCGGACACACGACACGTACTATCCTGGAGAGATGCGCAGAGCACCGCAGGTACACCCGGCTCTTACAGCCTAATAAATCTGCGGTGGCCGAGCACTGTATTGACACTGGCCACTCTATGGTGTACGATAATGTCGAAATTTTAGCCTCGACTTCATCCTTTTGGGACTCAGTAGTGAAGGAAGCAATTGAAATTCGGTTGCCGACGAATTTAATAGTGGCCTCATCTTGGAAAAATCATGGAATCCGGCAATTTCTGTTATAAAATCACAAAGAAGTCGCGACGGTGCAGCTCGCAGTGATACATCGATATCACCATGTGGATCGACTGCGCAACCATAGATATATTTCCATGCATATGCCACACGCCTCTGCCGCCGATTAACGTCTCTGGCGCCTTGTGTATCTGTGGCCGCATGCGCAGTGGTGCGGTCCACGGCTTTAAAAGGACGGACCAAGTGCTGGAGCGTCAGTCACCTCGGCTCACTCTGAAGATTGCTGGACAGTATTCAGCCAAAATATTAGAAGTAGAAGTCAAATTTATGCGAATGCACGCCCGAAATTTTATGGATCAGTATTTGGGCAGTGAAAATATGAAGATGAACGATAATAAAATACTTTGGCGTTTGGTGTTCACTGATGAGTCTAAGTTGCATTTAAGTAAAAAAAATGAACCACCATAGCATATGAATCTGGGGAACACGGTAGCCTCATGCTATATTTGAGCACGAGAGAGACTTTCCAAAGTTTCAAACATTTATCGCAGTCTCTCAGGTAAAAATTTACGGCCCGTTCTTTTTTGTGGGAAAGACGGTTACCGGAACCAGGTGCTGTATAAAGGGTTTCAGGGTATAGGTGCAGATTTCTGATCACTGGTAGTGTGGTGTCACCGCCAGGCACCACACTTGCTAGGTGGTAGCCTTTAAATCGGCCGCGGTCCGGTAGTATACGTCGGACCCGCGTGTCGCCACTATCAGTGATTGCAGACCGAGCGCCGCCACACGGCAGGTCTAGAGAGACTTCCTAGCACTCGTCCCCAGTTGTACAGCCGACTTTGCTAGCAATGGTTCACTGACAAATTACGCTGTCATTTGCCGAGACGATAGTTAGCATTGCCTTCAGCTACGTCATTTGCTACGACCTAGCAAGGCGCCATTATCATTTACTATTTATCTTGTGATGCATGTACCGTCAAGAGCTATGTTCACCACCTATGGACTAAAGTTAAGTATTCCAGCAGCTTCGTACTTTATTTGCTAGTCTCAATTACTTTACCTGTTCCAGACCTCACGCCAGCCTGCGTGAGCTTAAACGCGTGCCTTTCGGCTTCCTCTCATAGTGGCTTGGCTGTCTTGCCAAGTCACAACAGGTAGTTTAACATGTACCCATTTCAGCGTATTAGTTGCTTTTCTCTGCGTCTAACACTTACAATAAAAGCATGACGTAATTTATTATCTGATTGTTTTTGCGCGGTCGTAACTCCACTCTGACGTGGCCTACGCCTGTTGTATAGACAATCCGTTTTGCTTCGAAGCATACACACTTCAGTATGTGACCTTCTAAAAACTGAACTCCTCCCGAACAGGCCATGAAGGCCCAACGGTACTGGCCGGCCGCCGTCTTGTCCTCTGCCCATAGGCGTCACCGGATGCACATATGGAGGGGCACGTGGTCAGCCCACTGCTCTCCCTGTCGTATGTCAGTTTACCAACCGGAGCCGCTACTTCTCAGCCAAGTAGCTCCTCCCTCACAAGGGCTGAGTGCGACGCGATTGCCAACAGCGCTCGGCAGACTGGATGATGTGACCTGCTACCTAGCCGAAAATAAATATTAACGTCTTACCTGTGCTACGCATACTTGGAGCTACTAAACAACCTAAAAGATGCTACTCGTAATAGCTATAAGTATTACTGTGCAAATCAAGTAAATATTGATGTAATGTTGTTCATTGCACTGTCAGACATCAACAGAAGTCAGAGATCAGAATTTTTCCACAGTTGTGAGAACAAGTCGAAAATTTCATTTCTCAACAGGATGGAGCCTAAGCGATCTGGCACTTGAGTGTAAGGTGCGGTTCACACTGAGGCGATACATTGTGCAATACGATACTCAGGTGAGTTGCGACACAACACAGAAGCAACACACATCGGAAGAGGGCACACAAACATAGTGGAGGCGAGTTAACTGTTTCACACTGCGACGACACCGATAAAACACTGACACGTAACTGTGACATTCCGTAAGGTGCAAGATGGAATGCTGCGAGGGGGACTTACGTTTGATGCATTTTCAAAAATGGTTCAAATGGCTCTGAGCAGTATGGGATATAACACCTGAGGTCATCAGTCCCCTAAAACTTAGAACTACTTAAACCTAACTAACCTAAGGACACCACACACATCCATGCCCGAGGCATGATTGGAACCTGCGACCGTAGCGGTCGCGCGGTTCCAGACTGAAGCGCCTACATCCTCTCGGCCGCACCGGCTGGCTGATGCATTTTAGGGCATATGTTGCTGTGTGTGAAACATAACATATCGAAATGACTTTTACTGTTGGAAAGAGAGCAATACCTCTTTCCATTCTCGAGTAATTAGGTGAGATATGTTGTCGCTTGCCTCCGACGAGGTAGCAGCTACATGTCGGAAGCTCAGCTTCGCCGCCTGTATGGCCAGCTGTCTGGAGTCTGGAGCTGTGTCGCGTTTCTCTTTCATGTGCTGCTGGTACAAGCTGAACAGGAAATGAAAAACTTACTAAGTGAGGGAGCCGTCAGTTTGTGACCGAGCGAGGTGGCGCAGTGGTTAGACACTGGACTCGCATTCGGGAGGACGACGGTTCAATCCCGGGTCCGGCCATCCTGATTTAGGTTTTCCGAAAATCGCTCCAGGAAAATGTCGGGATGGTTCCTTTGAAAGGGCACAGCCGACTTCCTTCCTAATCCGATGAGACCGATGACCTCGCTGTCTGGTCTCCTTCCCCAAACAACCCCATCAGTTTGTGACGCTGACTGGACGGTATTTCAAGCCTGCGTTCCCTGATTTCAGGTGCAAAGTGCAACTGAAGGCTAAATTCGTTCTACTTCTGACGTACAGCTGCTCGAAGCTCAGGAAGACCCGTCAGGATTTTTCTCATCATCATGGGCTTTTTCCATTGCATCAGAAATGTTGTCTACCCCAACAAAGTGTTCACCATCCACTGCTACACCATGGACGACACTGGATCTCATTTCGAATCCAGCAACGTCTCTTCTGAATAGTCCTCAAACTGAATCATGTACTACTCTGCGAAAATGAACAGTTGCATAAATGGCTTTATCAATTTGTAACCATTATTTATGCCTATCTTTTGGTAAACCTTCAGGGATGTAAGGTCGTGGTCCATGAAACTCTTCAGCTCCTAACGTTTCGTCCAGAGCTGCGCTGGACATCTTCAGAGGGGTGTTTCTCCGGCAAGACTCACCGGAGGAGAAACACCCCTCTGAAGATGTCCAGCGCAGCTCTGGACGAAACGTTAGGAGCTGAAGAGTTTCATGGACCACGACCTTACATCCCGGAAGGTTTACCAGAAGATATGTCATCCGGCCGTGAAAGCTTTCATATCATTATTTATGCATTTAGCACAATGAATAGGGTAGTATAACAGGTGCGAGTCGCGAATCGAGCCGGTACCCTTCTATCGCGCTGGTTTATCTGCGAGAGTGTATAATTTTACTGGCAACCGCTGCGGTTGGTTGGCACTGACTTAAAAAGAGTGCGCGGCGGTTCACAAACAGCAGGTAGTCGGTGGCAAGAATCGGGCTGTGAGTGGCATGGTGGTTAACCTACCAGCACTGCCCTGTGGGACAACGTGGCGTGGCGTGGCGTGGCGTCTTCCTGGTAGCGGAACTGCTGTTTGGCTGGAGGCGGGAAGCAGACGCGGTTGCTTCCAAGGGCTGTCGGTGTTTGTCTGCCCCCGCCGTATCCAGTCATGGGAAGGGGCCCAGTTGCTCGAAGTGATATTAAACTGTGAGCCACATTCACTGCTCCTCGTCTGGCTGCCCAGTGGGTTCGTTCACTATGCTGTTGCGGCTTTAACGCCGTTGTGTCCAGCATTTATACCCGTATCGGTGAGGTGTCTCGTCCGAGCTCGTTGTGTGGTTCTAACTGTCCCGTGGTTGCTGTGAACGTGGCGTTATAAATATAGAAAGGAAACTGACTGTGTATTTTGGGGACCTAGAAACGACGGACAGCCTTCGTCCCGACGTAACCCTCAGTGGTTCACGACATCACAACAGGCCGCAGCACTCCATCCACCCCACCGCCGCCCCACACCGAGCCCGGGACTATTGTGCGGTTCGTTCCCCAGTGGAGACCCCGCCCCCTTCCCCCCTGGGAACGTCGCATACCGTTCCAGATCTTTTCGTGGTAGAGTAATCATGGCGTACAAGTACGTGGGGACTGTGTTTGCGCAGAAATTGCCGACACAGTGTAACTGAGGTGGAATAAGGGGAAAAATATAAAAAACTCTAAAATGTTGAACGCCATAGGCGACACCATTTTAGAGTTTTTTATATTTTGCCTACTATGTGGAGATGCACCTTGGAAGACACGGCTGCAACAAAGGAAGTAGCCACGATGTTTTAATTTTATTAGCAATTTTATTGTGCCTGGTGCATGTACCATTTTAGCGAGTTTTAACAGGTTCTTTTACATTTTATTATTCTGATGATGGAAGCTTGACTTCCGAAACGCGTCAATCTTAGTGTTTTACACTATAAACAAGTAGTCGAGCCGATATATTTTTTAACATTTAACATTGGAATCCTGAATGAACTTCACTTGCTTTCAGAAAAAAAAGTGTTGCCTTACTTCTTCAACGTCCATCGCTGGTAGAGACGTAAATTGCTAAATAAGAAAAAAGTCTATATGTTGTCTAGTTCTGCAGATCCCCTAGTCACATTAAGAGTGGCATGCGTGGTATCACACACTCCAGGCAATACCGTTGCTAGCACGCTACAACAGTGCACTTCCGCACTAGCAATTTTTGGATTAGCGACCCTACTAAAGCACTGGACCGAATTGCGGGGCTGCAGGAGCGAAGCGGCGCTGAGGGGGAAAGTGTGTCAGTGAGGCGTCATTAAGGCGGGCCTGAGGCGAGGAGTATTTTCGCCGGCAGCCGCACTTCTTCTTTAAGCGCCGGCGAGTTTAAAAGGGAAAAACAACGGCGCCCCGAGGGTGGGAGGAGCCACTTTAATTATCATGACGACGTCACGGGAGCCGGGGGGAGCGGCCGCCGCGACTCAACAGGTGCTCGCGGATTGTCTAACTTAATTAACGCCGCGTAATGGATGGCGCGTCTCGCGAGTGGCGGGGTAAAAAGAGGAAAAATAAGAGAGGAAAGGAGAGGAGCGGAGAGAGGCAGCATAAAGACGACTTCTTCTCCTTTTTTCCCTCCCCGCCTGCCCTCTGAAGCCTCGCGTTGATGCTGCGGCGCTCCACAGGTGCTAATTTCTGGCGACCGCCGAGTCTCTCGAGGCAACCAGGCCTCTGGTGAACTCTTCCTTCGCTCCTTACAAGCCGTGTCCGGGAATCTTTCCGCGGAACCTACGACTGCCCGCCACTAAGCACACCGCTGGCCACACCAGGAAGCACAGCAAATAAAGAAATTTTGCTGATAAAATGAAGAATAATAACTGTTTTGTAGAATAGCTACGGGGTTTCCAGTCGGCTAGTAGTTTGAAATATTGCGACGTTTCGGCGACTGTAATACTACACTACTAGCCATTAAAATTGCTACACCAAGAAGAAATGCAGAAGATTCATTGGACAAATATATTATACTAGAACTGACATGTGATTACATTTTCACGCAATTTGGGTACATAGATCCTGAGAAATCAGTAACCAGAACAACCACCTCTGGCCATAATAACGGTATTGATACGCCTGTGCATTGAGTCAAACAGAGCTTGGATGCCGTGTACAGGTACAGCTAGCCATGCACCTTCAACACGATACCACAGTTCATCAAGAGTAGTGACTGGTGTATTGTGACGAGCCAGTTGCTCGGCCACCATTAGCCAGTCGTTTTCAATTGGTGAGAGATCTGGAGAACGTGCTGGCCAGGGCAGCAGTCGAACATTTTCTGTATCCAGAAAGGCCCGTACAGGATCTGCGTCATGCGGTCGTGCATTATCCTGGTGAAATGTAGGGTTTCGCGGGGATCGAATGAAGGGTAGAGCCACGGGTCGTAACACATCTGAAATGTAACGTCCACTGTTCAAAGTGCCGTCAATGCGAACAAGAGGTGACCGAGACGTGTAACCAATGGCACCCCATACCATCACGCCGGATGATACGCCAGTATGGCGATGACGAACACACACTTCCAATGTGCGTTCACCGCGATGTCGCCAAACACGTATGCGACCATCATGATGCTGTAAACAGAACCTGGATTCATCCGAAAAAACGAAGTTTTGCCATTCGTGCACCCAGGTTCGTCGTCGAGTACACCATCGCAGGCGCTCCTGTCTGTGATGCAGCGTCAAGGGTAACCGCAGCCACGGTCTCCGAGTTGATAGTCCATGCTGCTGCAAACGTTGTCGAACTGTTCGTGCAGATGGTTGTTGTCTTGCAAACGTCCCCATACGTTGCCTCAGTGATCGAGACGTTGCTGCACGATCAGTTACAGCCACGCGGACAAGATGCCTGTCATCTCGATTGGTAGTGATACGAGGCCGTTGGGATCCAGCACGGCGCTCCGTGTTACCCTCCTGAACCCACCGATTCCATACTCTGCTAACAGTCATTGGATCTCGACCAACGCGAGCAGCAATGTCGCGATACGATAAACCGCAATCGCGATAGGCTACAATCCGACCTTTATCAAAGTCGGAAACCTGATGGTACGCATTTCTCCTCCTTACACGAGGCATCACAACAACGTTTCACCAGGCAACGCCGGTCAACTGCTGTTTGTGTATGAGAAACCGGTTGGAAACGTTCCTCATGTCAGCACGTTGTAGGTGTCGACACCGGTGCCAACCTTGTCTGAATGCTGTCGGTTAAATTTCGCGTCTGTAGCACGTCATCTTCGTGGTGTAGCAATTTAAATGGCCAGTAGTGTAGTAATCTTCAAGCGTAGTGTCGAGGTACGTGGATGCTGTGATGTTTGCCGGCCTGAGTGGCCGAGCGGTTCTAGTCGCTACGGTCTGGAGCCGCGCGACCGCTACGATCGCAGGTTCGAATCCTGCCTCGGGCATCGATGTGTGTTATGTCCCTAGGTTAGTTAGGTTTAAGTGGTTCTAAGTCCCATAGTGCTCAGAACCATTTGAACCATTTTTTTGCTGTGATATTTACATTAGTGGAGTGGCCCTACTGAACCTGGCTACGGCCGGCCGGCAGGCGGAGAAGGAGTTGAGGGTGCAGTGGTTGGGGTAGCCGGTACTCCATTCGCGTCTCTGTGCGGGCATTCCGGCTAGTTGGATGATGCTGGTCGCGCTCTTGTCGTTCTGCCGCCAACGCCAGAGGCCATGCCACACTTAGTCTCTGTTGGACAAGGTCGTGAACTCGTATTTCAATGGATTCTTTTACTACGCCGGTTGCTTGGCAAAGCCTGGGTGTTCTGGAATGCAAAGGTGTGGTCTTCCGCGAGGCAGCGCTTTGCTGTCGCTGGTTCTTCTGTGTGTCCCAGTCGCACACGACTGCTGTGGTCCTCGCAGTATTTTTTGACCACATTCACAGGCGACGCTGTATATTCCCGGTAAGCGCATTTTTCGTGGTTCTTTTGCAGAACTAGACTACTCTTTCGTCTTTGCCACTGATTGGAAGACGGCTTTTTAAACTGGTTTATTCGGTTAGCGTCGCAATTTTAGCTACGAGTGGTTCCCGGTTTCCAGCATCCTGTCTTTTCTTGAATGCCTTACTAATCTTTTCTTTGCTGCCATTTTTGCAGGATACTTCCTTCAGGTTGTGTACTTCGTCCGGGAAACTTTCCTGATCGATGACCTGAGAAATCCGCCATTGCCCAGGTATTCATTTTGCCAGTTGACTATTAGAAATGAAAACAAAAAATGAACTGTGTTTGAAGTGTAAGAAAGAAAAAAATTGTTTACACATCCTCGTGAAAACACATTTCTAATTATGACACAGTCATACAAAGAAAAATGTATAGTGTACAATTGTATAAGTATGATATCCAAATGAAGAAGTTCAGTTCTGGGCGCAGGTACTTCGCGTTTCCACAGCGCGTTTTGTAAACACGTGTACGGCAACGTCTCCTCAAAGCTCTGCAGGGTGAAAAGTATTTAAACCAACAAACTCTGGGAGGTTGTAGGGGACATGAAAACAAATATTTTTCCCTAGTGTCATTTTTTCCTATGAGGAGTTTTTAAACCGGTAGAGGAAGATTTCTCTGGCGGCAAATTAATTAAACCGACAAACACTTTTTCATTTTTTTATCACCAAGAGACAACACATCAACACAACCCAATTTCAGTTACATGGATTTTAAAAAATACCTCCATTGACACGTAAACAAAGGTTACACCGTCAGATCATGTTCTGTTTGACACGGGCAGAAAATCCAGGAGTATCCTGAATTGTTCCTGCTGCTGCTGCTGCTATCCGGGCAACTGGATCCTCTTCTGATGCAACAGGAGTTGCGTAAACAAGGTTGCGCATCTCTCCCCACACAAAAAAGTCCAGAGGGGACATATCTGGGGATCGCGCAGGGTTATCCTCACTCCAAACATACGAATTGTGCATGTTGAAGACTCCATCACGCCCGAACGTTGCTTCATCGGTAAACAACACAGAGGATGGATATGTAGGATGCATTTCACACTGTTCCAGGTAACACTGCGAAAACTGTGCTCTGGGTGGATAATCAACTGGTTCCAGGTTGTGGACACGCTGTAAGTGAAATGGACGTAACAATTGCTCTCGATGGACTGTTCTTACATTTGTCTGATTCGTCCTCATGTTACGTGCAATTGCACGTGTGCTGATTAAAGGATCCCGCTCCACATGCTGCATGACAGGTTCCTCAAATTGGAGCGTTCTTATCGTGCGACGGCGTACCTGTCCAGGTAATCTGCTAAATGACCCGGTCTCACGCAGACGTTGGTACACAGACCGGCTGTGCAGCTCGTCCGTTGTGGTACGCTACGTAGTACGCACCAACCATATCAGTGTACTCACTCCAGGTGTATCGCTCCATTAGTAAACAGAGGCAATGCACTACTACACTGGTGCACAGCAGTTGCCTACAACTGAAGAGCGTAATACGCTTTCTAACAACTGAAGATCGTAATACGGCCTCTAACAACTGCAGAGCGTAATACGGTCTCCGCCGGTTTAAATAATCCTCATAGGAAAAAATGACGCTAGGGAAAAATATTTGTTTTGATGTCCCCTACAACCTCCCAGAGTTTGTCGGTGTAAATACTTTTCACCCTGTTTAGACGGCCGTACAGCCACTGCGCTTCGTAGTTGAAAGCTGTCATTACTGCTGTCAGGGGTCAGGGAGTTGCTAAAATTGACTGTAAGAGCGTCTTAGTAGTAAACAATAAATGTTTTAAGACTTCATAAATGATGTGGCATTTTTTCACGCAGCTCATTCTTTAGGACTTTACATTTCTTGAGCTATGATGTGTAGGTTCCTCTTACCCCCACAGTGTTTGTTGTCTTACACTAAGGGATATGTGTACCAAGTTTCGTTGAAATCGGTTCACTGGTTTAGGAGGAGATGTAGAACATATACCATATATACGACGGTCGTTCCGAAAGTAATGCCGCCTATTTTTATTCATGGAAACAACAAGAGCTACACAAATCACAACAGCACAGCTAAACGGAGCAATTTTTCCACAAACTCACCACCATTCGTTATGTACTCTTCCCAATGATGAACTAGAGCTTGCATGCCCCACTTCTAAAAATCGGAACCACTTCCTTACAGCTTTGACAACGGCAACAGGTTCTTGAGAATATTCGCCACGCAGTCCACCTTTCAGAGGCTCAAAAAGATGAAAGTCTGAAGCTAACTTGGGACTGTGCGATCGATGTGGTGAGACAGTCCAGCCCAATTTTGCAATGAGTTGCGTGCAGACAATATTGGTGTGGGGTCCGGCGTTATCATGCTGCAGATGTTGGTGTACTTTTCTAATCTTACCCTCGAAATTCGGCCTTTCAGCTTAGTCAGTCTCGTCTTGTAGCGTGCTGAATTGACAGTTTCTCCAGCCTCCAGGTCTTCCAAAACAACCACAACCTGGCATCCCAGAAGATTTTGCACATCACTTTGTCTGCAGACGGCATTCTTCTTCGAATTTCTTCCTCTTCGACGAAGAATTCACATGTTGCCAATCCATGGACAGTCTTTTGGATTCCTCGTAGTGGGGACAACACGTCACATCTCCGGTGATGATGCTATTCCGAAAATTGTCATCTTCATTTTCTGTAAGCATTCGCGGGACCACCTCGCCCAGACTTTGCGATAACGAACATGTTCCAACATTGTGCCCAAGCCATTGTAGCCGACATTCAGCGTTCCACACAATTCTCTGGTCGTTATCCACCGATCAACACTGATGAGCTGATCAAGACGCTCTTCATTGAGAGGGATGACAGCTGTGCAGGGTCGACCGGGCCGTGGCTTCTCATGCACACCCTTTCCACCACCTTGAAAATGCCGCACCCATCGCCTCACATTGCTCACGTCTATTGTATCGCCTCGGTACACCTTTAGCAAGCGTCGATGGTTTTGAATCGGCCCAATTTCTTCAGCAGTGAGGAATTCAACCACACTGCGCCATTTTATACGCGCGTCCGAATCAGACACCATTTTGAAACCTTCCTCTGCTGGCGCCACTACTGCAGAACAACCCCCTGAAAATGGAAGAGAAAGGTTCAATCATTAGTACTATACCACCAAAATCTGGCGCGGACATCCAAAGCCATTACAAGAAAGTAGGAGGCATTACTTTCGGAACGACCCTCGTATATACATACATACATGCAGCATCTATGAATGACGGGCCCTACGTACCAGTGTCGTTAGTTAGCATTCGGACGTTATGCTGGTTGCTGGCAGCCCATTGCATGCAGACAACGACCTAGCATTCGATAGAGGAAATCCAACATAAGTACCACCTTCCCATCACTGCCGAGGGCGAAAGTGTGGCTTGGACCTACGAAAGATCCACCAACAAGAATATACAGCAAACTCTGCGAGGAGCATATCAGTCATGTACGACTGGGATGAAATCCCGAGGAACAGGAAAAGAATTGGACCTCCGCGTAGGAAAGCTAAGCACCGGTTATGACAGCATTCATCATTTCTCAGAATTTGAATTCTTTTAAAGCAGATAATCTCAACTGAAAAAGGACTAATTTGACACAAAGAATTCGAACTACTGTAAAACAGCTAATGTCCTTACAAGTTCAATTATTGTTATTCACAATCCAAGAATTTTTTTAAAGAGACACTAAAAATTTATATTCTTAGTAGAGGCCGTCCTGAATGACAATTGGAAGATATAAAGAATTGACATATAAGCTGCCGGACGAATATTCAACTCTGAACAACTTGTTAATTTAGCACAACGAAATGGGTAAAACAACTTACAATTGTATTTAAATCGATACCAAGTTATCGGTGGACCCCGAAACAATTTCAGAACAACAAGCTTTAAGGAAGGTCCCCTCTAACAGAATGAATTAATTAGCAAAAATACAACTGAATAACAAATGTTTTTAGTCAAGGGCAGTGAGTCCTTAACTCCACAGGATTTGCAGTGGCACCAACGATCACGAGGCTAGGCAGAATCTCGCTACATGAGGCACTGAGGAACAGGTGGCTAATGTATACAGAAGGAAAGGCAAACTCAACTTAGTGATGCTCCTATACAAGTGCCTAATCTTGAAGCTGCTATTCAACTGGCTCGCCATCAGTCAGTCGCGGCGTGTATGTCCTCTTCGTATAGGGGCCGCTCCTGTCGCATTGTCGTGCCGGAGGGAGCGTGCGATTGGCTGACTTCTTCTCACAGCCATCTCTTTTCTATCTTCCCGACTGGGGTGCCGGCGCTTGACTTTACGCCGTAACAAATAGCCCTTCACCAAAGGAAACACCAGGTAAATAAACACCTAAGCTCTCTTCAGTTAGGTGCTATTTAATGACAACTTTTTTAAAACAAGCTGCATCGACTTACTGCCCACTAAGTTAGAATATGAGTATACATTAAACGAAGTATTAAACAAATTCATTCTGTAAAAACTCTGAGACAAACCAACTTTAATACAGTTTGCAATACCAATTAATTAAATTGAAAATAGTTTCAGTTATTCACGCCGAGGTATAGTGAGAAAGGTCAAATAGCGCTCCCAACATTTTTGGGTGTTGAGCCATGAAGGTAGGGCTCGAGACGGATGCTGTCGCTTAAGAAAACCCAAACAAGACTTTACTTCAGAATCACACGGGGCAATAGCGAGCAACCAACAAGTTTCTCCTTATTAATGAACTCAATAAACGCCTTGAGGACCTGGACAGGCCAATCATCTAAAACACAACTGAAACCAATACGTATTAAAACATGAACATGTGTTAAATAAATAACCAAAGTTAAGTACAAATGAGCAGAAACTTGTATGATACAAGTACCCCAGCAGGGGAGAATATTAAACAAAATGTGTTCAAATGTATGTGAATTCCTAAGGGACCAAACTGCTGAGGTCATCGGTCCATAGACTTACACGCTACTTAAACTAGCTTATGCTAAGAACAACACACACCCATGGCCGAGGGAGGACTCGAACCTCGGGCGGGAGGGGCCGTGCAATCCGTGACATGGCGCCCCAAATCGCGCGACTAATATTAAACAAGAATGATCTGCCCGAAACCTTTGGGTCAGTAAAAAATGGTTCAAATGACTCTGAGCACTATGGGACTTAACTGCTGCGGTCATCAGTCCCCTAGAACTTAGAACTACTTAAACCTAACTAACCTAAGGACATCACAAACATCCATGCCCGAAGCAAGATTCGAACCTGCGACCGTAGCGGTCGCGCGGTTCCAGACTGTAGCCCCTAGAACCGCTCGGCCACCCCGGAAAGCCTTTGGGTCAGTACAGTAACCTTAAACACACTATGAGGTCAGTATGAAGGGCACTGATCTTGACCTGCTGAGAAATTCTTCAAATTATTTGGTTAGAGTGACAAAAACATTAACAAGGGCACAATTACAAATGTGAAACCTTAAGGCTATATTGAAGCAAATACACTCACAGTAACATTAATAAAATGCCGGAGAGCAATACGACGCAAGAGGAAGGCTGAGGCAGTCCGCCCCAAAACAACGTGCGTCGTCAGCAACCGTGGGGTTGAGCGTCTCGCCAAATGCACGAGGGAATGTAGACACTCGCAGAGGGCGCACAGCGTCTACATCTACATCTACATACATACTCCGCAATCCACCATACGGTGCGTGGTGGAAGGTACCTCGTACCACCACTAGCATCATCTTCTCTCACCGATCCACTCCCAAACAGAACGAGGGAAAAATGACTGCCTATATGCCTCTGTACGAGCCCTAATCTCTTATCTTTGTGGTCTTTCCGCGAAATGTAAGTTGGCGGCAATAAAATTGTACTGCAGTCAGCTTCAAATGCTCTAAATTTCCACAGTAGCGATTCACAAAAAGAACGCCTCCTTTCCTCTAGAGAGTCCCACCCAAGTTCCTGAAGCATTTCCGTAACACTCGCGTGATGATCAAACCTACTAGTAACACATCTAGCAGCCCGCCTCTGAATTGCTTCTATGTCCTCCCTCAATCCGACCTGATAGGGTCATCTTGTATCCTCCTACGGTCTCTCAACGACCACACCTTCCCGTACACCACAGCATCATCAGCAAACAGCCGCATATTGCTATCCACCCGATCCAGCAGATCATTTATATAGATAGAAAACAACAGCGGACCTACCACACTTCCCTGGGGAACTCCAGATGATACCCTCACGTCCGATGAACACTCACCATCGAGGACAACGTACTGGGTTCTGTTACTAAAGAAGTCATTGAGCCACTCACTTACTTGGGAACCAATCCCATATGTTCGTACCTTAGTCAGGAGTCTGCAGTGGGGCACCGACTCAAACGCTTTTCAGAAGTCAAGGAATATGGCATTCGTCTGATACCCTTCATCCATGGTTCGCAAGATATGTGAAAAAAGGGTGAGTTACGTTTCGCAGGAGCGATGCTCTCTAAAGCCGTGCTGATGCATAGACAGCAACTTCTCTGTCTCAAGGAAATTCATTATATTCGAACTGAGAATATGTTCGAGAATCCTGCAACAAACCGATGTTAAGGATGTTGGTCTGTAATTTTGAGGATCCGTCCTTCTACCCTTCTTATATACAGGCGTCCACGTTAACGCAGCATAAACCGGCAGGAATGCGGTGGGCTGACCCAAATACTCCATGAATGGAATGCACCAGAAGAACAACTTCCCAAACACTGATCATTCTAGGTTCCCCATAGACGAACCTTCCACCGTAACGGTTCCCGCGTATAAGGCAACACAGTATTTCAACACGGCCACCGACTGGTGCCAAAACGATGGTCTCTTCCTCTCTCCCGCTTCCCGGAGAGACGGCTCTTCAGAGATCACCGCAGAACTCTCAACGTCGTGCAGTCGTGCCGGATCGCGACGCGCCAGAACGGTGGAGCCACACCAGTAGGCCGCGAAGCAGATACCGATACCAGCCAGCATGGCACGAAAAATCAAACACAGTAGACCATAGCCTTGAGGAACACCACACCTTCGACTTCCAGAACACCAAGGCGCTTCAGTGGGCAACCGGCTATTGGGACAGCGTCATAAAGGAATTCACTGAAATACGGGTTCACGACAGTGTTGTCCAACAGAGATGAAGGCTACCAACGGAGTGAGGCATAGAGTCAGGCATTAGCGGCAGACCGACGAGAGCGCGACCAGCACCGCCCACAAAGGGTTGCGAACGGTGCACCAGCTGTTCCCACTACCGCAGCCACACCTCTTTCCGCGCCCACCGGCCACGGACAGTACACGGCCACCCGTAGCCATGTCGAGGGTGGCACTGCGCTAGTACAAATATTGGAGCCTGAAGATTATTAGTATGACACTCGTCGAAACGTCGCGGTATTTCAGCGCTGCCACCAGGCTGGAAACCCTAGAGCTTTTTCTTCTCCCTATCTTGAATCAGGCGACGGCCTTGGCCCAGTGGATACACCGGTTCCCGTGAGATCACCGAAGTTAAGTACTGTTTGGCGTGGCCGGCACTTGGATGTGTGACCATCCGGCCGCCATGCGCTGTTGCCATTTTTCGGGGTGCACTCAGCCTCGTGATGCCAATTGAGGAGCTACTCGACCGAATAGTGGCGCTTCGGTCAAGAATACCATCATAATGACCGGGAGAGCGGTGTGCTGACCCCACGCCCCTACTATCCGCATCCTCTTCTGAGGATGACACGGTGTTCGGATGGTCCCGGTAGGCCACTCGTGGCCTGCAGACGGAGTGCTTTCATCTTGAATCACCCTACAGCACATCTAAGACCAGCTGAGTACGACAGTAATCGCAGATAAAAGTATACTCATGCCCGATATTTGAACACCGAGCACCCGCTTCGCAATGAAAAACCTCCATAGTGAGACGAACAAATTAGAAATGTAGGGATTACACTTATTTTTAGGGTCACCTAACCAGGATCAGTTGTAATAGAGCAATCTGATACTGAGATTCGAAACCACCTTTAATAATTTATTTACTTACTCAAAATCTCGATGTATACTTTTGTGTTAGCAGAAGAGCCAACACCGTGTTACGAATGGAAGCCGCAATCACCCGTTTTAGCTCACGCTGGCTGGCGTGAGGACGGAACAACTATACTGACGTGAGGTCTGGAACATGACAAGGAATGAGAATTCAGAAAGCGGACGTAGCTAGTTTGATAACTTTAATCCAGTAATGATGAACGTCGCTCTTGACGGTACGTGATTCACAACATTGTCTGTTCAGAATTCATTCTAATAACTGAATATGGCGCCTTGCTAGGTCGTAGCAAAAGACGTAGCTGAAGGCTATGCTAAACTGTCGTCTCTGCAAATGAGAGCGTATGTAGACAGTGAACTAACGCTAGCAAAGTCGGCTGTACAACTGGGGCGAGTGCTAGGGAGTCTCTCTAGACTAGACCTGCCGTGTGGCGGCGCTCGGTCTGCAATCACGGATAGTGGCGACAAGCGGGTCCGACGTATACTAACGGACCACGGCCGATTTAAAGGCTACCACCTAGCAAGTGTGGTGTCTGGCGGTGACATCACATATACCACATTGGAATGACAGAAAATAACTTTGCAATTCATTGAACAAAAAGCCTCATTATGTTGACTGGAACTTGCTCCAACACAACGAGCACGAAGTTGTCTAAAACAGTGAAGCACAAAGCTCTGTAGAAGCTCAGATTAGCCTAGAATGTACGCTAATGCTATGGCAGGGATATCGGAAGACTGCTATCTTAATGTCCGCAGCTCGTGGTCGTGTGGTAGCGTTCTCGCTTCCCGCGCCTGGGTTCCCGGGTTCGATTCCCGGGGGGGGGGGGGTTAGGGATTTTCTCTGCCTCGTGATGACTGGGTGTTGTGTGATGTCCTTAGGTTAGTTAGGTTTAAGTAGTTCTAAGTTCTAGCGGACTGATGACCTCAGAAGTTCCCATAGTGCTCAGAGCCATTTTTTGCTATCTTAATCTGCGCAGCCGGCAGGTGCAAAGTAAATGAGTCCGAGACCCACAAAGTAATCCAATGAATACGGCTATTCGTGATGCGGGCAAATCCCGCAGATTTTGAGGTAGCACTAAGGCAAAATGTGACACTTACTCGAACTCAACGTGAGCCAAAAAGCGTCAGTCAGCAGCGGATGGAAGTCTCGATCGCGGCAGGTAAAGGCTGCCACCATTAGTGCTCCTGACGGCTTGCCCACGCCAAGCCCGCATCTCGTGGTCGTGCGGTAGCGTTCTCGCTTCCCACGCCCGGGTTCCCGGGTTCGATTCCCGGCAGGGTCAGGGAATTTCTCTGCCTCGTGATGGCTGGGTGTTGTGTGCTGTCCTTAGGTTAGTTAGGTTTAAGTAGTTCTAAGTTCTAGGGGACTCATGACCATAGATGTTAAGTCCCATAGTGCTCAGAGCCATTTGAGCCATTTGAGCCCACGCCAAGTATCTCCCGACTCTTCGAAAAACTCTCCGCGGAGGAGAGGGCACACAGCCCTTCCACAGCGATCAGGGAAAATTTCGTTTTATTTACGTTAATACAGGCGAATCCTGTAGAAATATCCAAATCTTAGTTTACATACTGCACTTTAACGTACAAGAGGCTGGTATCAGCTGCTAGCGATGTTCTGCTAATTGCTCGAGCCTTTTGCGTCCAAACACTGTGGCGGGAAAGACTCACTTGATTGGATACAAGATATGGAGGGAAAAGGCAACGAATTTTCTCACTGTGGAGGAGCAGCACTTTGGAGGCCCATTCTTTCATCTGCTTACAGGGAGATGAATTACCCACGCACAGTTATACTCTAAGAACTTGCAGAAGCTTGGCGGCAGCTGGCTTCAAAGGAGGACTCTGCATCCATCGCCAATGCGAGGGGCAGAGGCTTGTCACAGTCGCATCCACGAATTGCAGTGCCCTGGAGATCCACTGCCCTTCTCCAAAGGCTCTGTGACTTACCTGTGGTCAAGGAACACCAAGGGAAATGCACCTGGGCCTGGTCTGCTTAACAAGATAATTTGCAGCCTTCTTCAAGAGTTAGCAAGCCTCGTACTCTTCTTAAAAACAGCCAAGAAATGAACAAAAAAACAATCAAATATCACTCGGTGATACGTGACGGTCAAGTCACAAAACTTTTCTCAAACTTCCAGCCACACCATATGGTAAAATACCCACGAACTTTCGACCGTAGGCTTCTTCGATATTGTTAAGTGCTCAGGTCACCATTTGACAACGGTCAAGAGGCATTCCGCTGAAAGTTTGTGTGTGTTTAACCATATGTTGCAGCTGTAAGCTCGAGAAAATTTTAGCAGTAAAAAAGGGTTGCTAAAATTAAAAACTCCCAGAAAAGAATTCATCCATCTTAATAAAGGCAACCCAACTGCAACTTCGCTGGAGTATGCACGTTGGGTTGCCTATCTTAAGGCGCATGAAATATTTTCCGTGCTAGTTTCATTTTGTCCGTGTTGTATATTGCATTGAAACTATGCATTTGGACATAAAGAAAGCTTTACTTATTGTAGACCTTCACTCTATTCTACCCGGTAGTTACTCGTCAAGTGTCATTAATCGAGTCATTGAAGTGGAGCTTCAGATGCGAGTATTCTTTTCTGACAAATTTCTAATTTGTTACAAAAATGTGTAAACGGCCAAGCGAAACAACATTATAGTTTGTCTAAGAGTAGTATAGCTTCTTACTCGCTACTTAGAAAGACAAATGCATGTGAAGTGCAGCTTATCTAAAACTGTTAGAGGGAATGATTTTATCCGATTTTGATGTGTTGGAAACAAAAATTAGCGATCTATATTAATTTATGCCTAAAATCACTTCGTCCTAGTTGCAGGTTCCCCATCTAACGGTTCTCAAGGACGAATAAAATCTCATTTTCAGTATTTCATATAATTATTGACCCAGTTTAAAAATTTAAAGTGCTGTCATAATCCACTCCTTAAGAGGTATAATCTTACCTTACAGATTTGAGACAATTAGTCAAGAGTTAAAGTTGGAAATTGTGCAAATGTCTTGAGGCTGTGTAATACATACCGCACAAACTACTCCCCACACAACATTTATCCCGTATCTAACAACGAAAGAATTTATCAAACAATGCAAAATCCAGGATGGAATGTAACAATATTACAAACTATGAGAAGGAAAGTTGCTACTCACCATATAGCCGAGATTATGAGTCGCAAATAGGCACAACAAAAAGACTTTCACAATTAAAGCTTTCGGCCAATGGCCTTCGTCAACAATAGACACATATACGCACATACATACACTCACGCAAACGCAACTCACACGCACGACTGCATTTACTTGAGTGTGTGTGTGTGTGTGTGTGTGTGTGTGTGTGTGTGTGTGTGTGTGCCTATTTGTGACTATTGTTGACGAAGGCCATTGGCCGAAATCTTTCATTGTATAAGTCTTTTTGTTGTGCCTATCTGCGACTCAGCATTTCAGGTATATGGTGAATAGCAACTTTTCTTCTCATAATGAGGGCACTTAGTGACTTTGAACAAATTTTACATTTAAATTCATGTGTTTCCGGAACTTTTTCTTGCTGACACCGCCACATCCTCGACCATGAAATTACTAAAGAAAAAAAATCTATCAATTACATTTTCGTTGTTCATGCGATAAAACCTCAGCAAAAATTCTACCTTTCACTTTTGCATGAGATATCTGGGGAAACATTTCTCTTAGAAAGTAGAGTACCAGAATCACTAGCCAAACATTTAATGAACTGTTTAATTAGTTACAAATTAATATGCGCAGGGGAATGTCCACAATACAATAATAGCAATCAACACAGTAGTTTTTGGGCTCCATTCAAATTCGAGGGACAGCCATCCAACAAACATCCTGATCTCCATTTCATATTCCAAGGTAAGCATCATATGCATCACAAAACCTTGTAACTAACACAATGTTATGTTTAACTTATTTAGGTCCAATCTAAAACCCACAGACATAAAAAAAAGTGAGCTGGTAATTTGCATCTTCTACCGGCTGCCACTTTTATAAATTGCTATAAAGAAATTACAACAAAAAAGTTACGATTTTAAGAGAATCCAGAAACCAGTGGTATAATTTTGCACTTATATGTTATGAATTGATTACATACGGTGTTAACAAGGAAAATGAAAATAGAACTAATAAGAAACATGACAGAGCGGGTTACGTAGTGATTATTTATCGAAGTATATGGATGAACATTTTTTAGGTCTTTTAGAAAAGAAGTATATCCTAAATTCTTAAAAAATTAATTGTTATTTTGGAAAAACTGTAGTCATTTTCATAATCTACAGTTCACTTTTATTCATAAAGTGATGTTAAATTTACGTAAACAGTTTCTTGTTGTATAGCGTAATAAAGAAAAGAAAGGAGTCAAACATTCTAAAAAATCACGTACGGTACCGGGCTTAATTCTGTTATCAATGTAACACGAAATGGTTAAAGAAACTAGAACCTATCTCAACAATGTGGAGGAAAAATAAAATAACGTAAGTTTTACTATTTACTACATATAGTTTTGTTTCAAGTACATAGTTATTAGATTCATAATTTGGAACACTGGAAATATTTACTTATTGTGCTATTGACACTTGAAGACTAGCTAATCATTCACGTATTAGCAGCCATGGCTTTTTACGTAGTCGTTTTCTGTTACTGCAATCTTCATCTTTCATTTCCTGCATGATGGCAAGTATGATCATGCTATAATACAGTTTAAAAGGTGTCTTCAAATTTCTGATTTTGTTTCATGGCAATAACATATTTAGAATTCTAATCGATTAAGTCGTTAACGAAAAACAGACTGAGTCGTCCACTTCCCCTTTCGAGTGTTATCAGCCCACTCTCTTCCAGACAGCCCACACACCAACGACGGATCGCAGCGACCCGTCGCATAGGCGATCGATCGTTTCGTAGATCGCACGTGTGTGCACGGACGCAGCCAGCGGTAGCTGGTCGTTGATAGCATAGAAATCCCAGGAAATCTATTGGATTGCAGAGCCAGGATGGGGAAGGTGTAGGCACATTTATTTGGTCCAAGCCTTGTTGACAGAAATTTATTATTTAACAATAATTGGTTAAACATCCAAGTTAATACAATTAACAGTTTAAAAGGAACTTTTAGCAATAAAATTTTTTTAAAAACATTCTCTAGAAGAACATGCAGCCCCACTCTGAAATATTACATAAAGGTACTGTTAGTAAAGGGTATATTATATCGTACAATAGTGCAACATTGTACAGTTACACCAGAAAAATATTGAACTTGTGATTTGTACTACATGTATATCAAACCTTAAAAAAATCCAGTTTGGAAAGAGTGCAACAAATTCCCTACTGCCTGCTTAAAATAAAAAAAAGTGGCAATTTTTTTAAAAACCTCCGGATTTCACTTAAGCTTACGTAAACCCTACACAAATGTCAATGTCATGTGACATCAGTTCACCTTTCGTGACAAATACTCAAAATTTCTAAATTATTTTATATCAGTTACGTAAGCTACAAGACAGAAATAACATTAACGACTGGTGACATGAGTAAACACTGTCGAGTTTTCAATTTCACAACAGTTGTGTTATCTAGCAAATCTTCATTTAAATACTCCCCTCCCCCCACGTGTTTCCAAAATCAATTCAGTCAGTCTTGAGAAGAAACGCAACTTAATACACAAATATGGCAATATCAGGAAATAGATGGGTTTATCCCAAGCAATATTAGTTGACCAGAATGAGATTTTCACTCTGTAGCGGAGTGTGCGCTGATATGAAACTTCCTGGCAGATTAAAACTGTGTGCCCGACCGAGACTCGAACTCGGGACCTTTGCCTTTCGCGGGCAAGTGCTCTACCAACTGAGCTACCAAAGCACGACTCACGCCCGGTAGTTCTGCAGGTTCGCAGGAGAGCTTCTGTAAAGTTTTGGAAGGTAGGAGACGAGGTACTGGCAGAAGTAAAGCTGTGAGTACCGGGCGTGAGTCGTGCTTCGGTAGCTCAGTTGGACAGTCTGCGTTCGGCAGGGCAGCAGTGCGCACCGCGCTCGGCCGTCCACGCCGCTGCGCGCGCGGAGTGTTTTGTTTACTTCCTCGTCACAGCGCTTCTCAGTCGAACAAGCTGTAATGGCCAACTCTTACAGGAAGAACACTCTTAAGTTCACCTTCTCAATCGAATACGCACGACCCAAAGCACTGGCCGTCGAACGCTTCCTACGCGAAGACGTGAAGATCCCGCGTGACGAACTCATCGGCATACACCTATCGATCATTAGCAGCGTCGTTTATGTTAAGATGACTTCGACGCTGCCTGCAACGAGATCATTCAAAGGACGCGACATGGACTAAAATTTCGGCACTCCGACGGAAACGTCGGGCCTGTGGATGTCGACCATGCAGGACTTGGCCTTCGGACGATCCGTGTATTCGAACTGCCTTTCGAGGTGGCTGAAGATGAAGTCATCGCGGCGCTAAGTCCGTTCGGAAAAGCCCAGAGCCACGTAGCCGAGACATGGGCACAGTTTACGACGTATCCGGTGCTTAATGGTGTGAGACAAGTCCGAATCGATCTCAAACGGCACGTTCCATCGTACATTTCTATCGGCGGCTGCCGTGCGGTAGTCATTTACGACGGACAACCTCGAACATGTTCCGGTTGTGGCCAAGAAGGCCACGTCCGTAATGAATGCCTGCAACGCCGCATCACACAACTAAGGCCCGACGATACGAACACCGACAGAACCGTGACCACCCTTCCAGTCACCTATGCGGCGACACCGCACGTCCAGCCCTCACAAGACGCCGCTCATGAGCGTCTCTCTGGTCCGCTACACCCGGAGGCGTCCCAGCACCTTGACACCGGCGACGCCGCCCGTGAACATGTCCAACAGCCGGACACACCCACGCTAGAAGATCACAAGGATACCAATGAGAGTGTCCTGGAGAATGAAGACCGCATCATAGCACCCGCGGCTTTTGTACCGGAACGACGTGAATCTCTTCCTTCCTCAGACACCGAAACTCATTGCCGAAACCAGAAGTAGCCCAAACGACGAAAAAAACGCCGCAAGACATCAGAATCGACCATTGAGCCCCCTCCTCAGGACGAAGAAATGCCACATCACTCCGACGGAGAACACGATAACACTTTCTCCTCTGCCACGGAGACGCGTCATCCACAAGACGGTGAACCGTCCGACAGAGATCGTGCGCAAGCCCCGCGCCCAGAAGCCATGGAACATAGCACGCCTGTTGTCACCGACGCAATTGAGCCGACTCGGCCAGCGCTGCCACCTCTCGCCGATGTCAAACCTGTCGGACACCTTTCATGGGCGGATGACACGGATTTCCCACCTCCATCTGATGCGGAAATGAGATCTGTTTCTCCGTTCGACCAAAACTAAAATGGGGGAAGTTTCTACGGCGAATCCTGCGACTTCTATGGACTTCCAGCATCCACAACAACAATCTTCACCAGCTACGACCCTATCAACAGCACGGATCTCCCATCAGGCGTACCGAATAGCTACTATCAATACTAATAATATCGGCTCCCATGCTAAACTTCAACTGCTCCGTGACACGCTAAGAGCAGCGGACATCGACATCGCCCTGTTACAAGAACTGAGGACAGCGACTTGGACTGGGTGTTATGGATATGAGACGTACGCCGCCCCTGCAGCTATGGAACACACAGGCGCAGCCATCCTCCTCCGAGAAGGAATTGCAGTTTCCGATGTCGCATACCTCCCAACAGCGCGAGGGGTGGCCATAACAGTTGAAGGACTCAAAATCATAAATCTCTACGCCCCATCGGGCACTGATAAACGGAGGGATCGCTCCCAGTTCTACGCAGAAGATATCACGCCTTTATTCCTCGGTCGATACGATCATCTCATCGTAGGTGGAGATTTCAACTGTGTTCTCGAGCGCACAGACCAATACCCCCATTTCACCACATGTCCCGAACTTCGCTTCCTCGTCCGTCGCCTTCGTCTCCTCGACACTTCGCGAGTGATACACGGCGACCGCCCGGGGTATACACACATCACGAGCCACTCCGCCAGCCGACTTGATAGAATATACATCTCTAACGCTCTAAAATCAGTACTCCTCGACGCGGAACGTTGGCCGTCTGCCTTTTCGGATCATGACATCTATATCTGTACCATGAACCTACGTCGACAATCTATATGGCGCAGTGCAGGACCCTGGAAACTCAATGTCGCGCTACTGCGGGACCCTGAATGTCGACAACAGGTCACCGACACGTGGCACACCTGTGTTCATCGCATTATGCGTTACGAGACCACACTGCAGTGGTGGTTGCTGTGCGCCAAACCGGCCATCCGACGCACATTGACACACTATGGCAGAGCAAAAGCCAGGTGGAATCACCATACAACTGATTTCTACTATAGTGCTCTACGTGAACTCATGGATCATCCTCCATCCCCGGATCGCCTCAAAGAAGCTCAACGCATCAAGGCAAAGATTCTATCCTTGACCAGATGCCGTCTAGAGGGAGCCATTGTACGAGCCCGCAGCCAAGACAGGATTCATGGTGAAGAACCTTCTATGCATCATATTGTTCAAAATGTTCGTCGACGCCGACAGGCTTTAATGACAACTTTAGACTTACCTGATGGACGACGGCTGACTTCGCAAGCTACCATTGCGGATGCATTCACAACGCACTATAGACTTTTCTATCAAGAAGTACCTGCCGGTGCAGAGGCCATTGCTAAGGTTGCCGATGAGACACTTGGTACTCTAAACGCAGCAGCTGCAACCCTCCTGACTGCTGAAGTGACCACCGACGACGTCCAGGGCGCTGTGGCCAAGGGGTCTCTGAATCGATCTCCCGGCCCGGACGGTTTACCTCTCGAATTTTACAGAACCTTCCAAGATTTGATGATGCCACGATGGAGGGACATGTACTGGGAACTTTTGTCCGGCGCGGCGAACCCGCCACCAATGTTCATGGAAGGCTTACTTGTACCAGTCCCGAAACCCGCAGGAGGAACACGACTCGACAGTTATCGGCCGATCACGTTACTCAATTCCGACTTCAAGATTTTCACACGCCTTCTGGCAGTGCGACTCAAACATGTATTACGGGACATTGTCTCCCACGAACAAACATCCTTAGGCGGCGATCGTAATATACAGACGGCCCTCAGTGAATATCTAGATGTGATCGCTGTGGCAACACACTCGCGACTGCCAGGCGCTTTAATCTCCATCGACTTCAAACAAGCGTTTGACCGCGTAAATCATGCATTCCTCAACGCAGTGATGGACCGAATGGCAATTCCCCCGACGTTCACGCAAGTGATTATGTGGCTCCTTCGTGGAGCAACGTCCAGACTTCTCGTCAACGGCAGACTTACAGAACCTATACGGATTGAACGCTCAGTACGGCAGGGTTGCCCTTTGTCGACGGTACTTTATGCCATTGCGATGGAACCACTCATTTGCGGATTACGGCGACGTTTGACAGGTATTGCACTCCGGGATCATATGTTCCGCTGCCGAGCTTACGCGGACGACTTGGCCCTCGTCGTACGTTCAGCGGCTGAACTACAAGCTGCGATGCAGTGGATTACCCGTTACAGTGCAGGGGCAGGGAGCGCTATGAACGTGGCAAAATCATGCGCCATGAAGATCGGCCGCGGCCTTCCCGCAGACAGCGTAGCTCCATTTCAGCTGGTAGACACCATTCGTTGTCTCGGATTGGTGTACACGCGAGACATTCGCCGCACCTCGGCGATCAATTTTCGTGCGCTGCTGCAACGCATCCGGGCCAACATACAAAATCACATACTACGCCCGCTGAATATGTGCCAGAGAGTCACCTTCGTCAATACCCATCTGGCAGCTCGGATACCCCATATAGCGCAGATTCTGCCCATCACTGTGACAATGGCGGCCAGGTTACAGGCGGCATTCGGCTATTTCATTTGTTCTGGACACATCTTCAAAGTCCAGTATGAAGCTCTCACCTTACCGAAGCGGGACGGTGGCCTCGATCTGGTTAATGTGAGAGCCAGGACAACGGCACTTTACACCAATACTATGATCCGGTTATGGAAAAGCCAAAATGCTAGTTTTACTGGAATGTTGACCACCGAGCTCGCGCCTGTTTCGAGACGCCCACCGACGTCTTTGGCACACATCCCACCTCCGATGTCACATATCGGCCGTTTCTTTTTGGAGTACAGCTACATATGCACCGAGCTCCCCAGGACCAGGAAGACGACCACCCGCGACATCTACCGCCTTCTCCGAAAGTTTCCACCCCGCAACCCCGTCGAAACACGTCACCCCCAGGTTTCATGGCCTACAGTTTGGAAAACGATCCACCAACCATATCACACCACTGACACCACCTCTATGTGGTACCTTCTCGTCAACGGCAAGTATACTACAAGACAGAAACTGCATCGCATCGCACTGGTGGACTCACCCCTGTGCCTCAAGTGCAATGTCGAAGATACAGATTTACATCGTTTTGAGTGTGGGCCAGCAGCAGCTGTCTGGACCCTCGTACAGAAGGTTGCGGCTTTCTACCTCCGAGTACCACCACATCACGTTTCTCCCACTATGATGATATATCCCGACACGACCTACTTTCCATCGGCTAAGTGGCACGCCATCACATGGATCAGTGGCATGGCTGTCGACTACCTCTTCCGAGACGACATCGTCGATCCGGCGGACTTTTGGACACGCCTCCAAGTGTATCACCACACCCTTCGCCGGCATCGACACTATCGAGCCACTTTCGCGAACTATTTACAGAGCGTTTTCACGAACCCGCCTCAAAGCTGGAATCTCAACGAACCGTGCCAGCCAAGGCTGGACGATCCCACGTTCCCCTTCAATGGTCAATGATAGAATGCATTTTGTTCTGCTGGCGCGCCAAAGTGGAGCATGGCGCGGAAAGTATTCCTATTTTATTTCAGTTCTCTTTCCTCCTCCTCTTCTAAGTTTTTTTTTTCTCCTTACACATTTTATCCCTTTCACACATAGCTCTCTATCTGCAGCCTATTTGTTTTCTTTCTCTTGTGCTCAAAAAAAAAAAAAAAAAAAGAAATGCTGCTGATGGTGAGACTGTACACTCATTTATGTTACCAAAAAAAACATACAAATACAAAAGAAGGCCGTTGCGGAAATATAGCTACCTTTTATGTTTTACGTTTTCAAAGGATATTGTGTTATTTATGAAGAACGTCGTCTTTTATTTTCATACCCAAGAGGTTTTTATTTGTTTACTTAAAAAAAAAAAAAAAAAAGGAGCTACTCGACCGAATAGTAGCGGCTAACAAAAAAAAAAAAAAAAAAAAAAAAAAAAAAAAAAAAAAAAAAAAAAAGAAAAGTTGGTAGAGCACTTGCCCGCGAAAGGCAAAGGTCCCGAGTTCGAGTCTCGGTCGGGGACACAGTTTTAATCTGCCAGGAAGTTTAATATTAGTTGAATTAGGAAATTTGCGATTTAAAAGCACCAATTTTAACAAAGCCTAATGTAATAACAATTTGGACAGAACTATCATAAAATGATCGAGGATAGTGGAAACCGTGCCATACACTATGAAACAAATTAAGAATTATTCACAGTAGACACCTGGCACATGATGATATTCTCTGAAGTATTTCAAATCACAAAATGTTGGCCACAAATACCATCCCCATAATAAAGTAATGGTCATGAAATATAATAAAAGTATATGAAAATTTCGGCCTTAGCCAGGTGACGAGAACCACACCAATGCAGTTTCGTGTTACACTCGAGTGCTAGGCCCAACAAACGATAGCTGGTCATGGAGAACCACGCTAAGCAAGCGAGCATTCCGTCCTCCCCACATGCTCGCAAACAGCCACACTCATCGCAGTCCTTAATCGGCAGGCACCAGTTGACTCTCCGCCGCTTCCGTCGTGTCGCCATATACCCACCGAGCCGTCCTCCCAAAACTGTTGCTTCGCGCACCGGCGCCAACAGCGATCAGCGACCACGCCCCCTGTCGCTGCGGCGAACACAAGTGAAATAATATCGCGGGTAAATCAAAAATGCTGGCCCGTGGCACGGCTCACATTGTATGCAGTTCGTGTACGCAGTATGACTGATTGGTTAGTACCCATGTGTCGTAATATGGCAGTGAGTTGTTTCTCTAGTTGTTAAGCGTGGATTGTGCATTTTTTTCTCTTTTCGCTTTGCCAACATTGAGGAAGAACAGTACGTTAGAATTTAGTTATTCAGGGACCACGAACTGCTCTGAAAAGTGAATTGGAGGTATGGTTGAGGTGGTGAGTTCCGGCACCGAAAATTTTAGAAATTAAGCACTGTGTGTAACATAGCGATGTGTAACGTAATTATGTTGCTGCGTCAGAAACAATGGGCTGTAAACGAGTTTCGAATTCGAAGTGTTCGTCCACACATGGAGGTCTGCCTCCTTCAGCACGACAACGCCAGACCACACACGAGCGCTGCCACATCTGTCCGGCGCGTTGTGTACACTGTCAGTGCGGAAATGAGTCCGTCCGATTCTCATCTGTTTCCAAAACTTAAAACACGTTCGAGGACGTATCTTTGACAGTGGTGAAGCGGTACAGGCAGGGGTGAGGTTGTGGTTTCGCCAACAAAGTCAAACATTCTACAGTGCCAGTATCAACAAATTGGCCTCTCGTTGGGAGATACGTGTTCGCCGTCAGGGTGACTATGTTGAGAAATATATATGTAGACATAAAAATGAAATCAGCGTGTAGCATTGTTGGCCGGGAGGCCCCATCCGGAGAAGTTCGGCCGCCGAGTGCAAGTCTTATTTCAGTCGACGCCACATTGGGCGACTTGTGAGCCGGTGGCGAGGATGACATGATTGTGAGGACGACAAACACCCAGTCCACGAGTGGAGAAAATCTCCAACCCGGCCGGGAATCGAACCCGGACCCGCTGCGTGGGAGGCGAGCTCGTTACCACTTTTTTTTTCCCACTCAGCTAAGCAGGCGGACTATGTAGACATGAAGCATAAAGATATAGAATACTAACAACGTTTGTTTATTTAAGAGTTTTCACATTAAAAAACTCGGAGGCATTTCTCCTCAGCACACTCTCATAGATAGCTTTACGCCTACCTACCGTGTTCGACTGCACTGAAATGCTAATCAGCTAATCGTTTGAATGTGCAGCCGTGTGGTATACTTCGTGCCAATTTGACGTTCACGTGCTGCTTTTATGGTGTTGCAGTTTCAGAGATAAGTAGTGTATTACACAGTACATTTAAATCTCTCTCCTTGTTCCTCTATTTGCAAGTTATGGGTACTCCGATTGAAGGAATTTTGATAAGGTTTTCACTAGCAGACAGACATTCACAGTCACGTCTAGAGACAGCACTCCTGCAGTTTTTAGCTCTCTGGCAGCTTTATTGCTTTTCCAAACTTTCCCTAGTGGCATTAACCCAGAATAAACACGTGATAATAAAAAAAATAATTTATGCAGGTTACACCATATATCACATTTCCAAATAATACACAGTACCTGTAATCTAGACTGACACAAGTACGTCATATTTACAATAAACGTAATGTGCAAAAGTTCTAGGTAGGACATCTGTATTATAGTGTCACACGGTGTTCACGTGTTACACGACAAAAACCTAAGCCGTTATCGGGTTCGACCCGCACAAGTTCAAACTTGTCCCTGTCAATGTTCACCAGAGCAGCAATGATGAGATCCTAGACTTCAGTTAGAGTTTCAATATTTCTTTCTCGTATCCACAAAAGGTGGTAAACTTTTAAGGCTGGCAAAGAGGCGCATCTGCGTGTGGTTGAATATATCAGCTATCAATACAGGAAACAACCAGGTGCATTTTAGCGGTCACAGACAAAAAAAGGAGAGTCTGTACACTTTTCTACGTGATACAGCACAGAAGAGATTCACTTTTGGAGAATTCTACACAAGCCATTTACACTGTAACATTGCTCTACCACATACGTGTACATTGTGACTATTCGATTATGTGGAACTTCCATTGCTTCCTAGAAAAGGCGACATTCGCGTTTGATGATGCAGTCGCTTGTCAAGAAAAGTTGCAACAGCTGTATGTGACGAATATTCTAGTTTGATCTCTTGCTCAGAATCTTCCACGCAGTTCGCTGCGGAAAGCCCAATTTGCGACTTGCACGACGCGTACATTTCTGTGGGCTACGATGGACTCACACACTCCTGTTTCACCTGCAACATCCAATCGTCCTCAACCTTTCCCTTTACAGAGCGTAACTGCATCGTCGAACTGTCGACAGCCGGCCGCTATGGCCGAGCGGTTCTAGGCGCTTCAGTCCGGAACCGCGCTCCTGCTACGGTCGCAGGTTCTAATCCTGTGATTTCCTTAGGTTAGTTAGTTTTAAGAAGTTGTAAGTCTAGGGGACCGATGACCTCAGATGTTAAGTCCCATAGTGCTTAGAGCCATTTGAACCATTTTTTTTCTTTTTTAGTGGCTGTATGCCGTATTGTCTACGGAATGCTCGTTGTACGACACTGACGAATCCAGTATTCTCATATTGCAACACACAAAATGCTTTCAGTTGTTTAGTAGCCGTTTTGCAAACTGCTATCACCCTGCCGCCTTGTAAATCACAGTGAAACTTACAAATATGTAAACAGGACTTTAACTTATGCTCATTTCACTGGTTGTTAGTACGAACGGGTGGACATTACATCGCCCAGTCACGGTAATGTAGCTATCGTCTATGTTCGCTGTCAGCGTGCAATAAGCACTCACACACGGCACGTAGCAACACTAGCAGTGGAGGATATATAGGATGTTACAAAAAGGTACGGCCAAACTATCAGGAAACATTCCTCACACACAAAGAAAGAAAATATGTTATGTGGACATGCGTCCGGAAACGCTTACTTTCCATGTTAGAGCTCATTTTATTACTTCTCTTTAAATCACATTAATCATGGAATGGAAATACACAGAACAGAACGTATCAGCGTGACTTCAAACACTTTGTTACAGGAAATGTTCAACATGTCCTCCGTTAGCGAGGATACGTTCATCCACCCTCCGTCGCATGGAATCCCTGATGCGCTGACGCAGCCCTGGAGAATGGCGTATTGTATCACAGCCGTCCACAATACGACCACGAAGAGTCTCTACATTTGGTACTGGGATTGCGTAGACAAGAGCTTTCAAATGCCCCCATAAATGAAAGTCAAGAGGGTTGAGGTCTGGAGAGCATGGAGGCCATGGAACTGGTCCGCCTCTACCAATCCATCGGTCACCGAATCTGTTGTTGAGAAGCGTACGAACACTTCGACTGAAATGTGCAGGAGCTCCATCGTGCATAAACCACATGTTGTGTCGTACTTGCAAAGGCACATGTTCTAGCAGCACAGGTAGAGTATCCCGTATGAAATCATGATAACGTGCTCCATTGAGCGTAGGTGGAAGAACACGGGGCCCAATCAAGACATCACCAACAATGCCTGCCCAAACGTTCACAGAAAATCTGTGTTGATAACGTGATTGCACAATTGCGTGCGGATTATCGTCAACCCACACATGTTGATTGTGAAAATTTACAATTTGATCACGCCACACACCGTTGGGTGGCTTGCGGAGTATAAATGTAGATGTAGCCTCATCCGTAAAGAGAACATTTGCACTGAAGTGAGGATTGACACATTGTTGGATGAGCCATTCGCAGAATTGTACCCGTGGAGGCCAATCAGCTGCTGATAGTGCCTGCACACGCTTTACATGGTACGGAAACAACTGGTTCTCCCGTAGCACTCTCCATACAGTGACGTGGTCAACGTTACCTTGAGAGGCACCCACATGCCTTGTTCATACTGTGGCATCAAGCATTCAGGCCTGCAAGATGAGTGGTCTGCCAAGCGAGTGGACTCATTCTTATTTATCGAGTAACATGAACTCTAGTACTCACAATTAAGTTACAAGTTATTCTCCTGTTTGAATATTACGCAGCGGGTACGGAAACGCACAGCTGACTATTAGTAATTTACACAAATCTGTTCACTACGCACTGGCAATACCACATTTTCTTTCTTATTTAACGGCTTTGATCAACACGTGGCCATCGCACTGAATATGAATGGCACACACATCATAAATTCTCGGTATCGTGACAACATACTATTCGAAGGAAGAGGCCACCAATCTTTTTCTTTTCACTATCTTATTTATTCCGATAAATTCTATAACCTAAACACACAAATTCTATAACCTACAACAATAACACATAAGAAATTCCGCCCAGTGGGCATGGCTTTACATTGGTGATTCTCTATCTTATGGTCTCGTAATTATTTAACGCTACAGTGCACTTTCTGGATAGGATGGTGGATCGTTTTGTATACCTCACACTTCGACTCTCACACCCATCATTACGAAAATTTCCTCCAGACCGAGCGGTACAAAAAGAAGCATGCATAACCCACTGCCCCTGAAACTATCTTGTTACTCTCCCATGCCAACCACACATACTTAAATTTCATGAAATACATCACACTGGCAACATACAATACAAAGAATAGTCACAACGTTATAATCACATCACTTTCAGCTTTCCCACTTCAATTAGTATTTATCCCAGTTTCTCACGACACTGCCCCACTTCGTAATTTTTCTTTCCTATTATGAACTCTGGAGGATATATGCACGTCTTACTGTGTAATGCAAGCCAAGTGGCTGGCTTTGCTGGATAGAAGGCTGACTCACCTTGCTTCTCTCTCAGAGTATTATAGTTTGAATCAAGCACCACATGGAAACATAACACGCAAAGTAATATTACGAACATATTCATCACACACGCGAGTCCTCAACTGATACCATGGACGAGTACTTCTCTTTATCCTTTGTCTCATACACAGATTGAGACTCACACAGTACTCACCACGTGGAAGTACTAGTCTCTGATTTCAAGTCCTGCACACGCCATTTCTTAAATATTTCCAACTTATAGTACACACGCTAGTAATTCAGCTTAACTTAAGCACTCGGAAGTATTTCAACTTATTGCTACACGTGGTTTCATTGTGACCGTTGGTCACTTCCGAAGATTACTATGATCCCCTTAATATTACCTGCCTGACATTTAATTCTCCCCACAAAAGTTCCTGAAATAGAGAAATTATTATTCCAAACTACACTTAAGTATTTCACATGCATACCATGTCTCCACTCTTTTGTATTGACGGAGCTCACCTAAGACAAGTCTTACCAACACAAGATCCAGCGCCAAAGTGTTGAAACATGGCCGTTCTTCAGGTTCTCTCGCACCTCTGCTGAAGTGGGGGAGCACCTTGCTACCGTATTGTTCAGCCACATTTCAGGCGCTCAAAGCTCAGGTAAATTTCATCTCTTTGGTTGCAATAAAGGTGGCCAAAGGATCGTCTCAAAGATGATCATACATTCACATTCACTATCTGCGGTTAGCAGACGACCATACATTCATTCATTTCACAGATCTCACCAAACTGGATGTAGGGATTTATTTTGTGGGAGTGCACATGTGATCAATTAAATAAATAAATTGTCGTTCTTTCCCACACTGGTATCCGGCTACGCTGTATTAATTGAAATTCAGTTATTTTTACAATAAATATGTTGTTCTGACAAGAATAATGAAGTATGTTGTACCTATTTTCAATGTCGGGCGGTACTGTACCCTTTCAACCCTGTACAGCCGCAACTTCTCTGACGCTGACATCGGGGTTATCGTCAACTGCACGAAGAATTGCCTCGTCCACTGCAGGTGTCCTCGTCGTTCTAGGTCTTCCCCAATTGCGAGTAATAGGCTGGAATGTTCTGTGCTCCCTAAGACGCCGATCAATCGCTTCGAACGTCTTCCTGTCGTGACACCTTCTCTCTGGAAATCTGTCTCGATAGAAACGTACCGCGCCGCGGCTATTGCCCGTGCTAATCCATACTTCAAATGGGCATCCTCCAACTCCGCATTTGTAAACATTGCGCCGGCTGCAAAACCACGTTCGTGATGAACACTAACCTGTTGATGCTACGTACTGATGTGCTTGATGATAGTACTGTAGAGCAATGAGTCGCAAGTCAACACAAACATCGAAATCAACATTACCTTCCTTCAATTGGGCCAACTGGCGGTGAACCGAGGAAGTACAGTACATACTGACGAAACTAAAATGAGCTCTAACATGGAAATTAAGCACTTCCAGACATATCTCCACATAACATCTTTTCTTCATTTGTGTGTGAGGAATGTTTCCTGATAGTTTGGCCGCACCTTTTTGTAACACCTGTATATCCTTGGGGTCCATGTACACCCATACATGCATCCTAGCGGGATAGGATGTACCAACAGCATAGGGCAATGTCTTCCAGGGTTCACTGTATATATACAAGTATGCATATGAAATGATAATGAAATCAAGACCCTAAGCTGTCGACAGGCATTGATATATATCAAAGGGGACATGCATATATCCTTGGGGACCATGTACACCCGTACATGCATCCTAGCTCGATGGCATCTACCAACAGCATAGGGCAATGTCTTCCAGGGTTCACTGTATACACACAAGTATGCATATGAAACGATAATGAAATCAAGACCCTAAGCTGTCGACAGGCGTTGATATACATCAAAGGGGACATGCATATATCCTTGGGCATCATGTACAACCGTACATGCACTCTAGCACGACGGCATCTACCAACAGCATAGGGCAATGTCTTCCAGGGTTCACTGTATATACACAAGTATGCATATGAAATGATAATGAAATCAAGACCCTAAGCTGTCGACAGGCGTTGATATACATCAACGGGGACATGCATATATCCTTGGGAACTATGTACACCCTTACATTCATCGTAGCACGATTGCATCTACCAACAGTATAGGGCAATGTCTTCCAGGGTTCACCGTATATATGTTTTCAAGAGCACCAGGATGAGTTTACCATACTCCTCTGGCCACGGCACTGGAACACTGGCTTTGCACCACATCCCTGTTAGTACCTTCCTGCACCTTACTGACATTTTTCCTGCACCTCTCACAAATGTATGTCTGAAGCTACATTGAATTGTTCTAGGATTGTCTCTGCCATCGACATCACAGGGGTTCGCCGTGATTGCAGTGTGTGGAGTGCCACTTGAGGCAAAGGCAGAAGTGAAGCGTCGTTGGCTAGTGTGAGTCTCAGTAAGACTTTGCCTTGGGACGACGAAGTCAACACGCTACGGACCGGAGTGCTTTGGAAAGCATGTAGCCTGTGTACGGAGTCAGCAAGATGAGTCTACTGCACCAAAAGGGCAGCGACGAGCCTCTGGCAACAAGTCCAAGCCGTCTGTCTGCCTTCTCCTCGCTGCCGTGTACGGAGTATGGGATGGTGCACAGATACCGGCAACAAATGCAGGCCATGTGTCTGCCACCTTCATTCTTTTGGTGTCGTGGATGGAGTGCGGTATGCGGACGGGTGCTGCGGAATTACAGGCGACTAGTGCACGACGTCTGTTCACAACATTCTAGCTGTTGTGTACAAACTACGGTGCGCAGTCTCATGCCGTGCCGGCCGCTGTAGCCGAGCGTTTCTAGGCGCTTCAGTCTGGAACCGCGCGACCGCTACGGTCGCAGGTTCGAATCCTGCCTCGGGCATGGATGTGTGTGATGTCCTTAGCTTAGTTAGGTTTAAGTAGTTCTAAATTCTAGGCGACTGGTGATCTCAGATGTTAAGTCTCATAGTGCTCAGAGCCATTTTCTCATGCCGTGCTTGTCAAATTCGGATGGAATGTGGAAGTGAGCGGAACGTTTTAGCACCGCTTGCGGCTGTGGTTGCAAGAGAGCAAATGGCCACCACGCTGGTAATCGCCTGGATGAATCCGTGGTCTGCTTGTTGTGGTTCACCGACTGTCTTTTTTTGTCTGAGGCTAATTGTCTTTTTTTTTCTTTTTTTTTTTTTTAACTGCTGCATGCTGGTTTGATGCATACTTGCATGTTGATTATTACCGTTTAAGCGACGTTGCGTGGCAATTATTCTGTTATTCAGTTTTGAGTGACGTTGCTCGGGAGGCAGTGTAGTTGGCCTGTGCATGACCGAGACCATCGTCTATTATGGCGTTGTCCTTGTCTGTGGAGAATTTTTGGTCATATTTGTGTCAAGTGTTTCTACGTGTTGGTATTCTCTACTACTGTGGATTCGTGTCTTATTGAACTATGTATGTCGGTGTAATTGTATTTAGCAGAAGTGTGCGTTTTGTTTATGATGACAAGATTTTCCCTTGTCCATCCCCTGTCTTAATTAATGTTAACTTTGGCTTCCATTTTGTTCACTATACATGTCGTTAAGTTATGCCAGCGTATCTCCTGTTTATTGAGGTCTCGAGCGAGTCCTCATTTGTTTCTTTTAAAATGTTTCGTGCACTGGTAGAGCCGAGATTGTGAAAACAGATGGTACTTTGTCTATGAGAGAGTTAACATGATACAAAGTTTAGTATGACGGCCACCAGGTGACTGTTTTGTAACCGCTCCACTGTGTTAAGATTTAGAGTGCTTGTTGGACTAGAGTTATGTGAAGCGTTTAAGATCTGTGTAATAATCTGACATATGTTTTTGTGTGTGTTTTAATATGTGTGTTGGAGAGTTGCTTTTAAGGTATAGAGAACTGAGTTGTAAATATTTTTGTGATTGACAAAGTCAAAGGCTGTTTAACGTACCGGCCAATGTGACCAAATGCAAATGTCTGTTAAATTGGATCGTGACTGCTGACTGTAAAATCGCTCTTACAGCCAACTGTAACATGGTGATACTCTGAACGGAATTTAACTGGTATACAATCTGGACCGGAAGGCCTGCCTTGATTAAGTGATTTAAGGTGATTTGCTACACGGAGGATATCTGCTCTATGTTAATCATATTCACAGCAGTTTTTGATTCGAAACCTGGAATGCTTACTTCGTCTGCTGTGGTGAAGAAATTTCTGAAAACTATAGTCAGTTAACTGCACGGTACTGGCATGGATAACATTACCATCGATATCGCGCAGTGAAATTATTTTATTCGAATTGACACTAGTAGAAGAATCCTAAAAACTTATATTAAATCATTTACGTTTTTTCTAATTTATACGCAGTATGTTACATTTGTTTAAGATGATGGTCAACTGCCAAGAGCCTCCTGCGTTTCGAAACAATGTTCTAGGGGTTGCGGCTTCTCTATAAACAGCATCATCATACGCGAAAAGCGTCGTGGAACTTCAGACAGTATCTATCACTGTAAAGTGCCTCGCAGAGGGTACTGTTGCTCTCTCACATTTTACGGTGTCTTCATGATACATTCACAGACAGACTGTGGAGGATAACTGCTTGTATGCATCACAAAGAGATTTTAACACTGGTAGGCTGGCTGTAAACATTCTTCCAAGCGCGTGGCCTCCAAGCCACAGATAAAATACGAATGAAATCAGCTGATTCACCCAGATGAGGGCGTTACACAATTACGTCTCCCTTAAGACGTGCCCGCTTTGTCGGAACGCAGTCAGTTTAAAAAAGGTGGGGCAAGGTGCCGGTAGACAGCTCGCGGGAACCTCTGTCTCACTTTTCCTCTTTTTCTCTCCCTCCCCTCCGCTCCCGCCCCCTCCCTCTCTGACTCACTCGTGCCTTCTTTTCATCCCCCCCCCCCCTCCCATCGGCGCTCGCGGCGTTTTTTAATCTGCTGCGCAGTTTCAAGGTCGCGCGTGCCGTCCCATTAGCATTTTAAGGGCGCGACCGCCCACTAGCGGTACCTGCCGGCGCCGTCCGCAACTAGTGGCGCCGGCGCTATCGATTGCTCTCGACTCCTGCAGGTAGGGAGGCTGTGGGATTCCCCCCGCCCGCCTCCCCCCTTCTCCCCACCCCTCCCTACCAACCTCACCCTCCACATCTCAACTTCTCTCTCTCTCTCTCTCTCTCTCCTTCTCTCTCTCTCTCTCTCTCTCTCTCTCTCTCTATCATTTCCTCTCCACTCTCTATTCTCTGTCCACCCCACCCCCTCTTTCTCGCTGCCTTTCTTCCCTCGCCGTCCTTTAGCCTGCCACTTCGACACGACACCGCGGTGGCGGTGAGGGGGGTGTGGCGGGGGTAGCTAGACGGCAGGCAGGCTCGGGGCTTTTCATGAATGAGCGCCGCGCGCTGCGGGGTGTAAAAGGGGAGGCTATCGCGGCCACCCCTTCCTATCGCCGCCAAGAGATTACTTTTCTATTACTAAGCACCTGCCAGAAAGCTCACGTGTGGGACTCGGCGTTTCTTACGGAGCCGAGGTAACCGAAGAAAGGTGCACTGAAGTGCCCGTGCGGTGCATAAAATGTCGGCGACCAGAGTACCCGGTCCACATTTATAGAAGTGTTCTGTACACCTGGTAAAGGTGTTTGGGTAACTGAAGACTGATTTAATTCATTATGTGACGCTGGGGAACACATAATATACGACTTGCATTAAATACTGTTTTTTACTTTAGCAACACCGAGCGAGGTGGCGCAGTGGTTAGCACACTGGACTCGCATTCGGGAGGACGACGGTTCAATCCCGCGTCCGGCCATCCTGATTTAGGTTTTCCGTGATTTCCCTAGATCACACCAGGCAAATGCCGGGATGGTTCCTTTGAAAGGGCACGGCCGACTTCCTTTCCCATCCTTCCCTAAACCGAGCTTGTGCTCCGTCTCTAATGACCTCGTTGTCGACGGGACGTTAAACACCAATATCCTCCTCCTTACTTTAGCAGCTGTTACTCGCTGCTTCGCTCGCGTATCAGTAGTTTTGTTATGATGGGTGATGGTGAGTAAGTAAGCTAGTAGTTTTAGAAGATGTCTGTGTGTATATTGATGTGGGGACCTATGTATTAAAAATAAAAAATAGGTACAAAGTGAATGTGTTCATATTAATTTGCTATATCTCGAATCTGAAAGCATGCATTATATTTTCTAATTATGTCTAAAATGCCTTGATTCATTGGATTCTTGCATAAGTAGAGTATTTAGGAGTTGCTCCGGCTCACCGAGTACTGGATGTGACATTTTGCCGGCAGAGCAATACACACCAACCGTTAGTCAATTAGTAGATCATAATCAAATGCAGCCTCAACGTTCCGTATGTAAAGGTACGTCTCTCAGCTTGTCGTGTAACTTTCAAATGATGCCGTCGTTGCGAGTCTTTAAAGATCTTGGAAGCTCAGCGTCTAAAATGCGACATTCTAATGTTCCTGCAGCCCGTAAGTCCACCTGACGTTCTGTGCCCAAGTCCCGGCGGACATGAGACTGCTCTGAGGTTTGGTGGATTCGACTAACTTTCGCAGCTTCAGCTCTCTCCCAACTATGTGCTAAATCAGGTTTCATAGGCATATCGTAATAGTTTTAAAAAATATTCTGAAGATTACCGAGAATGCTATTGTTGTGGCTCCACCAAAACTCTCCAGCAATGCGAGGTGGTATACCACCTCAGTATCACAAATGATGCACACAATAACATCGGAGTCGCACTGTCACGGAATGACATACAAGCACCAAGAGTCGCCGACCATCGCGCCACCGTTGTCTGCTTCTCACTCACGTACACCACATTGACAAACACGTACACCACATTTAAAAATGTTAATAACACCCAAAAATGCCAAGAAAACATGCCTCAGACCATAAATCTCCCTCCTCTGGCCTGGACGCTTCCTTTCAGACATTGTACGCCGTACCCCGTACACATCTAACGCCGTCTGTCCAGTGAAGTATGATTCATGTGAAAAAGCCACCTGACCCTCCCCCCCCCCCCCCCCCCAGATGGGCATCCAATCGCAGTACTGGCGTAGCTGATGAGCAGCAGTCATCAGGGGTGCACGAACCATGTGTCTGCTGCGGTGGACCATACGCAGCAGCAGTCACTGAGGAGACACTCTTGGCAGCCCCTTCGTTCGTCTGGGCAGACAGTAGCTCGACAGTTGCACGTCTATTGGCCCGTACACATCTCCTCTGCCGTCGTACACCCCTGACAATTTTTAGGCCGAAGTGCATCGTAGTTGTCCCCACACTGGCTTTGGATAACGCCGTTTTCCCATTCACGGTGTACCTCTTGCGTTATTCGCTTTTCAGACAGCTGAGCAAAACTGAACGTACTCAGACATTACTCTGTTTACTTATTCTGATCAACACTAAACTGACACACAATATTTTTAGCGCAACGCAATCTGACTTTCAATAATCCCTACAAAAGAATGGCCCTGACTAACAATAACCTATACCTTTCATGAACCACTTACCTCACAAAAATCTTCGTTACTCAAACTACTACAATACAGCGTGCGCCAATACTGCCAGCTGAATAAAAGATTCTAACTACTGAAGGTACTAACTACTGATAGGCATAGTTAGCAAATGAGAGATTTTGACAGAGAACAAACAATGTATTTACCTTAATAATGTTCATAAGTCATCATATATATGTCAGTTCATGATATCCAATATTACAAATTTACTCTTTCTGATGGACACACGTCCAGATCGTCTGCTCTCAAAATTCTGCCATCTCTCTCCCCACATCCACCACTGCTGGCGGCTCACCTCCAACTGCGCAACGCTATGTGCTGTTCACATCCAACTGCCCAACACTACAATAGCACTGCTACGGTCGCAGGTTCGAATCCTGCCTCGGGCATGGATGTGTGTGATGTCCTTAGGTTAGTTAGGTTTAAGTAGTTCTAAGTTCTAGGGGACTGATGACCACAGTAGTTAAGTCCCATAGTGCTCAGAGCCATTTGAACCATCTGAACTACAATAGCGAATATTCCAACAATGCCAACCAGCCACAGACTGCACACAGCACAGGCAGTGATTTTCATACAGAGCGCTACGTGACGTTACCAACATAGAAAGCTAACTAGCCTACTTACAAACAGCTACACTGTTTTCCGCGTCCCTCCGACAGTACTAACATATCGTCGTCTGCTAGTGCTGCCATGTCCAATCTGAGAGTGGTTACTGAACGCTGATGTCGAACATAGGCGGTGATCACATTAACGTGGCCGCGCGGTGTAGCCGCGCAGTCTAGGGCAACTTGCCACGGTTCGGGTGGCGGCACCCGTCGGAGGTTCGAGTCCTCCCTCTGGCATGGGTATGTGTGTTGCCCTTAGGGTAATAAATAAGACACGAAGAACGTTGAAACACATGCAAGAGGAAATGAAGCACAACCAACCGATACAATTTTCACCCAAAGAAGTTATGGTTGTAGAGAAATCCCGTCCGTCATGAAACTACCACACACTGGTATACTAAATTCATACTAACTCTCTGTGAAATCATCTCGAGAAGAATAGATGAGGGCTACTTTGATGACTACACCACATGCTTCACGTAGTCAACTTGTTTTACACAAAGAGTGTAACTCCACAATAATTTTGATAATTACAATAAATTACATCGAAAAGCAAATTACAAAAGAAAAACCTCGAACTGGTTACTATCGTCATACTATTAAGCTGACAGGTCAAACAATTATATAAGCACGTGGTACTGGTCTCACAAAGTACACCCCACATGGGTTGAACATAAAGAAAAGTTGAACATAAAGAAAAGTTGCTATATTGAAAAATACTGTCGAGACGAGACGTTATAATCTTACGCACATTCGCATCTAAGATTGATGATCTTAGTTAGAGTTACAGATCATCAACCCATGGTTCCACTTTGCCCACAAAGTAGTGACAAACCAACTACTGGAAGATATTCTGAACTTCATACTTGAATTACAATGCATTGCAATTTAAGATAACATTAGATATTTTAGATCTAAGCCTGAAACAAAGGTGATTAAATTTTAAGTTAGGCTAAACTTAAGAAATCCTTTGTCCTACAGACTTGGCAGAGACGCGCTTAGCCGGAAATCTTACCACTTCAGACACTCGCCACAGACCGACTGGCCGAGGGTGCCTCACAGATATAAACCGAAGTGACCAGAGAGGCAGCTTCCTATACCAACATGACAAGGGACGGACAGGACCATACCAAGAATAGAAGCCTCTTTGCTTTTAAAAACCTTAGATACCTGTTCCGACGTTGGTCCTACTGTTCTCTAGCAGACAGGCTTGTCTGCTACCATCAAGCATGCAACTACAAACACATCTGCTCATTCATCCTTTCACACAGAAGGGGGATGATAGTATCTTATCATATACACTATATAAAAGAAAGCGGATGTAGGTTCCATATGAGACTGTGTGGCATGAATTACATATAAACTGTGTTTTAAAGTTTAGTGGTGTCGCAGATCGTTCTTGTTTATGTGTACAAATAACAGGTTCCATTGCTCAGTCTCCTCCCAGATAGAGTCAGAAACACCACAGTAAATTTATGAGTGGCATATATGCCGTAAATGACAACAGATTTAAGAAATTAACATGAAACGAATCCAACAGAGAACTTTCAACATTTACCACAACTGGGCTGTGAAGCTTCTCTGATAAGAATACATACCATTTTTATATTTGTGTGTCGATAGGCTTAAGATATCAGCGGAAAAGTTAATAAAGATATGAATATTTGCCGATGGCATCTGAAGCACTCGTCTTCACAGATGGTTTTGTGTTCAGCTACCATTTGGACTTGTGGATTTACTCGTTTGGTATCTTCTCAAACAAACGACGGTAAGTTCAATTCATAGTGATATTTTCTTCACTATACAGTATAAAATCAATACATTAGTCGTTTGTAAGCATATTTATTGCTGGTTTTCTTCTGCGCCGAATATGGAAACAAACAGACGGTCGTGAATTCAGTTCGTAGCTAAATCTAAATTTACTTATTATATGTTGTATAAATCTTTTTCTAACGAAGAATGAACATTGCAGATAATATTATTTCACAAATTATCCCTAAAATATTAGCCGTTAAGATAATATAATTAAAAATATAAAAAAATTGTTAACATCGAGTATAGATTTAAGTGTCGGGAAGTCGTTTCTGAAAGTATTTGTATGGAGTGTAGCCAGGTATGGAAGTAAAACGTGGATGATAAATAGTTTGGACAGGAAGAAAATATAAGCTTTCGAAATGTGGTACTGCACAAGAATGTTGAAGATTAGATGGGTAGATCACACAACTAATGAGGAGGTATTGAATAGAATTGGGGAGAAGAGAAATTTGTGGCACAGCTTGACTAGAAGAAGGGATCGGTTGGTAGGACATGATCTGAGGCATCAAGGGATCACCAATTTAGTATTGGAGGGCAGCGTATAGGGTAAAATTCGTAGAGGGAGACCAAGAGATGAGTACACTAAGCAGATTCAGAAGGATGTAGGTTGCAGTAGGTACTGATAGATGAAGAAGCTTGCACAGGATAGAGTAGCATGGAGAGCTGCATCAAACCAGTCTCAGGACTCAAGACCACAACAACAACAACGAGATAATATAAGTTATTTCCACTGACAGTGCACATGTAGGAAATTTGCTAAAAGTGTGCAACATGACGAAAACAATTTATGCACACACTTGAACGTAATAGGCACGTTCTTTACTTATACTTGGCGGTTTTTAGAGTTAGAGGGATCATACCGACATTCGTGAATATTCCTTTTAGATCAATAAGAACGACTTCATGGAGGTAGCGCAGTTCCACGGCAGATGAAGGACTGGCTGATCGTGTAAAGAACTGCTGGGAAGAGGTTACAGTATAGCACGCAGACGATTCAAAATTTGGAGCAGACTCTGATGAAGGCGATATAGCTATTATTTCTAGTTTCAAATGCTACTACAGTAACTGGAGGTAGTCAGCGTAATACGGTAAGCGAAAGTCAGGAAAGAGTTCACACTTGGATTTTAACCGCCCGTATCTAATAGATTAAAACTTCTCCCGAACAGGCCATGAAGGCCCAACGGTGCTGACCGGACGCCGTGTCATCCTCACACCACAGGCGTCACTGGATGTGGATAAGGAGGGGCATGTGCTCAGCACATCGCTCTCCCGGCCGTATGTCAGTTTCCGAGACCGGAGCCGCTACTTCTCAGCCAAGTAGCTCCTCAGTTTGCCTCACAAGGGCTGAGTGCACCCCGCTTGCCAACAGCGCTCGGCAGACCGAATGGTCACCCATCCAAGTGCTAATCCAGCCCGACAGCGCTTAACTTCGGTTGCCTGACGGGAACCGGTGTTACCACTGCGGCAAGGCCGCTGACGTATCTAGTAGTCTGGTAAGACGCTTCCACATGTAGTCAAAGAGTACGCCCTAACATACAATAAATTCACGTCGTCCTTCATAAACTGTGCATTCTCCACGACACCATTGGGAGCAGTTATCACACTTAATCCAGTATTCCCTGACAGTCTTCCGTTAGACTTCACCACAACCTGGAAAATTCAAAACATCAGATCCGTCCTTGGATTTGAACCTGATTTTTCCTGAAGATGATGGCGCGGTTAAATTCCGATTATCCCTAGAGATTCTGTGTCACTCCTTACTAGTATTTTGTCTCTTATTGGTTTTGTCTGGTTTAGCTCGCTCTCCTGACGACGGATTTTTGACGGACACCCAGAGAAAATCTCTGATTTTTTGCCATTTTCTTCTTTTTTATGAGTCTATCATACTTTAACAGTGGATAAGATTGGATTGGCCTACACCTGTTCCCACATCAGGACTCTGTACTTGATTTGTATAACGTTCTTGGTTTTTTCCTGGTGACTGCACAGACAAATCATATCGCTGAGCAGCAGCATGTGCCCTTCGGCTCCTGCTGAACTCCCTTGCCTTCTTCAGGTGTTGGGAAATTCGACTCCCTCAGTTATTTATGACGAAGCAAAGTCTTCTGCTGTGAAGACATCCGGATTGAACCGGGATATTCCCATTGACTTGAGCGATTTCTCAGCTGTTTGGGAATGACCGAGCAGTTCTAGGCGCTTCAGTCTGGAACCGCGCGAACACTACGGTCGCAGGTTCGAATCCTGCCTCGGGCATGGATGTGTGTCATGTCCTTAGGTTAGTTCAGTTTAAGTAGTTCTAAGTTCTAGGGAACTGATGACCTCAGATGTTGTCCAATAGTGCTCAGAGCCATTTGAGCCTTTTTTCTTTTCAGCTGTTTGGATTGCGGCTGTACTAGCGCTCACATCTGTTTGCCTAATGGGTTGTCCTGCATTAGTAACCGTTACGAACGAAGAGGAAACAGGGGGGGGGGGGGGGGGGGGGAGAGTTAAGTGTTCGCACCTAGTCTTTTCCCGCTATCTTACAGCGTGCTCTTAACCGATGCGCCACAAAGTTCAAAAAAATATCGCAAATGGCAGTCACACCTAGGTAGTGTTTATTGATTACGACATGCAGCTTAAAGATTACATGAATGAAATTTTTCATTGCCTGTCAGTGTTGCCAATGTAGAAAAAATGCCACTGCGAATTCTTACCAGATGGGTACTCTTCCCAATCTTATCGTATCAAGGGGCAAGTGGGCGAAACGTCGAGTTCAGATTCAGCAGGTAGGATAGACTGATTTCCTGTCTTTCAAGCAGCGTATTATGAAAGTCGTAGAACTGACTCATGCTGAAGTGGCTGCAAGTGTGGATTCATTAGCATGGTCGGAAGGTGAGTGTCAACTCCATTTCATTGGCAAATGTCTTATTCCTCGGGACATATATTTGCTAACAGATGTTAGCAGTGCTAATTTCCTAAAGATTTTTCAAACATTTTTAGCGCAGATTTTGTGCTCGTGATTCTTTCGTATGAATATTTACCACCCTATAACTCATGGTGGCAAAATACGTAATCAATTGAGGAAAGTTTTATTGATTATTGTATGCAAGGAGTATATACGGACATGTGTATCTTTGTTTTGCTGGAAAATATATTTCGTCCCAGAAAGGGTTATTGCAACTCTTCACGCTACTCTATCGTGGGCAAGCCTCTTCGTCTTCGCATAATTAATGCAACCTACATCCGTAGGACCTGCTAACTATTGCCAAGTCTCGGTCCCTCTCTACAATTTTGAATTTTTACTCCCATTCCCTGCACACACACACACACACACACACACACACACACACACACACATACACTTGCTTTTATTGTTGACTGGTGAGCCCTCCATGCCTCAGGATGTGTTGTATCAACTGATCCCTCTTTTACTCAAGTTCTGCCATAAATTTCCTCAGTTCATTTCCGTATTTCCTAATTAGCTTTTTGATCTACGCATATACTTCCGAACAGTTTTTTGTAATGTTGCATTTTAAAACCTTCGATTCTCTTCAGGTTTCTTTCCATTGTAAGGTGGCAGCATTTTGAGTCGTTACAAAGATTCCGCTTTGGGCGGTCGTTCAAACAAGCAACAGTGTACGAACGCGGTCTCGGTTGAGGGACGAGATGCTGAGTTTTACGAGGGTCACAGGCGTCGTACGAATTGCGAGAGCTGTTCCACGATGACCGGTGCAGACTGGCCTGTGCCGTTTAATCGCGGACGCAAATTGTTTCAAACAACACTGCGGCGAAGTGGAAGCGGGCCAGGCGCAGGCGGGCACCTCGAGCCGTTAGCTGTTTTGGCACGTACACCAGACTTGTTCCCTCGAACTTTTGAGTCGGACGTTCGGGACTCGCACATTTGCTTAGAGCATTGGTAGGAGGGATGCCTTCCGGAAAATTCGACAGGAACTTGAGTGTCATTGGCCGGAGCCGTCTGGTATGAGGAGACCCCTTCTCGGCTCTCGAAAGAGAGGGGACATTTTCTTGTCTTTGCTCCCAAGTGCAAGGAAGAATTCTGTTTTAGCATCAGTGTGACACAGAGCAGTTACGGCCCTGTATTTTGCTGGAATTTTAAAGATGTACTGTACTCCACCTTGTGTTGAGAACCTTCGTCTTGTGTCCAGCATACAGTTCTGGGAAGTAGGGAGACAAGGGGGGTGCCATGCCATTTTGTTAGTACAGGTGCCTACATCAGGAGAGGTGCCTACATCAGGGGCAGGTATGCACTCAGGGGCAAACCTATTGTTCTCCTTTGATTGACAGGTCCTTAGCCTATCGTTCCCCTTCCCCCCTTCCACTAGCCTCCACCCTTCACGAAGAGGGTACTAGGCCATTTTGTTAGTGTGGGCTGCCTACATAAGGGGCAGGTGTGCACTCAGGGGCAAACCTATTGTTCTCTTTTGATTGACAGGTCCTTAGCCTATCGTTCCCCTTCCCCCCTTCCACTAGCCTCCACCCTTCACGAAGAGGGTACTAGGCCATTTTGTTAGTGTGGGCTGCCTACATAAGGGGCAGGTGTGCACTCAGGGGCAAACCTATTGTTCTCCTTTGATTGACAGGTACTTAACCTATTGTTCTCCTTTGATTGACAGGTCCTTAGCCTATTGTTCCCCCTGCCCCCACCCCACACCCCTCCCTCCTTCAGGAAGGGGGTGCTGAGACATTTTGTGGGTTGCCCACATCAGGGGCAGGTATGCACTCAGGGGGAAACCTATTGTTCTCCTTTGATTGATAGATCCATATCCTATTGTTCTGTTAAGTGGTTTTTCCATGTCACTGCACTTAACCTATTGTTCCCCTCCCTCCCACTGCCCTTCCCCCACCCCCCTCAGGAAGTGGGTGCAGAGCCGTTTTGTTAGTGTGGGTTGACTACATAAGGGACAGATATGCACTCAGGGGCTAACCTACTGTTCTCCTTTCATTGACAAGTACTTAACCTATGTTCTCCTTTGATTGATAGGTCCTTAGCCTATTGTTCAGTTAAGTTGTTTTCCATGTTGCTGCATGTAACCAATTGTTCCCCACACCTCCTCCCACTCCCCTCCCCCCTCAGAAAGGGAGCGCTGGGCCATTTTGTGGTGCAGCTTGCCTACATCAGGGGCAGGTATGCACTCAGGAGCAAACCTATTGTTTTCCTTTGATTGACAGGTACTTAACCTACTGTTAAGTGCTTTTCCATGTCACCCTCATTTCCTATTGATTGACAGGTACTTAACCTATTGTTCTGTTAAGTGCATTTCCATGTCACACACCTTTCCTTTTGATTGACAGGCACTTAACCTATTGTCCTCCTCCCACCCCCCCCGCCCCTCCGCCTCCTCCCTCGCTGCTACAGGTACACTTTCAGGTCTGAGTTATTGAAATAGGCCCTCTCTCACTCTAATCAATTTGATTGACTACTTCATTAAATTGATCAACTAGTTAACCTCTCTGGTGGGAAAGTGCCACGTCCCCCTGACTCGTCCCCCTGGTGGGAAGCTTAAATTCCATCAGGACAATGCAATCTCTACTAACCTAAGAAAATGGTGGGAAGATAATTTAGATCACATTGACTACTTAATTAATTTGATAAATGAATTAACCTCTCTGGTGGGAAAGTGCCACGTCCCCCTGGCGGGAAGTTCAATTTCCACCAGGAAATGGTGGGAGAAAAGGGCACCTCCACTAACCTAAGTCATCTGACTGCCACCTCTTCCTAGGAATTGGCGGGAAAAAGACTCAGTTGATCGATCATTTGCAGGGTATACGATTGTAGTGTATGGAATATTGTTTAAACAATTTAGACATTGTATCTGGAATAAATTTAAACAATTTAGGGGATTCAAGGAATTGTATGGAATATATGGAAATTGGTGGAGAGGAAGGATCTCATAACAGGAAATTCAAGGGTATATTGTTTATTTATAAACAAATTTCTCTTGCTCATCATTCCTTGCTGTCTGGAAACATGTAGGTCTTGTAAGAAGTAACTACATGGAGCAAACATGATACATAACCTAATGTTTGGGCCTTTGTCGGCACTTAACCAATTGTCCTGTTGAGTTGTGTCTCATGTCACCCCCATTTCCTTAAAATATTTTACCACCATTGATACCAAATTAAGCAATTAGTTATGTCCTCCCATCATTTTCTGGTACACTTTTCGAATTTCACGTGCTTTTGAACGCCATTTCTGGCGCATTCTTCTTTGCCACACACCTCATTAAAATTTTGTACTGCATTTTACATAAACATTATGCAAATTAACCTACTGTTCTGCACTTAACCTGCTGTTCTGCTCCATGTCACCCTCTCACGCACCTCCTCCCATTAACTACTGTACCACTAACAACCCATTGAAATAAAAAAATTATGCAAATTAATTAAATAGGTATTCTTCACATGTATGGGGTAGTTTTTCTTAATTCGCAGCATCCTATTTGTCGGTAAAATCGATGGAATATAGCTTAAACAAAAGATTGCTAATAAAAAGCACATCTCGCCACCCGAAGCCCGACGCCGTCGCTGACCCCACCATAGCCGCCGCCACCGCCGCGAGCCACTGCCGGACGCAAGCCAGCGCGAGCCATCGCTCTCACACCGCCGTAGGTGAAAGCCGGGTCTCTTTTTCAGGTATACACTAAGAATTCTTCGAGCGTTATACTGACGTCACAGAACTCCAAGGCGCGCTCACGCTGGTCCCATACGCGATGACGCATAGCTGTGGTGCAGTCCAGCACCGAGAGAGATGTTCCAATGCTTTCCAGAATAGCACAGGGGTGCTTGCACAACATCAGAGACGTGTCTAAAATTGCTTAACTGCCCAGCGTGACTAACGCAGCCCCGCGAAGTGCGCGCGAGTAACTACAAACCCTCGGAAGCGCATCAAACAAGGTCCTCAATCTTATACTGATGTCACATGACTATGTACAAATAAGAATCGAGTCGACCTCTCGGAAATTGTATATTGTCCCAGAAATAGTTAACGCTCGCTTTCTTGATGTCTCAGGTTGTGTGCACGGAAATTCTTGTCCCAACAGAACCTGTTTACGAAGAATGCACGGAATAACATCGAATGCAGTCTTCCTCGCGGACCTAACGTGGTACCCCGTCCATCAAGTGTTACCCTTCCTACTTTCAGCACACACAAACGCCCCCTCCTCTATGTAGAGGCTCCTATATCTCAGCACAAAGGATGTGAATGAATCGAGCATTATGATTGGCTCTTATCGAATTTACCCGATGAATTACTCATGCCGCCGGTATTGAATCACCATCCACCTTTTCTTTCTTTCTGCAGATGAGACTTTCAGCAGTTATTTTACACAGATCGCCATATTGCACTGGCAATTTAATCTTACAAACTACCACACATATCGTCAAATACGGATATTACACAGGATATCGAATATTAGAACGTGAAACCGACCTGCGACCCATCAGTATCAATATATATTGACCAACCCGCCCTGCAGCACCGTTACTGAATTAATCTGCAACCGATCAGAAGTATACAGCTACAATCAACGTCTCGTGAATGAATTTAGCTATCTGAGTCCTCACCCGTCCAAGTGCACGAGGTTTCTCGAGACGCACCCATGTCGTGGAGCTTAGCACTCCTTATCGATGTATAGTAACAGATTTCAAAGCATCACGATGTAATAGCAGACGGTTAAGAACGAGAAACGAATGATTTTTATGTGCGATGGAGCTCCAGACGGATGGAGTTCGACGCAGTTTTACGTAAATCAACCAAGCTATCAACTCTAAACTATTGTTTTAGAGTCTAAGATCGGTACCTGGAAGGTACTGGTAAGAGAGAACATAAACATACACACTCCTAAGATTGGTACTGATATTTCTATTCCCAGAGCCACAGCCGTCAACAGAGTGTATTTCTGATACTTCGCTCATTGTCAAATGTCATTCAACTGAGACCACGATCTTAACATTTAGTTTTAAGCACAGGGATAAAATATATATCTGACCCATTTCTTAGGAAAAACATTCTACCTGTATGTGCTCAGCCTGCAGTGCTGGTGACTTGTGTGGGCGTGATTCACATTTCACGTTAATGGTAGGAACTGTCAGATGGGAGATGCCTGTTGGAGTGTAGGAATGTAGATGAATTAACCGCATTGTCCTCTAAACAATCAAACAGCGAACTAATACTTAGTATGTGTTGGATAGCTTTCACGATTGCATGGGAATTTCAGAAGATTGAATATGGAGGTGCGTTTGCACTGGATCGTTATTCCCATCCAAGTAATTTGTTCGGTTCACTGCTTCTGCACATTTCGCGCTTTTATTTAGCTGAGAGAAGATCAATTGTGGTGTGTGCATCTAGCTTGTGGAAGACATGTTTGCCAGTCCTCTAGACATGAGAAACACTTTAGTTGACCTTGTAAATTATGGAGATAATTTGGAATCTACTAAATCACCAACATCGGTATTCGAGAGTGGAAATATCAGTTTCCTCTATTTGTTTCACGTTGCAGAGTAAATGTCTCCACAGAATTGACAAGTTTCTAGTTAGTCAGTGGTTTACAGCACGCCCCACCTAGCTAAAGTTTCGGTTTTGTAGAGGAATGATTTGCAGTCTATATCTTGGAAATCATGTTGCGATAGCGATCGGTAAGATGTTGCCTAGTGCTCGATATCGAGAACTACTGTGGAAATGGTATAATATTATGGCGAACCATGCAAAAAAATACATGTGTTCTTGTAATCCCGGAGTCTGGAGATGTGTGTAGAAAAACGAGCAAGCAAGGAAGCATGTTCGGAGAAGCAACAGTAACGTGTCTGTGACGAGGGGAAACGATCTCGAATTTGTAGAACAATTCTGAGAGCGACTTCAGTCCACTGTGGGTGCTCTGGTCGCACATTCGGGGTGGATGACTTGTGATCGTCGGGTGCGGCAAAATATTTAGTGCTGAGAGGAGCGTATATACAGTACTGCCTGTCTTTGCGGTATATGTACGAATGACATAAAAGGGATGATTTTGTTTGGTGCAGGATACGAATTCTATGTTTACTATATCGACGTGGTGATATATTGCTGGGTTGGAGATCGGTTTCGCGCACTAATATGCAAGCTCCTGTCCTCAGTGAGAGAGCAGTGTGAGTAAGAGTCTTTCCGTATTTGACGTTATGTAGAGCACGCGGTGATATATTGATTGGTCGCAGGTCGGTATCACGTTCTAATATTCAAGCTTCTGTCCTTGGTGGGAGAGCAGTGTAATTTCCGTATTTGACGATATGTATGGTAGTTTGTAAGTGCTATATGGCGATCTGTGTAAAATAACCGCTGTAAGTATTGTCTGCAGAAAGAAAGAAAAGGTGGATGGTGCTTCGATACCGGCGGCATCACTAATTCGGCGAATAAATTCGATAAGAGCCAGTCATAATGCTCGATTCATTCACATCCCTTATGCTGTGATATAGGAGCCTCTACATAGCGGAGGGAGCGTTTGCGTGTGTTGAAAGCAGGAAGGGTAACACCTGATGGACTGGGTACCACGTTAGGTCTGCGAAGAAGACTGCATTCGACGTTATTTTTTCGTAAACAGGTTCTGTTAGAATTTCCGTGCTTACAAGCTGAGACATGAAGGATGTGACTACTTCCAGTGAAAGTACTGTAATCGGAGAATTGCGTAGTAATGGGCATTTATGTCTGTTTATGCATCATAATACATTTGTTTATATGGTGGGTCAACTGGCAATCCCTGCATTAGGCGTCAATACTTAGCAGGTCTCCCTACATTTAAGTGCAGTCTTCTAGTGCTGCAATTTCTCAGCATACAATAGCGTCATCTGCGAAAAGTCTTATGAAACTTTGGACTATATCCACCAGGTTGTTTATGCTGTATTCTGGAAATTAATCATCCTATATCAGTCCCTCAGAGTACATCAGAAATGCATATGTAGACTAGGCTCCATTACGAAAGAAGGAGAGGCACAGGCACGTGTAAAGGAAGAGGAGGCACTGAAGGAAGAGCTTTTTGATCATGGATTAACAGCGAATCACCTGCAGCAACATGTTATCGGGTCTTCTGCGATCACAATTTTTTAAAAGTACTATCTGAAACAGACCCACTTCGCGCGATCTTTATTTTCGTCTATTTTTGGACAGCGTTACAGATCACTCGAGAACATTCGGAAATATAAGACAAATAAACATTTCAAAAAATCTCAAAAATGTTAGTGTACTGCGCAAAAGATTTAGGGTAACATGGCTTGGAGCGTCTGCAATACTCCACTGAGCAGTAATTGACCCCTGGAAATATTACTATTTATGCCTTTGTCTTTCACAAATTAAGTAAGCAATAAAACCCAACAAAACAGTATTACATCCGACTGTTTACATAAAAAGAACTCCAGTGTCCGAAAAGTGTCGAAAACAAAGTGGAAACAGTTATCCCAGCATCCTGGGGTCTTCCCATTGGAGTTCGATAGTTTCCACCTGCCCTCCGTGTGCGTTTATCACTGCCTGACACCTCTGTGGCATGCTCCGCACAACTGTACAGAGCTCACCCCGTGGTTTCTACATCTACATCTACATCTACATTTATAATCCACAAGCCACCCAACGGTGTGTGGCAGAGGGCACTTTACGTGTCGCTGTCATTACCTCCCTTTCCTGTTCCCGTCGCGTATGGTTGGCGGGAAGAACGACTGCCGGAAAACCTCCGTGCGCGCTCGGATCTCTCCAATTTTACATTCGTGATCTCCTCATCCAGAAACGCACCCTCTCGAAACCTGGACTGCAAGCTACACCGCGATTCAGTGCACATCTCTTGCAGAGTCTGCCCCTTGAGTTTGCTGAACATCTCCGTAACACTATCACGCTTACCAAATAACCATGTGGCGAAACGCGCCGCTCTTCTTTGGATCTTCTCTATCTCCTCCGTCAACCCGACCCGGTACGGATCCCACACTGATGAGCAATACTCAAGTATAGGCCGAACGAGTGTTGATGGACTACATATTCTAAGGACTCTCCCAATGATTCTCAACCTGGCACCCGCCTTACCAACAATTAATTTTGTATGATAATTCCACTTCAAATCGTTCCGCACGCATACTCCCAGATATTTTACAGAAGTAACTGCTACCAGTGTTTGTTACGCTATCATATAATCATACAATAAAGGATCCTTCTTTCTATGTATTCGCAATACATTACATTTGTCTGTGTTAAGGGTCAGTTGCCACTCCCTGCACCAATTGCCTATTCGCTGCAGATCTTCCTGCATTTCGCTGCAATTTTCTAATGCTGCAACTTCTCGGTATACTACAGCATCATCCGCGAAAAGCCGCATGGAACTTCCGACACTATCTACTAGGTCATTTACATATATTGCGAAGAGCAATGGTCCCATAACACTCCCCTGTGGCACGCCAGAGGTTACTTTAACGTCTGTAGACGTCTCTCCATTGAGAACAACATACTGTGTTCTGTTTGCTAAAAACTCTTCAATCCAGCCACACAGCTGGTCTGATATTCCGTAGGCTCTTATTTTGTTTATCAGGCGACAGTGCGGAACTGTATCGAACGCCTTCCTGAAGTCAAGGAAAGTGGCATCTACCTGGGAGCCTGTATCTAATATTTTGTGGGTCTCATGAACAAATAAAGCGAGTTGGGTCTCACACGATTGCTGTTTCCGGAATCCATGTTGATTCCTTCAGAGTAGATTCTGGGTTTCCAGAAATGACATGATACGCGATTAAAAAACCTAAAATTCTACAACAGATTGATGTTAGAGATATAGTCTATAGTTTTGCGCATCTGCTTGACGACCCTTCTTGAAGACTGGGACTACCTGTGCTCTTTTCCAATCATTTAGAACCTTCCGTTCCTCTAGAGACTTGGGGTACACGGCTGTTAGATGGGGGTCAAGTTCTTTCGCGTACTCTGTGTAGAATCGAATTGGTATCCCGTCAGGTCCAGTGTACTTTCCTCTGTTAAGTGATTTCAGTTGCTTTTCCATTCCTTGGACACTTATTTCGATGTCAGCCATTCTTTCGTTCCCATTCGTCAATGAGAACTGAGAGTTCTTGGAGAGTCTGTGGTGGAACAGGACGACCACGAACACGTCCGTCAACCATATCCCATATATGCACGATGGGGTTTAGGTCGGTCATTCAGTTCCACTCTTTTAATTCAGTGGCCGTGTTTAGCAAGACACCCCTGCTGACGCCCGCCGCATGGGCCCTGGCGTTGGAAGGAGTTCAGGGCACCATCGTAGGCAGTAGCCACTACGTGATTCAACAGTATCTGATTGATCTTCCACCTGGCAGTAAGGCGACGGTGGACAACAAGACCCGTATGCCTGTCAGCACTGAAGCCTCCCCACAGCATCACAGAATCCTGGAAATCTGGCGATTTCCTGGACACGGTTGGACAGTAACCGCTCACCACAGGTCTCCACTCACGAATACGACCATCACCTGCATCAGAGGATATCAGGACTCTTCTGTGAATAACACGTTTCATCGGTGACGAAGCTGTTATTGACATGGGAACGTCAGAACTCAAGGCGAACTGCAAGATGCTGTCGTGTAAAGCACGGTATTCGGACAGGACGTCTGGGTCGCAGTGTCCTTTCTTGCCTAACCTGTGCATTATAGTGCGATCGGACACAGAAACTCCAGTGGCCCTTCTGAGACGGCCTTGAGTGCTCTGGCAGTATCCGTGCAGCGCCGCAACACAGAGACGGACAGGTATCAGTCCTCACAGGGAGTTGCACTGCGTCGGCCAGCTTGTCCTATTTGCCTTGTGTACTGACTTCTCTCCCTACAGCTTGTCCAAAACCTATGTGTTGTGTACACAGTTCCACATAGTCAGCGCATACGCAACTTTCCCACTAGAGCACGCCCCGCTAAGCATAACCGCGCAGGTGCAGCGCTCGTCCGTCTCTGCACTACGAGATGGCGCTGTCATAGAGACGGACCAAATTCTGCTTCCGCCGATCCGCGTATTAATATATATCGCAGCCAATGAGATTGCTGCTTAGGTAGAACCTTTTCTCCTTGCGGATCACACTCGCGCAGTGATACATGAACGCGCGAGGTGTTATAACGAGTGTACAGACCTCCGATTTGTCTGTACCAGTCTGCATTAGTCTCCATCAGTCTGTATGAGTTCTACATTTGTCTGTACGAGTCTATAGTCAAGTTTCAGTCCGCGCCTAATAAGATTACCATATCCCTGTACATATCCATGAAGAGCAATGTATAGACACTTTTGTCGAGTACCAGAGATATATGTGAGAATAAGATTAACGTACCAATACCAAAAGAACTTCAGATTGTCAATTTTGGTCACCGTCAATCTGCCACTCTAAGCGTGCAAGTGGCATTTCTATCATCTCACCTAACGGCAGAAGATAAACACGCCACGATAAGACCACGAGACATATTGCTGACACTCACCTACTTCGTTAGAGCGACAAGTCAAATAATCTGATGGTGTGTGTACCGAAGGTCTTACAGTGCGCACACCAAACTATGGATGACACATGGAGGAACATTCGCATCTGCAACAACACGATCAGAAGTCCACCCTTTTTGGATGAAACAGACCGCTCTTGCAACTCGCAGTATATTAAGATGTCGCAATGTATGTGCTTGACTGAATACAACGTCCACAAATGACAATTCACCTTTGTGTACATCACTAGAAAACACTGGAACATCGGTACTCACTTCTTTGTGATGGGTCACCTGGTTCTGCAGTGCATAACACAGCCAATAGAAGGCGAATTACTTTCATTGTTGCCCACATTGAAAGCGAAGATCTCAAACTATGCAATAAGATCACAGGCACCGCTTGTATCAAAACAGATTTAACATACACGTGTTCCCCTAACTGCTTTGAACAATGTATTTAATGAGCGAAATTACTCTCCAATGCTCATAGTAAACTAAAATTCCACTTAACACACCGTTCACCAAACTAAGCATTTCAATTGCATTTGAATTTATTTACCTTCTATCACTTTCCCTTTTCGTTGGTCTGCTCTAATAAATTTTCAGAAGTTTACTGATGCATGCTTCTCACCATCTCCTATATAGAAGCTGGAACGTATCTGCACCACAGCCGGCCGGTGTGGCCGTGCGGTTCTAGGCGCTTCAGTTTGGAACTGCGTGACCGCTACGGTCGCAGGTTCGAATCCTGCCTCGGGCATGGATGTGTGTGATGTCCTTAGGTTGGTTAGGTTTAAGTAGTTATAAGTTCTAGGGGACTGATGACCACAGGTGTTAAGTCCCATAGTGCTCAGAGCCATTTGTATCAGCACCGTAACAGGAGGATGGAACATTAGAGGACATTCGCGATAATCCTGAAGCATTCCAGAACATTCTCAGACATTCAGGAAAATTTCTGGGGGATTTAGGTAATTATAGAACATTCTCGAACTTTCAGAAAGATTCTATAACATCCTCGTACATTCTAGAACATTCTTCAAGATTCTATAACACCCTACTACATTCTAGAAATTCTCCAACATTGTCAAACATGCTATAAAGAACATTCTTGCCTTTTTCTACCACTTCGGCTGTCGATTCCCAGCCGCTTCACCGACTTCCCATAAGAAATCCATTAGTGCGATGCCCTCCTTTGACACCCATATCCTCTAACTCAAACACTGCCGTTACGAACGGAAAACTTCTTCGTGGCTGGGGTATGGATATCAACCATACGATGTAACCTCCATGGGGATGTAGGGGTGGGTTGCAAAATCATAGCAGTAAGAACTAACACACTACTGTTACATTTACTACACATTTTGGCTTCCGGTTATGGATTACAAACATTTCATTTTGAGATCTGTCATTCTTACTAAATAATTCATTAAGTTAGGAAGTATGTGGACTCCTCAAGTATTTAGTCTAGAGTACGTAGGACATTTAGCTTGTGTAGAACTTAACAAGTAATCAGTCAAGTAAGTATTGCGTAAGATTCAAGAGCTATCTGTTGCACAGTTATCAGAGTGCTGTAATCCTCAGGAAGGTAACACAGAAGTGAACGGGGTACTAAAACGAGAGCTGTAGGAAGAAAAGACGACGCTCTTGCCCGACAACCCTGTTGCTGCGGAAGCCTGGGTTCATAAGATCCCCTGCGACTCAGGCCTTCTGATCATCGCACAGAAGAGTCGTACAGTTCAGGTGCAAGATGGACGAAACGCTGCCGTTACACCTGGTTCTTACAGCCCAATAAATAGGTTGTGGGAGAGCTCAGTTTTGACACTGGTTATTCCATGTTTTAGACATCGGTGGTAAATGAAACTGCTGAAATTCGTTTGGCGATGAATTTAATTCACAGAGTCGGGGGGTTCAGGTGGGACAAGTCACGAAATCCGGCCCTTTCTCAAATAAACTTACGAGGACGTCGCCGTCCATGTGGCTTTTCGCGGATGATGCTGTAGTATACAGAGAAGTTGCAGCATTAGAAAATTGTCGCGAAATGCAGGAAGATCTGCAGCGGATAGGCACTTGGAGCAGGGAGTGGCAACTGACCCTTAACACAGACAAATGTAATGTATTGCGAATACATAGAAAGAAGGATCCTTTATTGTATGATTATATGATAGCGGAACAAACACTGGTAGCAGTTACTTCTGTAAAATATCTGGAAGTATGCGTGCGGAACGATTTGAAGTGGAATGATCATATAAAAGTAATTGTTGGTAAGGCGGGTACCAGGTTGAGATTCATTGGGAGAGTGCTTAGAAAATGTAGTCCATTAACAAAGGAGGTGGCTTACAAAACACTCGTTCGACCTATACTTGAGTATTGCTCATCAGTGTGGGATCCGTACCGGGTCGTGTTGACGGAGGAGATAGAGAAGATCCAAAGAAGAGCGGCGCGTTTCGTCACAGGGTTATTTGGTAACCGTGATAGCGTTACGGAGATGTTTAATAAACTCAAGTGGCAGACTCTGCAAGAGAGGCGCTCTGCATCGCGGTGTAGCTTGCTCGCCAGGTTTCGAGAGGGTGCGTTTCTGGATGAGGTATCGAATATATTGCTTCCCCCTACTTATACCTCCCGAGGAGATCACGAATGTAAAATTAGAGAGATTAGAGCGCGCACGGAGGCTTTCCGGCAGTCGTTCTTCCCGCGAACCATACGCGACTGGAACAGGAAAGGGAGGTAATGACAAAATGGTTCAAATGACTCTGAGCACTATGGGACTCAACTGCTGAGGTCATTAGTCCCCTAGAACTTAGAACTAGTTAAACCTAACTAACCTAAGGACATCACAAACATCCATGCCCGAGGCAGGATTCGAACCTGCGACCGTAGCGGTCTTGCGGTTCCAGACTGCAGCGCCTTTAACCGCACGGCCACTTCGGCCGGCAGGTAATGACAGTGGCACGTAAAGTGCCCTCTGCCACACACCGTTTGGTGGCTTGCGGAGTATAAATGTAGATGTAGATGTAGATTAACCTGCTTGAGACTCATCGACTTCCCATCGTGCATCGACCGCTTAGCCACAGATATAATTTTGTCCTACAGCAAATACCACATGTTCACCAATGACCTCCAGTTCAACCTAATCGCAAAACCAGAAACCTCAAGACAGCTATAAAGAATCTCAATACCGACCTGCGTGCACTATCAAAATGGGCACAGAATACAGGGTTAACATTCAACCCTTTTAAAACCCAAGATGTACTGGTTCGTCATTCTAGGCTCATAGCCGATCTCGCTCGAGTCCCTACCTTCTTTAATCTGCCCTACAAAAATATAGAAAGCTCTTCCGATTTGACCTGGAGAGTCTTGTACAAACACTTATACTCCCAATTATGGATTAAAGCGGTGTTATCCTGCAGCGTCTTTCTCACGAATGCTCACGACACTTGGAACTGTTTATGAATGCCTGTATTCGTTATAGCTGCGATGTTTGACTCTTTCACCATATTCCACTATCATATACACAGCTATCCTGACTGTGTGCAGACACGCAGAGATATCCACACCGTCTGTCTTCTCTGCTGCCTTATCAACGTACACTGTCCCCCTTCTCTCTCCGCGACCTTAACGCTCTTGTCTGAACAACACTGCACAGGCACCCGTTTCCATAAGAGAGAACTCCTTTCTGTCTTAATCCATCGGTCAGCCACTTTCTCGAACTCCTTCTCAGCAGCATAACCTTCCGCATTATGTCAGAGAACTGAATAACTTCTTCAGCTTCAGAGGACAGTTAATGACATCTCTACTAAAGGAACAATAATGATTACTAATGTCCCTGTACGCACTCGCTACCCTTGTACATCATTCTTTCCAGCCACATCTTCCTCATTTGTTATATGGTGCAGACTCCTTAAATTTCCTTTCCCCAGAACTCGCTATATCAGAAAACATCTATTTTGCACATCTAAATTCTTTTTATGCCTGCCACTAGCAGTAGCCAATATTAACTTCAATAATTTATCGTCAGTGTTAGTGACTCATACTAGTACTGCTTTTATATTAAAATTATGCCAAACCCTATGTAAGATTGGGGCTATGTCCCTAATTGGATCAGGTTAAATAAATATGCACTACTGGCCATTAAAACTGATACACCAAGAAGAAATGCAGATGATAAACGGGTATTCATTGGACAAATATATTATACTAGAACTGACATGTGATTACATTTTCACGCAATTTGGGTGCATAGATCCTGAGAAATCAGTACCCAGAACGACCACCTCTGGCCGTAATAACTGCCTTGATACGCCTGGGCATGGAGTCAAACAGAGCTTGGATGCTGTGTACAGGTACAGCTGCCCATGCAGCTTCAACACGATATCACAGTTCATCGAGAGTAGTGACTGGCGTATTGTGACGAGCCAGTTGCTCGGCCACCATTGACCAGACGTTTTCAGTTAGTGAGAGATCTGGAGAATGTGCTGGCCAGGGCAGCAGTCGAACATTTTCTGTATCCAGAAAGGCCCGTAAAGGACCTGCATTATCCTGCTGAAATGTAGGATTTTGCGGGGATAGAATAAAGGGTGGAGCCACGGGTCGTAACGCATCTGAAATGTAACGTCCACTGTTCAAAGTCAACGCGAACAAGAGGTGACGGAGACGTGTAATCAATGGCGCCCCATACCATCAAGCCGGGTGATACGCCAGTATGGCGATGACGAATACACGCTTCCAGTGTGCGTTAGCAGCGATGTCGCCTAACACGGATGCGACCATCACGATGCTGTAAACAGAACCTGGATTCATCCGAAAAAATGACGTTTTGTCATTCGTGCACCCAGGTTCGTCGTTGAGTACACCATCACACGCGCTCCTCTCTGTGATGCAGCGTCAAGGGTAACCGCAGCCATGGTCTCCGAGCTGATAGTCCATGCTGCTGCAACGTCGTCGGACTGTTCGTGCAGATGGTTGTTGTCTTGCAAACGTCCCCATCTGTTGACTCAGGGATCGAGACGTGGCTGCACGCTCCGTTATAGCCATGTGGATAAGATGACTTTCATCTCGACTGCTAGTGATACGAGGCCGTTGGGATCCAGCACGGCGTTCCGTATTACCCTCCTGAACCCACCGATTCCATATTCTGCTAACAGTCATAACAGTCATTAGATCTCGGCCAACGCGAGCAGCAATGTCGCTATACGATAAACCGCAATCGCGACAGGCTACAATCCGACCTTTATCAAAGTCGGAAACGTGATGGTAAGCATTTCTCCTCCTTACACGAGGCATCACAACAACGTTTCACCAGGCAACGCTGGTCAACTGCTGTTTGTGTATGAGAAATCGGTTGGAAACTTTCCTCATGTCAGCACGTTGTAGGTGTCGCCACCGGCGCCAACCTTGTGTGAATGCTCTGAAAAGCTAATAATTTGCATATCACAGAATCTTCTTCCTGTCGGTTAAATTTCGCATCTGTAGCACGTCATCTTCGTGGTGTAGCAATTTTAATGGCCAGTGGTGTATTTACGCATATTTGAACTTAGTTGCCACCCATCAAAGCCTCTGACAACTGTGTGTCTGTGGCCACAGGCGCAAGGCTGCGGCCCGCGAGTGAGAAGACGGAGCGAGTGCTGTAGCTTCAGTCGTTTGGGTCACTCTGTAGATCGCTGAACCGTATACCGACGAAATATTAGAAATAGGAGCGTTTATCCGAAAGTTAAATGAACACAACAGATACACATAACAGAGGCTTAAGACATCTCCTTCACTATTTACACGACGTGATCAAAAGTATCCGGACACCGGGCTGAAAATGACTTACAAGTTAGTGGCGCCCCCCATCGGTAATGCTGGAATTTAGTATGGTGTTGGGCCAACCTTAGCCTTCCACACAGCTTCCACACTCGCATGCATACGTTCAAACAGGTGCTGGAAGGTTTCTTGGGGATTGGCAGCCTATTCTTCACTGAGTGCTATACTGAGGAGAGGTATCGGTATCGGTCGGTGAGGCTAGGCACGAAGTATGCGTTCCAAAACGTCCCAAATGTGAAACTTCCTGGCAGATTAAAACTGTGTGCCGGACCGAGACTTGAACTCGGAACTTTTGCATTTCGCGGGCAAGTGCTCTACCATCTGAGCTACCCAAGCACGACTCACGACCCGCCCTCACAGCTTCAATTCTGCCAGTACCTCATCTCCTACCTTCCAAACTTCACAGAAGCTCTTCTCCGTTGCAGAGTGAAAATCTCATTCTGGAAACATCCCAAATATGTTCAATAGGAATCAGGTCAGAACTCTGTGCAGGTCAGTCCATTACAGGGACGTTATTGTCGTGCAATCACTCCGCCACAGGCCGTGCATTATGAACACGTGCTCGATCGTGTTGAAAGATGTAATTGCCATCCCCGCATTGCTGTTCAGGATGGGCGTATGGGCAGGCGGTGGGTGTTATGAAATGAATACGGTAATTTTTAGATAAAAGCCATTTATTGGCGAAAGCATGTTGAAAGGGGCTACATAGGCCTAGGGAGGTGAGGGTCAGATAGAGCTTAGAGTTTGGCTAAACATAGTTCGCGAAGCTACCGAAAGTTGTTGTCTGCCAAAACTAAGTCCACAGTCCCGCAGCACCGAGAGGCGGGGGATGTTCAATGCGCATCCGACTCTGAGTGAGCAAGAATACAAGAGAGAGGGCCCGGCGACGGGCGGCCGGGTATATTCGACGCTTCCTCTGCCTTGATTGGTCAGGACCGAGCAAACCGCGCGGGCGGCATGGAACTTTCCAGAGCGTTGCCTGCTAAGCGAGCCTGGGGCGGCGTTACGTCGTAAGCACATGAGAGAGGCGCGTGGCCAAGGTGCCCTTCCTCAGTGCTGACTTCCTGTTGCTAAACCGTGGGACGAAAGAATTTACAGGCAGCTAACACAGCCGACCGTGGCTTGGTCGTAATGGAAAAATGAAGTTACCGTTTGAACGCTCATATAATAAAATCTGCTACTGTCTGGCTCATCCCTTACATTGCTCTTCAATAGTGGGAAGCAAGAAGGTGCTTAAAACATCAACGTAGGCCTGTCCTGTGATAGTGCCACGCGAAACGACAAGGGAATCAAGCCCCTCCATGAAAAACACACCACCATGACACCACCGCCTCCCAGTTTTAATGTTGCCACTACACACGCTGGCAGATGAAGTTCACCGGGCGTTCGCCATACCCACACCTTGCTATCGGATCGCCACATTGTGTACCGTAATTCGTCACTCCACACAACGTTTTTCGACTGTTCAATCGTCCAATGTTTACGCTCCTTACACCAAGCGAGGCATCGTTTGGCATTTACTGGCGTGATGTGTGGCTTATGAGCAGCCGCTCGACTGTGAAATCCAAGTTTCCTCACCTCACGCCTAACTGTCGTAGTACTTGCAGTGGATCTTGATGCAGTTTGGAATACCTGTGTGATGGTGTGGATAGATGTCTGCCTGTTACACATTACGACCCTCTTCAACTGTCGGCGGTCTCCGTCAGCCAAAAGACGAGGTCGGTCTGTACGCTTTTGTGCTGTACGTGTCCATTCACGTTTCCACTTCAATATCACATGGGAAACAGTGGATGTAGGGATGTTTAGGAGTGTGGAAATCTCGCGTACAGACGTATGACACAAGTGAGAACCAATCTTCTGACCGCCCCATTCTGCTCTCTCACGATGTCTAATGACTACTGAGGTCGTTGATGTGGAGTACCTGGCAATAGATGGCGCACAGTGCACCTAATATGAAAAACGTATGGGGGTGTCCGGATACTTTTGATCACATAGTGGACAACAGTCTGCCAACGTGGGGTAACTTTTCAATTCCGCTATTGTAGAAATCACGCGGTATCGGGGGGAACAGTCCGCCCAGACATGTTGGGAGCACATTTACATGCGGGCAGGAAGTTCCTTGAAGGTTGTTCGATAGCGGAAAATGTGAAAATCTGAGACCGCATGATTTGCTGAATAAGGTGGGTGTGGAATGACTTCCCAACCCAACTCTTGTAATGGTTTCTGCGTTTTGGCAGAATGCGGGCATTATCGTGGAGTTATAGCGTCCCCAGTGAAATAATACGAAAAGACTTAAAAAACGGTATTTTGATAAAGAAGAGACATTTTAAAATTGAATAAAAGAAATTTTTCTCATGTATTCATATTATAATAATTTCTCTGTGTAAGTTTCGAGGGCAAAGAAATATAACAAAATGATCTAAAGAGACGACAAGATACGTTCTTTTGTTAATTTTTTTAGTCGTCTTCACTTCTTCTCTTGTCTTGGTTGCGTGTAGACGGACATCTTGCGAGTGCTGGCAAATGTAAGCATATTTGTACTAATTAAGCAGATAGTATATTGATTTAATATTATTGTGCACTTTTAATTTGTAACAGGTGATCCCGATTTCATGTCCGCCTTCCTAACGACGCCATTACATGGCAATATTAACTGATAAGAATTAGCGGAAGCGAAATACTCGCCCGCTATTAACATAATATACATTTTCCTCCACAGCCGCCCGACGTTGCAGAAAATACGTAGCTTCAAGATTCTTATTTTCAGTACCACAGCCGAGAGCCAGAGCCAGGACTCCGACTACAATGCAGTGGTTAACGGAGGTAAGAAGAAATACTCTCGCGTGTGTGTGGGCCGCAGTTGTAATTAATAACAAAAGATTTTTTACTTTAAAGTGAACTGACTAGCCGAGGAAATTAATATGAAAAGTTTATTCCATTGTTCAACTTCTATGTTCATGCTTTAAGATTCAGTGAGTCTAACGTTCATTAACATAAAAAAAAATTTCCACTCAAGTTTAATATTGTTAAAAAAGAGAACTTCACAAAAGTATTTAATTGTAAATCAGAATTGAATGAAATATCATTTTGATTAAGGCCCATCACGTAAGTCGGCAACAATCAACATTACCAATAAATAATCTATTAAATTACGACGGCCGACCGACGCGGGAGAGTACATCAGTTCACGCAGCCTTCCTGGTCATTGTTCTTGGATTGCGTCTGTAAGAGGTCTCAATTGTTGACAAAAAAGTCAGCTGTGATTGTTACACCTCGGGCAAGCCATTCGTTGTATACCACACCACCGCTGTTCCACCGGAAGCTCAAGTTATGTTTCATGGATGTGCGCAGGACTTTGTACGGGGTTGCTGCTTTCTTTGGGTTCAAACATTCCTTTCTTTTCATTATGTTAGCATAAAGACGCCATTTTACGTCACCAGTAACGATACAGGAGAGGATTGGTCGGTGTTGGCCACGAGCTAATTGATGACGAGCAAGCAGATGCACATTTGACCACCTGCTGATTTTTGTTATTTTGGCTTAGAGAATACGGTAACCATACATCTTCTTACAACCCTACCACAACAAAGGTCAAAAATTAATTATGATTTGTAGTGTTGCTAAATATTGCATTTTCGGGCAACAACAAAGTTATATTATGTGGCAGGTGTCATTAGAGTACAGTTAATAAAGTCATTTCAAGAAATAATGGATAAACTAGGCACTCATATTTTCGTGTTTCCCACGCTGGTCTCGTTGTGAAATCATGGCTCAATCGTCGAAAATCTAGATGGTGATGATTCCAAGCTCGGATGCAAAGAGGCCTAGGTGTTATTCTGCCATATTCAAAAGTTTTGTAGATGTGTTTCATAAACCATTCTTGAAGATTAAACTTTTGCAAGTTAGCACAATGGTGATATAAAACAGTAATCAGCACTCCGAATTTAAATTACACTTCTTTTTTATTACTTTTGTTGCAATATCACGTAACTCACAAAACATCACTTCACAATATAAAACATACTTGGAAATATCTTCCTCACTGTTAAAGTTCACATTTTATAAACTGACTACAATTTGCGTCTTTCCAACATGACGACCAAGACATGACTCTCTAATAACCGCTTACGCGCCCAAAAATCAGAGTTACAAGTACGTCAAAGATCATAGTGACAAAAGAAAGAATTCACATAAGAATAATATCATTGCAATATAAACATATCGATGTGTCAAAGTACCTCTACATTAATGAAATGAAATCTGAATGTTGTCTCAGAAATATGTTAACTACTTTACAGAAACACAGCAGAATATTGCTGGTATCGAGAGGTTGAGATGAGGTGCCGTAATGGTAACGTAATTCAAGTACCATTACAATCAGATTTTTTAATATTACCCATTGCATGCAAACGTCGCACTATGTTGGAATGAACATACACTCCTGGAAATGGAAAAAGGAACACATTGACACCGGTGTGTCAGACCCACCATACTTCCTCCGGACACTGCGAGAGGGCTGTACAAGCAATGATCACACGCACGGCACAGCGGACACACCAGGAACCGCGGTGTTGGCCGTCGAATGGCGCTAGCTGCGCAGCATTTGTGCACCGCCGCCGTCAGTGTCAGCCAGTTTGCCGTGGCATACGGAGCTCCATCGCAGTCTTTAACACTGGTAGCATGCCGCGACAGCGTGGACGTGAACCGTATGTGCAGCTGACGGACTTTGAGCGAGGGCGTATAGTGGGCATGCGGGAGGCCGGGTGGACGTACCGCCGAATTGCTCAACACGTGGGGCGTGAGGTCTCCACAGTACATCGATGTTGTCGCCAGTGGTCGGCGGAAGGTGCACGTGCCCGTCGACCTGGGACCGGACCGCAGCGACGCACGGATGCACGCCAAGACCGTAGGATCCTACGCAGTGCCGTAGGGGACCGCACCGCCACTTCCCAGCAAATTAGGGACACTGTTGCTCCTGGGGTGTCGGCGAGGACCATTCGCAACCGTCTCCATGAAGCTGGGCTACGGTCCCGCACACCGTTAGGCCGTCTTCCGCTCACGCCCCAACATCGTGCAGCCCGCCTCCAGTGGTGTCGCGACAGGCGTGAATGGAGGGACGAATGGAGACGTGTCGTCTTCAGCGATGAGAGTCGCTTCTGCCTTGGTGCCAATGATGGTCGTATGCGTGTTTGGCGCCGTGCAGGTGAGCGCCACAATCAGGACTGCATACGACCGAGGCACACAGGGCCAACACCCAGCATCATGGTGTGGGGAGCGATCTCCTACACTGGCCGTACACCACTGGTGATCGTCGAGGGGACACTGAATAGTGCACGGTACATCCAAACCGTCATCGAACCCATCGTTCTACCATTCCTAGACCGGCAAGGGAACTTGCTGTTCCAACAGGACAATGCACGTCCGCATGTATCCCGTGCCACCCAACGTGCTCTAGAAGGTGTAAGTCAACTACCCTGGCCAGCAAGATCTCCGGATCTGTCCCCCATTGAGCATGTTTGGGACTGGATGAAGCGTCGTCTCACGCGGTCTGCACGTCCAGCACGAACGCTGGTCCAACTGAGGCGCCAGGTGGAAATGGCATGGCAAGCCGTTCCACAGGACTACATCCAGCATCTCTACGATCATCTCCATGGGAGAATAGCAGCCTGCATTGCTGCGAAAGGTGGATATACACTGTACTAGTGCCGACATTGTGCATTCTCTGTTGCCTGTGTCTATGTGCCTGTGGTTCTGTCAGTGTGATCATGTGATGTATCTGACCCCAGGAATGTGTCAATAAAGTTTCCCCTTCCTGGGACAATGAATTCACGGTGTTCTTATTTCAATTTCCAGGAGTGTAGTTCCTTACATCTGCCAATTCTCGAATACACTGACGTGGGTCGTTGCAGATTAAAGCGTTTAAACGATCTTCATCAAACTTCCCAGCTCTTCCTGAGCGAGCAGAGTCATTAAGGTCAAAACGAGAAAACCACTGGTCTGTCCTACGGCATTATGCCCATACAGGACGCAAATGTTTCTGGCTACCTCCGCTGGTGTCACTCCTCCACTGAACTCAGACTGAAGAATATGTCCAAAATGTTCTGATTTCTCCCGTTGGCATTCCATCTTCTAGCGTCCGCAGCTGCACTCACTATCACCAAAGGACAACATTGCAATATGTAAACTGAAATAACAGGAGTGAACAACAAATAAATTGGTAGTCGATAAATATACCCATAGCAATCGGAATACCAACATCCAAAACAAAAACTCATGGACCAACCTAATATTCTGTATTTGCGGAGTTATAGGCAGCACTGTTTGCATGCAGCCACAAAAGAGCAACGCATACAATGAAAGGGTACAGTACCGCCCGACATTGAAAATAGGTACAACATTCTTCGTTATTCTTGTCAGAACAACATTTTTTTGTAATAATAACTCAATTTCACTTAATACACCGAAGCCGGATACCAGTGTAGGAAAGAACGATGATTTATTTATTTAATTGGTCACATGTGCACTCCCACAAAATAAATCCCTACATCCAATTTGGTGAGATCTGTATTATGAATGAACGCATGGTCGTGTGCTAACCGCAGATAGTGAATGTTCAATATATGAGCATCTTTGAGACGGTCCTTTGGTAACCTTTGGTGGAACCAAAGAGATGAAATTTACCTGAGCTTTGAGCGCCTGAAATGTGGCTGACCAATACGATAACATGGTGCGCCCCCACCTCGACGGAGGTGCGAGATGACCTGAAGAACGGCCATGTTTCAGCACTCTGGCGCTGGATCTTGTGTTGGTAAGACCTGTCTTAGGTGTGCTCCGTAAAGACAGAAGAGTGGAGAGAATGGTATGCATGTGAAATACTTAACAGTAGTTTGGAATAATAATTTCTCTATTTCAGGAACTTTTGTGGGGAGAATTAAATGTCAGGCAGATAATATTAATGGGATCGTAGTAATCTTCGGAAGTGACCAAAAACTATAATACTCTGAGAGAGAAGCAAGGTGAGTCAGCCGTCTATCCAGCAACGCCACTTGGCTTGCACTGCACCGGAAGACGTGCATATATCCTCCAGAGTTCGTAGTAGGAAAGAAAAGTTACGAAGTGGGGCAGTGTCGTGTGAAACGGGGATGAATACTAATTGAAGTGGGAAAGCTTAAAGTGAAGCGATTCTGACGTTGTGACGATTCTTTGTGACGTATTCTATGTTGCCAGTGTGATGTATTTCATGTAATTTAAGTATGTGTGGTTTGCATGAGAGAGCAGCAAGATAGGTTCAGAGGCAATGGGTTATGCGTGTTCCTTTTTGTACCGCTCGGCCTGGAGGAAATTTTGGTAATGTTGGGTGTGAGATTCGAAGTGTGAGATATAGCAAAAGATCCGCTATCCTATCCAGAAAGTGCACTGTAACGTTAGATAATTACGAGACCATAAGATAGAGAATCACCAATGTAAAGCCGTGCCCACTGGGCGGAATTTCTCATGTGTTATTGTTGTAGAAAATTTAATGGTGTGTTTAGGTTATAGAATTTATCGGAATAAAAAAGATAGTGAAAAGAAAAATGTTCGCGGCCTTTTCCTTAGAATAGTATGTTGTCATGATATCCAGAATTTATAATGTGTGCGCCATTCATATTCAGTGCGATGGCCACGTGTTGATCAAAGCTGTTGAATAAGAAAGAAAATGTGGTATTGCCAGTGTGCAGTGAACAGTCAGAGTTGTGTAAATTACTAATAGTCAGGTGTGTATTATCCGTACCCGTTGCGTAATATTCAAACAGCAGAATAATTTGTAACTTAATTGTGAGTACTAAGGCTCATGTTACTCGATAAATAAGAATGAATCCACTCGCTTGGCAGACCACTCATCTAGCAGGCCTAACTGCTTTATGCTACAGTATGAGCAAGGCATGTGGGTGCCTCTCAACAAGTGCGTCACTCCACCAAGAGCTTCACGCCCCTGTGGTTACATATTCGTATCTACTAAATAAACAAAGTCGTACAATAACAACGTTAGCATATATTTTTTAGCTCACAAGTATGGTGGTATGGTATTAACTAAATTTTGTTACTTAAACATTCATTCTATACTACTAGATAGAAATCTTTAAAATTTCTTTAACTGAAGTTCAGATACTTGTCAAGAAGCTAATCTGACTTGAATGCAATTGAATATCTCTACTTCCGAAAAAAAAAAAAAATTCAAGACATGCTCTTTCAGTAAAATGATACTTTGTAGTTAATAATCCTTAAGATTGCTTCCTGTCTTGTCAATGTGTAACTAAATGTGAACAATAGTACTAATAACGGCTTACCTACATTTTCAAAAGAACAGTAAAATTCGCTAATTCTGTGTTCTGCGTGCCGGAGAATCTGTTGGAAGTCTCTCCGGTGAAGCTGCAGACCTCGACGATCCAGAAACCTTATACCGTCTTAACTCGTGTTGCATCAGATCAACTGAAGTCTCTCCTTGTGCAAAGATAGTAGCTTAATGATAAGTGATTGGTAGTCCCACAGATTTCGTTCAAATGTCTCTGACCGCAATGGAACTTAACATCTGAGGTCATCAGTCCCATAGAACTTAGAACTACTTAAACCTAACTAACCCAAGGACATTACACACATCCATAGATTTCGTAACTTCAAACAAGAGAGCAAAATTCCTCTTGGTACAGTTTTGACCGCGTACAAGCTCCTCCACCAAATCAGTTCGCATTAATTCCGATGGACCTGAGGGACGATTAATTGCTGCTCATATGAAGGTCAGGAAATCTTTGAATATGATAAACGAACGTACCCTAGTATTCATAAATTTCTGGTATATTCTCCGAACAATACTTTCCTACTACATGCTTTTAGAAACTGTATACTGACATAACCTTCCTCAAATTAAGATTACGTCTGATGATGGGCTTCCATAATGTTGTTGTTGTGGTCTTCCGTCCTGAGAATAGTTTGATGCAGCTCTCCATGCTACTCTATCCTGTGCAAGCTTCTTCATCTCCCAGTACCTACTGCAGCCAACATCATTCTGAATCTGCTTAGTGTATTCATCTCTTGCTCTCCCTCTACGATTTTTACCCTCCACGATGCCCTCCAATACTAAATTGGTGATCCCTTGATGCCTCAGATCATGTCCTACCAACCGATCCCTTCTTCTAGTCAAGTTGTGCCACAAACTCCTCGTCTCCCCAATCCTATTCAGTACCTCCTCATTAGTTATGTGATCTACCCACCTAATCTTCAACATTCTTCTGTAGCACCACATTTCGAAAGCTTCTATTCTCTTCTTTTCCAAACTATTTGCCGTCCATGTTCCATACATGGCTACAGTCCATACAAATACTTTCAGAATCGACTTCCTAACACTTAAATCAATGCTCGATGTTAACAAATTTCTCTTCTTCAGAAACGCTTTCCTTGCCATTCATAATGTACTGCAATAGAAAGACTTCCTCTTTTTAAACGAGATTACACGACAATGCTAATGTCCGCTTAAAATTGAAGAGCGTTTATGAGCGTCTCAGAGCGTTACAGGCACCCGCAGGCAAATGTCAGTGTTTGGTGTTAATTTTCAATAATTCCTCACACAGCGAGAGAATCGAATCACCTTACACAAATGTCATTGCTACAATGTTATATTATAAATAGTGTTTGTGTATTTATAGGGACAACTACGCCGCACGGGATTAGCCGAGCGGTCTAAGGCACTACAGTCATGGACTGTGCGGCTGGTCCCGGTGGAGGTTCGAGTCCTCCTCGGGCATGGGTGTGTGTGTTTGTCCTTACGATAATTTAGGTTAAGCAGTGTATAAGCTTAGGGACTGATGACCTTAGCAGTTAAGTCCCATAAGATTTCACAAAAAATTTTGAGGGACAACTACAAGCATGCCAAACGACGAAGAATATTCTACTTATGTGAGACAAGGTGTCTTGCAAGCCTCGCAGTAAGGAAAGTCGCCGTCTAGCGTTGCCTGAGACAGTAGCGCACCATAACAGCTTGTGTATGGAGCCGACGGCAAAAACAGGTAGGAACGGTAGCAAATAAATCAAGGTCAAGTGGTCCTCGAAACAGAACAAGGAGGTAGGACAGAATGATTTGTAAGCAGTCGGCTGCTGATCCAAGAAAATCGGTTCAACAGATTAGGGATGAGTTTGAGCAACATCATGGTTGGCACCTACATGTCTCTACTGTAAAACGGCGCTCAGCAGCAGGTGATTTAAGGGGGGTAGGACGTCAAACGAGCCGACTTGGAGCAGGAGAGGCACCACAGGACATTTTAATTTCCACTGTCTATACTTTTAAAAATAAATTCATGAAACTTTGTCAGCATGACCAGGAAGGATTCAGGATTCATACTCATAGCAGTGGAAGCTCAAAAACGTAACAAAACACTTTTTTTTTACATGTGAAATGTCATCATTTTTTCACTTACTACTGGTTGCATTTGTTGCTATAGGTACACTTTTATTCCTATGTAAGAGAGATTCTTCGATGACTTTTGCACAGCATACAAACCATAGTTACAGGTGTATGAAACTCTAGAAGTTATTTAATTTATGAAAAAATGAATGAACTGTTACATTTTAAACTTCATGTTTAGAAAAAATTCAAATTTTATAGCTAATTATCTCAATTTTTCCACAGTTTTTTAATAGATATGGAAAATTCTAGAGTAACTACTGTTTGTATGCTATTAAAAATTCATCGAAGAATCTCTCTTACTTAGAAAGAAAAGTGTACCTATAGCAACAAATGCAGCCATAATAAGTGAAAAAATGATGAAATTTCACATGTAAAAAAAGGTATTCTGCTACGTTTTTGAACTTCCACTGCAATGAGTGTAAGTCCTCAATCCTACCTGGTCATGGTGACAAAGTTTTATGAATTTATTTCTAAAAGTATAGACAGTAGAAATTAAAAAAAAAAAAATTAAACTTGGAATGACCGAGTCACAGCCCGGATCTAAATCCAACTGATGATTGGTGAGATGCACTGGATCGACATGTTCGTCGAAGAAGCTACTCAAACAATGATCAACTTGCTGCTGACTTAGTAAAGGAGTGGTCAAAACTACTGAAAAACATATGGATTCAACGTCAAATATGTCTGTAGCTGTGATCAAAGCCCGTGGGTATGAAACAAAACACTGATTTGTTCACCTGTAGGTGGTCATGTTACCGAGCATGCCGCTGCAGTTCGTGTAGTTGGCTAACAACATTTTTCACATAAAAGCGACCCCCGCTCCCTCGCCCTTTCTCCCGACCATTTTCATTCGTGTCGGTTTGTGTAATACACACTATATACACTCCTCACAGCCGGGCACCCTAATCAGCAGCTTTTGCCACGTGGGCCCTAAAGCTGCTCTGGCTGCACAGTCAGTTTAGTATGGCTGCCTAGTCTTAAGTGGAACCTGGAAGAAGCTCCCTTGTAGCGTTGCATCGTTAGCTATTGCTGGCCGCAAGCACAGTGTGGTGACACGTAGGTTATAGGGGAACTCGGGGCAGAACGGGATAGCGGGGCACAATGGGAAATTGCTCTTTTCTAGACTGGACAGTGTTGCAACCTGCTGTATGGGCATGTAACTATTTTTCCGAATGGAAGGGAAGTGAGGGCAGCCGTTCTGATTTAGTTTGAAGTGCGAGGTCTAAGTTGATTGTTGTCCGTCACGTTAACGCTTGCGGTTGTTCTAACGTTTGGTGAATTTCAACGCCAGGTAAGCTGTTAATTGTCAATTGTATACCCTAAAATGACACATTCCCTTAAAGTGCATGGCATTTGTTATACTTTAGTTATTTAATGCATTTAAATACGTCAGTTATTACACTCCATGAAAGTTATTAACCTCAAAAGTGCTCTTGGGGCGGAACGTGACGGGGCAGAATGGGATAGTGTCCCGTTCTGCACCGTCATATTTTGATGCAAGTAGAAAGCAAACCCAGCCTGGACGCCAGACTCTCCCAACCAGCTACGTTCGCCGAACAACTCAGCTTTCCAGATATCGCCCGAGGCTGTCATTCCAATCCCACTAATCTGTCAAAATACTCGGCGGACTACAAGACGAAAAGGAAAAACCGTCGTATTAACAGATTCTCTTTATAAGAAGGAACTGCAGAATGCTGTCGCACGTAAAGTAGGCCTACAGAAAGGAGGAGGGTGCACAAATATAAACAATGTCAGGACAGAGACGTCAGGTGCAAAGCAACTTAAGGCAAAAATATCAAACTTTACATCCAAAAAAACCGAAACAGAGGACATCAAAGGCCTTAAGAAAAATAAAAGGAAGAAGTGATGCAGAAGAGAGAATCAGAGAGAGAGGATGCTGAGTGTCTCTACTGTGGGGACCTCTACTCCGTTTCTAATGAGGGCTGGGTCGCATGCCAGAGTGGGCACACAATTCATGTGCTGGCATATACAGTGAAGATGAAGAGGAAATACTGATTCGTGACTCTTGTCGAAAGGGCTAGTAGTTAGTGGTTTGGTGGTTATTAAGCATTGTAAATTTTTCAGAATGACATTAAAATATTTTCTTATTTTGAAGAATGACTTTTTAATTGTTTAAATTACACATTCCTTGGTCTGAATTGCCTGTTATACAACATTTTGTCATAGTTTAATACGATATTCGTAATTCAAAATCAACGTTTATGCAATAATTTAACAAAAAATTCTCTTATCCCATTCTGCCCCGTGGGTGGGGCGGAACGGGAAATCTGCAAAACTTTCTTTGAAAAATTGTAAAAAATGCAAAATGTATTGTTTTAAGTGATTTTAAAATAAGGTACATTAGGTTACATTACAAGGTGTTTTTTTTATCACTTTAAGAAGTGTTTCCTTGTGTTCCCTTCTTTTATAGAAATTTTTAAACGTTAAGTAACCCGTTCCGCCCCGAGTTCCCCTACCAAGGTGTATGCTAAGGGATGTGAGACGGGCTGGCCGTGCCTGGCAAAACCTGCACAGGGCAGTGCAAATAGACAGGGGCAGGTGGGACGGCGTCACCACACCATAGGTGCAACTGTGCTATTAGCTAAGTGCTGGAGAGCCTGGCAATAGTGCAACAAATACGCCCTGGAGCAGTAACTGTGAATCTTGAGGAAGAGGCTTCAGAATCCAGCAGTGCTACCTCGCCACTGGGGCTATGCTGGATGACGAGACGACTTGGCACCACCAGCTGCAGCCACGGATTCAAGATCTGATAAGGGCAGCCACCTCTCGCAGTTAAGTCCACAGTGGGGGACTTGGTGCCACAATGCAGCAGGCCTACTGTGTGCCCTGGACTCGTGCTAGGAGGTAGCAGCTCATGTCCCATGCTCGGCAATCATTCATTACTGCGGGAGATCTGAACCATGCCTAAGTGGCCTGCACATTGGTGTTTGATATCAGAAGGTCGTCGGAGGAGTGCGTCAATGGCACCAGGGCCTTGGCCTACTGAGAACCACTGCTGACTGCCCATGTCCGATGTCTGCATCACTGGAGCAGAGGCCGGCCACCTATTGACCATCGTCGCTTCAAAAATGGCTCAAATGGCTCTGAGTACTATGGGACTTAACATCTGTGGTCATCAGCCCCCTAGAACTACTTAAACCTAACTAACCTAGGGACATCACACACATCCATGCCCGAGGCAGGATTCGAACCTGCGACTGTAGCGGTCACGTGGATCCAGACTGAAGCGCCAGAACCGCACGGCCACACCGGCCGGCAGACCATCGTCGGCCTGCTGCACTGGAGATGAGGGGTTGTTGAGTCCACCTCTCGTCGATGATGGAGAAATGTTGTAATTAAAAGTAAGAAAATGTTTACTCAACCACTAGTCCGTGGGTGATTAGGGTGCCCAGCTGTGAGGGGTGTCCAAGTGTAAGATTTGCGTGTAGTGTGTTTCACACAACCATGCAGTTACCACTCAGCCCCATCCTCAGCCAGCCATGCCACTACAGACTGGAGTGCTCGCAGTACCTACATCTACATCCACACTCCGCAAGCCACATGACGGTGTGCGGCGGAGGGTACCTTGAGTACCTCTATCGGTTCTCCCTTCTATTCCAGTCTCATATTGTTCGTGGAAAGAAAGATTGTCGGTATGCCTCTGTGTGGGCTCTAATCCTCATGGTCTCTTAGCGAAATATACGCAGGAGGGAGCAATATACTGTTTGACTCCTCGGTGAAGGTATGTTCTCGAAACTTCAACAGAGGTCCGTACCGAGCTAATGAGCGTCTCCCTTGCAAAGCCTTCCACTGGAGTTTATCTATCATCTCTGTGGTGTCACCGCCAGACACCACACTTGCTAGGTGGTAGCCTTTAAATCGGCCGCGGTCCGTTAGCTACGTCGGACCCGCGTGTCGCCACCATCAGTGAACTGCAGACCAAGCGCCGCCGCACGGCAGGTCTAGTCTAGAGAGACTCCCTAGCACTCGCCCCAGTTCTACAGCCGACTTTGCTAGCGATGTTTCACTGTCTACATACGCTCTCATTCGCAGAGACGACAGTTTAGCATAGCCTTCAGCTACGTCATTTGCTACGACCTAGCAAGGCGCCATATTCAGTTACTATTGATATTGATATTGCGAATCATGTACCTTCAACAGCGACGTTCATCATTAATGGATTAAAGTTAAGTATCAAACTAATTACGTCCGCTTTCTGAATTCTCATTCCTTGTCATGTTCCAGACCTCACGTCAGTAGAGTCCTTCCCTCCTCATGTCAGCCTGCGTGAGTTAAAACGCGTGCATTTCGGCCCCCACTAGTAACACGGTGTTGGCTCTTCTGCCAACACAACAACCTCCGTAACGCTTTCGCGACTACTAAATGATCCTGTAACGAAGCGCGCCGCTCTCCGTTGGATCTTTTCTGTGTCTTCTATCAACCCTATCTGGTACGGATTCCACACTGCTGAGCAGTATTCAAGCAGTGGGCGAACAAGTGTACTGTAACCTACTTCCGTTGTTTTTCCTTAGGATTCTTCCAATGAATCTCAGTCTTGCATATGCTTTACCCACGATTAATTTTATATGGTCACTCCATTTTAAATCACTCGTATGCCTACTCCCAGATAATTTATGGAATAAACTGCTTCCAGTTGCTGACCTGCTATATTGTAGCTAAATGATGCAGAATCTTGAGCCGGTGGGTTTCTGGCGCCAGGCGATATCGATTCTTACTTCCATCACTGATCGTGGTCCCTGTACCTTGTTCTCTTTGCGTCTTTGAGGCAGGCTATGTATGGTGGCGCGCGTGCACAAGTCGACGAGAATGCGTCCACGCATGAGCCGAATCAGTCTGTGACGTGACGTGCTTTCGATGCTGTCGTTGTGGGGAGTTGGCGACACCATGTCACGTGGCACGGCCGTATGCCGTAAGGACCGGTTGAGTTAGAGCAACGAAGAAGCATAGTCCGCTGCCGGAAAGTATTAAAGTTTTATTGACAGGACTGGCCAGTGGCGACCAGGATTTGCTAATACCTCGAGAGCTAAGTGGGTGGATGGCGTGTGAATTTCACATGAAGAAGAAAAAATTAATCGCCGAGCTTTCGTGGTGGGTTCCTCCTTCTATATGTAGTGAATATTGTTGTGTACTTAAGGACTGTTGACTGTTGCAGTTTGCTCGTGCTAGTGGCCAGCAAAACATTCACTGCAGTGGTGGCGAGGCGAGTTAGGTTCTGGAACGGCCATGAAATTATGTTACTAAAGTGTCTAGCGCCTCGCATTTGTAAGTTTGGATTTGCTGCTTAGTGGCACGCTGGTTCACTTGAACGTCATTTCTTAATTGAGTTATAGATTTTGAAATTTCTGGTTTTACGAATTCGTGGTAGTTGTTTCTTAATAATTTCTTGTGTGTATGGAAGGCAAGTGGCCATGGTAAATATAGGTCACATTGTGTTTTATGGTCGGATAGATGCCGTGTGGTCTGTGGCCATAGGGGCCGTGCTTATTGCATTAACGACCTATTGAAGTGACATTAGTTTTCTATTGCAATTTCAAATACCTACCTGAAGGTTTCTAGAATGAAATTTTCACTCTACAGCGGAGTGTGCGCTGTTATGAAACTTCCTGGCCGATTAAAACCGTGTGCCGGACCGAGACTCGAACTCGGGACCTTTGCCTATCTGAAGGTTGATTGTCACGTTAGGTACTGCACATTTGATTTATGTGGTGTCAGCTATTCAGCAAAGACAGATTATCTTGTAAGGTGGACCTTAAGTCATTGGCTGTGGACTGACAGAGCTTTTCACCTAGTATCTATTCTTTTTTTTTTTTTTTTTTCTCAAAGGAAACTAAGCTCCTTAATTCTGTTCATTGGTTAACTTGTAATATGTTTACATTAAGGTATTGCTTTTCTGTCTGCTGCTCATGTTTTCCTGTTTTCAGAAACGTGTATAGTGGTCGACGCGAGCAAACCTCGCTCCGCGAGCTTGCAGTGTGACGGAAATCTCAAGGTTTGAACTCAGGGCCGTCCGGACCCCGTTAACGCACGATTTCTCTATTCCATTCAACGAGAGGCTTGTTTTTGGCAGAAGACTTCCTATTGCCCAAAGTTGAGTATAAGTTCGCCCTTTGGATCGTGTGTTTGTGAAATCGTAATAGATTAACGTTTGCTCGCGTCCAGCACATGTTCATCAAATTGACGTTTTGCGTTAAGCTTGCATAAAGTCTAGAATCTTCCGGACGTTGAGTGTAGTAGAACGCTAAGTGTAAACAGAACAGTTAATAGTACCCTTCAGGTCAGATAGCATCAAATTAATTTACCTTTTCGGTAAGTGTAAAACAGAGTGAGAAAGGCGATAACCGACATTTTAAACATTTGGTTATCTATTTCATCTATTATTTTGGTTGTTGTTACCGGCACGTAAAGGGGCCGTTGTCACAAGTGTGACGGTTAATATTGTAAATACTAGTTGTGGATAGGGCCTTGATATGCAAATGTTGTTAATTGATTATTACTGCTGATGAATTCATGTGTATGTGTAATCAATAAAGAAGTGTTGCAACTACAAACTGGTTGTGTTACTGGTATACAAGGTTAGAGTGTGCAATCGCCACAATATATCTTTCTTTCTATGTGTTCGCAGCACGTTACATTGACACCCTATGCAATTCTTTTGTTTCGTATCGCAAATATTTCCGAATACCAGTTGCTAGAACTATCGGCGCACATGTGACAACCATTTGTGTGGCCAGCAAGGTTGCTGGGAAAAAGTGCTGGTCTATATTATTGACAATACGCAATTTATTCCGCTCATTTTCGCACATATTAACAGGCAAAAACGTGGCTTTGTTGTTGTACATTTGGCTGCATGTGACGTGGCCGGAAAGGTTAACAGGCAACATAGTGGTCTATATTGTTGGCTAAATGCAGCTGCTATGGCCCAACGACCAAATATTTCCGAGCAACCATAGCTGCATATGTTACCAGACATCTGGCTGCCATTTGCGTGGCCAGCATGTTTGCAGGACAGCATTACCACTAATTTATTTTCCGTCCATTGTCGCAAATATGGACATGTAACAAAGGCTGTAAAAGTTGACGAGTGTGTGATATGGTCAGCCAGATACAATTCTTACAATCATTGTCAAATATTTCTGAGAAGCATTAGTTGCAAATGCCACCGAACAAGTGTTGCAATTGGTATAGCCGGCATGTTTGCAGGGCAACACCATCAATATGGTCGGGCAACGGTAGCAGGAAGCGTTGCTGAACATGTGACTGTCACATAGTCGATAACGTTGTCAGCCGACATAGACAGTCTATATTGTCATCAGTGTAGAAGCCGACCTCGGGGAAGATCAGTTTGGATTCCGTAGAAATATTGGAGCACGTGAGGCAATACTGACCCTACGACTTATCTTAGAAGCTAGATTAAGGAAATGCAAACCTACGTTTCTAGCATTTGTAGACTTAGAGAAAGCTTTTGACAATGTTGATTGGAATACTCTCTTTCAAATTCTGAAGGTGGCAGGGGTACAATACAGGATGCGAAACGCCGTTTACAATTTGTACAGAAACTAGATGGCAGTTATAAGAGTCGAAGGACACGAAAGGGAAGCAGTGGTTGGGAAGGGAGTCAGACAGGGTTGTAGCCTCTCCCCGATGTTATTCAATCTTTGTATTGAGCATGCAGTGAAGGAAACAAAAGAAAAATTTAGAGTAGGTATTAAAATTCACGGAGAAGAAATAAAAACTTTGAGCTTCGCCGATGACATTGTAATTCTGTCAGAGACAGCAAAGGACTTGGAAGAGCAGTTGAACGGAATGGACAGTGTCTTGAAAGGAGAGTATAAGATGAACATCAACAAAGGCGTAACGAGGATAATGGAATGTAGTCGAATTAAGTCGGGTGATGCTGCGGGAATTAGATTAGGAAATGAGACACTTAAAGTAGTAAAGGAGTTTTGCTATTTGGGGAGCAAAATAACTGATGATGGTCGAAGTAGAGAGGATATAAAATGTAGATTGCCATTGGCAAGGAAAGCGTTTCTGAAGAAGAGAAATTTGTTAACATCGAGTATAGATTTAAGTGTCAGGAAGTCTTTTCTGAAAGTATTTGTATGCAGTGTAGCCATGTATGGAAGTGAAACATGGACGATAACTAGTTTGGACAAGAAGAGAATAAAAGCTTTCGACATGTGGGGCTACAGAAGAATGCTGAAGATTAGATGGGTAGATTACATAACTAATGAGGAGGTATTGAATAGGATTGGGTAGAAGAGAAGTTTGTGACACAGCTTGTACAGAAACTAGATGGCTGCTTGACTAGAAGAAGGGATCGATTGGTAGGACATGTTCTGAGCCATTAAGGAATCACCAATTTAGTACTGGAGGGCAGCGTCGAGGGGTAAAAATCGTAGAGGGAGACCAAGAGATGAATACACTAAACAGATTCAGAAGGATGTAGGTTGCAGTAGTTACTGGGAGACGAAGAAGCTTCCACAGGATAGAGTAGCATGGAGAGCTGCATCAAACCAGTCTCAGGACTGAAGACCACAACAACAACAACAATGCATTTTTGTGGCATATTCCCGTAAACATTTCTAGGCAACGAATTCTGGCAATATTGCCGAACATGTAAGTGCGGTTCACATGGCTTGCATTGTTGCCGAGCACCGTAGACGGTCTGTATTGTCAGCAATGTGCGTTTCAATCTCCCATTCACGCTGATATTGCCGGAAGACAATAACCGGCAATGTTGCCAAAAATTTCGTTTGGCCAGTAAGGACGATGGAAACACTGGCTGGCTATATTGTCACCAGTATGGAGTCACCAAAAAAAGGTGGGAATTTAAGGAGATGGGACCTGGATAAACTGGAAGAACCAGAGGTTGTACAGAGTTTCAGTGAGAGCACAAGGGACCAATTGACAGGAATGGGGGAAAGAAATACAGTAGAAGAAGAATGGGTAGCTTTGAGGGATGAAGTAGCGAAGGCAGCAGAGGATAATGTAGGTAAAAAGACGTGGGCTAGTAGAAATCCTTGGGTAACAGAAGAAATATTGAATTTAATTGATGAAAGAAGAAAATACAAAAATGCAGTAAGTGAAGCAGGGAAAAAGGAATACAAACGTCTCAAAAATGAGATAGACAGGAAGTGCAAATTGGCTAGGCAGGGATGGCTAGAGGACAAATGTAGAGGCTTATCTCACAAGGAGTAAGATAGATACTGCCTACAGGAAAGTAGACCTGTGGAGAAACGAGAACGACTTGCATGAATATCAAGAGCTCAGATGGAAACCCAGTTCTAAGCAAAGAAGGGAAAGCAGAAAGGTGGAAGGAGTATATACAGGGTCTATACAAGGGCGATGTTCTTGAGAACAATATTATGGAAATGGAAGAGGATGTAGATGAAGATGAAATGGGAGATATGATACTGCGTGAAGAGTTTGACAGAGCACTGAAAGGCCTAAGTCGAAACAAGCAGACAACATTCCATTAGAACTACTGACAGCCTTGGGAGAGCCAGTCCTGACAAAACTCTACCATCTGGTGAGCAAGATGTATGAGACAGGCGAAATTCCCTCAGACTTCAAGAAGAATATAATAATTCGAATCCCAAAGAAAGCAGGTGTTGACAGATGTGAAAATTACGGAACTATCAGTTTAATAAGTGACAGCTGCAAAATACTAACGCAAATTCTTTACAGACGAATGGAAAAACTGGAAGAAGCCGACCTCGGGGAAGATCAGTTTGGATTCCGTAGAAATGGAACACGTGAGGCAGTACTGACCCTACGACTTATCTTAGAAGGGGTAAAAATCGTGGAGGGAGACCAAGAGGTGAATACACTAAGCAGATTCAGAAGCATGTAGGTTGCTGTAGGTACTGGGAGATGAAGAAGCTTGCACAGTATAGAGTAGCATGGAGAGCTGCATCAAACCAGTCTCTAGACTGAAGATCACAACAACAACAACAACAACGTGGAGTTTTTGTGGGATTTGTAAATGTACCTTTCAGAATCCGAAGCCTACTCCAGCCTACCCATTCTTGCTGGGAGGAAGTCTCCCGCTACCTAGGCCATTGTGTAAGGAGCTGTCGGCGTTTAATTCCCTTTATCTGCTCTCGCAGCAGGAGGAAAGTCTCCCCCTCACCCCTGGCAGCTCTTTGGCAGCCGAGCTGAACTTTTCCGCCAGTAGTAGCGGTAGGTCGCGGCTCGCGCTTCTTTTCTCTCTTTCTTTACCCCACCCCCTCATGTCACTTTCACCCTGATTCCTCCTCCTCCAACTCGTCCTCCTTCTCCCTACTGTCTCTCTTCCTCTCTCTCTTGTCTCTCCCCGCCGTGCCGCTCGCACTCTTCAAATTGCTGTTTAAAATTCCGGCCGCCGCGCGCTCCTTACGAGCAGTGGGGAGTCTCGCCGTTGCCAGCCACTTAAATCATTCCCCGGCACTGAAGCCGCGCGCTGCTGCTCCCACCACCAGCCCGTCGCTACACGCTTCCGCCAGTGAGCTGCAGCGAACCGTAGGCCGCTGTGTTCCAAGCCGTCTAGGCGTACCGCAGGTCAGGGACTGAGGGAATCCCCCGACTTATCTGTTTAACCTGTACGCACCGCACACAGTGAAAATAATGTGATCTCGAAAATTTACATCCGGCAGTGACCTTGAAAGGTGGCTTTCATTTGTGACATTCATGACGCAGATTATCCTGCGTATTTGGAGTAAATAAACACATATAATGGTTAATTAGTCTTATTAGGTGGATTAGAAAGAGAGATATGTGGTGATTAGACACATGTCTGAAATAATATGGGCATTGGTAATGATAATATTTAGTTGCATGTTGTAGGTGTAAGAAATCTGGATTTGCCAGTGGAGGTGGGGAGGCGAAGGCCGGTAAGCGCCAGAAGAGAATTGTGCAGGGGCCGGGTGTCCCAGGGGATGGGGCCACTGACCTGCAAGCATCAAAAGGACCGCCGCCGGGTGCCAGGTGAGAGGAAGAGCGGAAATGTCGAGCAGACAGAGAGCGTCCAACGTACGCTCTGGCGCCGCCCGGTCGCGCGCTGTTTTAGCTGAGCTCTGATTGGGCAGTTCATAAGAAAGTGCGGGAAACGCTGAGGGTCAACACCTGCTGTTTGAACAGAGAAATTTTTGGATAGGTGGAGAAATTGTATCACTCTGCGAGGGAGATGTGGGAGGCCCTTGCAGTGTCGGGATTGGCTGATTAGAGTTTGGTGGCAAGATTGTCACAAGAGCATAGTGCAGAGAGCGACAGTCAGGAGAGCGTCTTGTGCCGTGAAAGCGGACAGTCGCAAAGTTCGGTAGCTCTGAGATAGGGACTTAGATTCTGAATACTGTGCTGTGGTTACTGTCTGCAGCTACAGTAGGACATCGGCGTCCACGATAGACATTGCATTGACTACTAGTATAATTGCAGTTGATTCCGCCTTATAGGCTGGCAGTCACCATTGAACGTAGTCAGCCAGTGCAAAGAGCTATCATACTGGTATTGCACGTTAGTACAAGACACACTGGGCTGAACCTTAAAGGTTGTTGAGCCAGTCTTGAAAGCGTTGTATACCATTCAGAGGAAATATAGGGCTTGTCGTATAAGCAGTTTCTGAGTAGTTTATTCTGCTCAAGATATTTGAGAGACTTATCTTAATTCAGCGACTTCGCAGGTGCAGTCGTCGCCCCAGCAGTATCGACGGAGGCAGCACGCTGCTAGATGGTAATGTAAAGCCTGCCGCAGCGGCAGTAAAGTTCAGAAATAGTTGTTGGATCGTGTTTTTGCCGTCCACTGAGCATCCGTGCAGTTTTGCTTACGATTCGTTAGTGGTTATTTGTCTTTTTGCATGTTGTTTGGTTTGTTTCTTGGTGGTGGTGTACGAAGTGCGTATTATTTCAGACACAAAAGAGATTATAGGAACGCAGTCAGATCGCATTTACCATTTGCTTATCCAAGGGCATAATTAAATCTAACTTCTCATCAACTTAACATTGAGATTATAGGAACACAGTCAGATCGCATTTACCAGCTGCTTATCCAGGGGTGTAATTAAATCTAACTTCGCATAAACTTAACATTAAGAGCTAAGAGCCAATCTTACCAGTGTAGTATATCTAAGAACGGTGTACAATTTGTTTAATTGTTTTCATTCATGATTTGTGCAATATGATCTAATTTCTATCGTGGAATAATTTACAATAAATACAAGTCACATCAATATATTTTATTCTTATTTAATAACGGGCACTACCCCAATGAGGAAAACAGCTTCCAACCTGTTCGTAATACGCCAGAGCAGAAGCTTTCAGGAAACGCAACTGAAACTCAGTAACGACATGTATGTACAGGGCTGTGACAGAAAGAAGTTTTTAATTTTGGTGATCCATAGGGTACAGTTTCGGATCCACTACTTTCTACGTACCACACATCAAGTGGGACCAGGGAAAATGGGGTCAGTATCGGACACGTAGGCTTCTTCGAAATTATAAAATTTGCTTAAGGTTACATTGGAACTGTGGTGTCACCGCCAGACACCACACTTGCCAGGTGGTAGCCTTTAAATCGGCCGCGGTCCGTTAGTATACGTGGGACCCACGTGTCGCCACTATCAGTGATTGCAGACCGAGCGCCGCCACACGGCAAGTCTAGTCTAGAGAGACTCCCTAGCACTTGCTCCAGTTGTACAGCCAACTTTGCTAGCGATGGTTCACTGTCTACACACGCTCTCAATTGCAGAGACGACAGTTTATCATACCCTTCAGCTACGTCATTTACTACGACCTAGCAAGGCGCCATATTCTTCAAGAATGTATTCTGAACCGATAATATTGTGAATCAAGTACCGTCAAGAGCGACGTTCATCATTAATGGGTTAAAGTTAAGTATTAAACTAATTACGTCCGCTTTCTGAATTCTAATCCCTTTTCATGTTCCAGACCTCACGTCAGTATAGTTCTTCCCTTCTCAGTCCAGCCTACGTGAGCTAAAACGCGTGCATTTCGGCCTCCACTAGTAACACGGTGTTGGCTCTTCTGACAACACAACAGGAACGTTGGCCCCAATAATCACTGCCACAAGTTACTTCTTCTTCTCCTGACTGCTGTCCCATCTCTTGGCTGATGGTCCGGGTAGTCCTCCCTTGTGGTCGCACATGTTTACAAATTTTAGTCTTGTTGCGTCCACCCTTTCCTCAAGATCCTTTCAATTTCTTTTTCTTGTCTTCTTCCATTTATTTATGTGTTGTGTTCTATACTGTTCCCTTATTGACCTGTTGGTTCTTTTGTCCCATGTGGTTACTCTTTGGATCCTTCTTGGTACCTTCATCTCCACTGCCGTTAACTTTTGTTTTATATTTTTCGTTTCTTCTGTAATCTCTGTTGCATATGTCAAAACAGGATGCACCATTGCTTTATATATTTTTATGTTTTCCTCAATTGTCATAAGTTTGTTTCTCCATACAGTGTTTTGCAGGATCTGGCTACCATTACTGCCTTTGTATTTGATTTTTCCTTATTAGAATTATAAAGCTCGATTTCAAGAGAATATCCACTTGATGACTTTTAAATTCCTTTTCCTCTTCATTTGGTCATTTAAATTATTCAATGACTGTTTAGAACATAAAATTCTAATGCGGAAAAAAGTAATTTTTGTTGCAAAGAAAGCTGTGGTGCAAATAGTATCCTGAGACGAAGAGACTGACAAGGAGAGGAATTCGTGATGGGTCACTTCAGACCAATCAGAAAATGGATGAGACAAAAAAGTAAATATATTAACTACCATTTACTAATCCTGTTTATCATCTTAAATTATGCTAAAATATTTTATGTTTTTGTAAAAATTTGCTTGTTGTTGAGCTAGATAAGATAATGTTGTTTATATCCTATCCGTACCTTAATATCCCTTCATCCAGATGAATATTCAGGCGTTTCCGTTCGTTTTACGGGCAGTTATATCTTTACTTACCAGCACAATCCGTTTTCCTGTTACGACACAATGTTTGTTGCCTGAGATCAATCGCAAACTGTTACTATTGATTTGTATCTTGTTAAATAAAGGATTACCAACTATTATGAAAGAACAAATAGCTTTCCGTAAACTCAGACTGCACCTTCCTCCCGCCAGCTTATCGGATGCTGAGTCGTCTAATGAGACCTCAGATATTTATCAAATAACACTGTTAACTACATTGTGGGGCAGTGGTTTCTGTCTGCTCGAAGCATAGGGACCTGGTAATAGTCAATCGCCTTGTCATGTAGCTTATAGGAATCGTAAATCTACAAATGTAGATAATGTAAGAGGCGTGTGCATGTGCAGAAATTTATTTAAAATTTGTAAAGAGTCACATTTTGTTGCTTTTTATGCTATGAGTTTGTTGTGATGACTGGTGCAGCGCATAGCACATCCCCACACGGAAGTCTCGGCACACAGGCGAAATTACCAGGGAATTATATTTCTGTCGTGTATCGCGCTTGTGCAAATCACAGTTTCATTCGGAATTTCTCTTTATTGACACCCATAAATAACATTAGAATGTAAAATTAGTGGCAAATGTGTACAGCAATTAGTTAGAAGACGTTTCTGCGAAGTCTACAGCATAACGTCTATCAGTTGTAGAATTTTGGATCACGTATTATGTTCGAATATAATGACTTTTCTGAAGACTAGAAATCTACTCTGTAGGAATCAGCATGGTTTCGAAAAAGACGATCGTGTGAAACCCAGCTCGCGCTATTCGTCCACGAGACTCAGAGGGCCATAGACACGGGTTCCCAGGTAGATGCCATGTTTCTTGACTTCCGCAAGGCGTTCGATACAGTTGCCCACAGTCGTTTAATGAACAAAGTAAGAGTATATGGACTATCAGACCAACTGTGTGATTGGATTGAAGAGTTCCTAGATAACAGAACGCAGCATTTCATTCACAATGGAGAGAAGTCTTCCGAAGTAAGAGTGGTTTCAGGTGTGCCGCAGGGGAGTGTCGTAGGACCGTTGCTATTCCTAATATATATAAATGACCTTGTGGATGACATCGGAAGTTCACTGAGGCTTTTTGCGGATGATGCTGCGGTATATCGAGAGGTTGTAACAATGGAAAATTGT